>NC_084767.1:6355500-6691500 GCF_028858725.1 Colius striatus
TCAGTGTGTGGTTGTCAGATTACACCACTCCAGCCTTTTCTTTGACTCAACAAGAGATTTCATCAAAGCATTGCATGCCTTGCTCATTATTTTTTCCCTTTTCCAAAAGGAAACAGTCCCTGAATTTCTCTTTAACGTTTCATCATTTTATTCCAGATGCTATGGAGGTGCACTTTCCCCAAAAACATTCCACCAGGGGAAATCTTTAGTGAGATACACGTCTTCAAGGCTTTGTTAACAAAACTCAGCTAGGAGTGGTGCGTGGGCAGCAAACTAAGGTTCTTCACTGCCTTCTGTTGTGACTTGGGATCGCTTAACAAAGCAAGCCTCATAAGTTTAGGCTAGTCTACGTTTTAATTTGGAGGCCTTTGTGAAAAGGCCCATTTTACCACTTTGAAGGCTGCTCAAGCCTAGGGGAGGCTGAAGCTTCCTCTGATCATCACTTTTACTTGAGCAGGTGCATCTGACTTCAGACACTAATTATGTCCATGCTCAGATAACTCATCTGAAACCTAGATGTCCTGTTGCCTCAATATGGCCATTCCCCCTTCCCCCCAAGCTTATATATAGCAAGAATATTTGTGTATTCTGAATCATTATTTTTCTTTGAAATATCTAAAAATACCATTGCTGGAGGAAGCCAGCCATTTGAACTATGTATATTTAGTCTTCTCCAGCTGCTGGAAATGCTGATAGGATTTGAATTTATCAGAATTTTGGTTTAGGCTGCAGGTTTTTTTCTTAGCAACAGTTGCTATGCAAATTATTCAGAGAGTTTCTGCTGCAATTGATGCTGGATAGAGATTTGGAATATCAGATTCTTAAAAATCTTTGCTGTAAAACAACTCAAGTTCTTAACCTTTTAATGTGTTGAAAGTTGATAGCTATATCAACAGATTCGTTTGCTCTTCCCTAGTGCTCCTCAGCAGTGAAATCTTAATACTTTCTTAATAATACACTGGAAAAATAGAGTTTCTAATATTCTCAGTATTGCACAAGAGACCAACTGAACAGAGATGAAATTGTTCTTTTCTCTACTCTTTCATTACTGCAGAGGGCTCAGTCCTTTGTAAAGGGAAAAACACTATTCCTGTCTAGTGGCAGTGCCAGACTCTTGAGAGAAAAATGGGGAAAAAGCAGAACTCCCATGTAGCATTAACTCTCAATATCTTTGTGAACTCTGGGTCAATTTTGCATTCATTATACAGACAGATGAATCAAACCATGTCTAGGTTAAATCAACTGTGCTAGAACTGCACAGTAGAACTAGGAATAAAAAAAAATGACAACTCCCAAATTTCCAAAACTCACTGCAAATCTGTAATAATGGAAAACATTGTACTGCTCGTCTTTCCCAGGTCACCTCTTGGAGGTGTTCAATTTCCATTATCTGCTACTATGCATTTATGCAAAAGCATCTTATATAACCCATCTTGCTCTGCCAAGTGTGGCAGTTGGGGAACTAGCCCAGTGCTATCACTGCCATTTAGTAGCAGATATAAAATACAGGTGAACTCTGATCATATTTCAGTCTAGTTTAAGTAAGGTTTCAGAGTTTGAGTTTCTCAGAAAGTCTGAGATACTGGAATACTCAGGCAGCACTTCTCTTTCCCCTTATAAAAATCCTATGAAGTTAATGCAAGTGCATAAAGATTAATTACTCTATTGAGAGATTTTTCCAATCAGTCTTGAGAGAGAAAATAGGCCACTATAGTTTCACATCACACCAATAAGCATGTTTCTAGAGCTACAAATGTGAACAATCTCCCTTAAGCCTGGATAAGGATGATTAAAGGACAAACTTCCAGTTCCCTGAGAAGGTTTGTAAGACAGACATAAGTGAATTTATCCTTTTACCTAATATACATTTGGGAGGGTGGTGGTGGGGTGGTGGATAATCACCAGTGACCAATTGATAACTCCTGAATTTGTACAACACAAGAGCAGACGTAAGAACTGCAAGTTTGAAGTGATATTTTGCCTATTGTTACAGCACAGATCAGCTTAGGAGAAAACTTTAACTTGCAGCTGGACTCAATGGCAAGTCCAAGTCACATCCAGAGGAATGCATAAAAAAACTGAGGTGAGGAAACATTAGGGGAAAAGCTAACTCTGTGACAGCTGACTATGGGGTGAAGAGTCACATGTCTGTAGAGACTTTCAAAAACCTGAAAACAAGCTGGACTCTTTGGAAAGTTTCCCCATAAGTTATAGTTCTAGACTTCTAGGTGTTTTGATATTGTATAACCACCACAGAGTCTGAGTTCAATCTCTACATGCCCTTCTGTAATCAGTGATTACTTTTGCAAATGTTATACTGATTAGTCAGATTCTCGTTGTCAGAGAATTGTGCATTTCTGTTTGTGTAAACAATCAATGTACAAGAAGTCTTCTTCCAAGGGCATGACAGGAAAACACATTATGTAATATCATACATTAAAGAAGTGGAAAGCAGAACATTTGGGACCTTCTAGAGTCTTCAGCTAATAAATAGTGTATCAGCAAAAAAAGAGATGTTTGTTGTTGTGAAGAAGACAATTAGATTTCACTTTGTTAAGTACCATACAATGGGAAAATTCAGAATTTAGATACTCCTGTCCTCAACTACTGTAAGCTGCTATGGCTTAGCAAATGTATTGTGCATTAGCTTAACCTTCTTCTGTGTCAGCTATGAAAGGTGGGCACTTTGAAAGACATGACAACAAGCATCATTCAAGCCTTTTGTATAAGTAGCTCAGGGAGCTGAGGGGGGCGTAACATGCATTGCAGTAACTTTTTGTGAACCATTAGCAACGAATTTACTCACTGAACTGAACCAAGAAGAGATAAAATGCTAATAAAAGCTTGCCTTGGGCAACAACTTTTTTTTTTTTTTAAAGGACATTCTATTCCTATTTGCATCATCTCTGAGCATTACAAAAATCTTCATCTGACTTTATTCACAAGAGCATTTGCTCTTAAGACAGGAGAGCTCCAGCACTACACTTGAGGTGAACACGCTTACTTGGTACACCTGCCTTTTTGTGCAAGGCCCATCTCATTTCCCATTAGATGTGCTGTAAGCACCTCCATCTCAACAGGGAGTTCAGACTCCTTTTAAAGACACTGGGCACAAGCAGGTTTGTTCTAGGTACAGCTACTCCCACTCTGGGGCAGTTTTCTGAAACATCAGACAAAATTCACATCCTAAAAATGAGTCTGAGCGGCAGTTTAGCCAACCAGCTCTGATTTAGGCTGATTGGTAGGAAGTTAGATGAGTTAAAAATCCCAACCTTCCAGTCTGCAGCCTTAGTCTTGGGCATATTTGAAACCCCAGCCTGCACAGGACCTTATCAGACAGACTGAAAATTACTATGTTAATAACTATATTTGAGCACTGAGAATTACCAGGTGGCTTCTTTCATTCTTTCCTCTGCTTACTCCTATTATCAGTGCAGAGCGTTTCCTTTTGACTCAAGAATTGTCTCTTCCACTGTAGATTTAGTCATTAATATCTTTCTGATAATTTGTTTCTCCCAGGAAGAAGGAATCCTCTGAAGCCCTTTTGTGCCTTTTAGGTGCGACATGCTTCAGAGTCAGTCATCAAATAGAGCCTTTCACTAATGGATCCATCAGATGGGCCACTAAGCAAAAAAGGAACGGGAGTAATATCCTGCTGTACTAAGTGCTAGAACCAAATAGTTCCCTTCCACTTTAAGAGTTAATACATCGTGTTACCTAATTGAAGAGTAAAAAAATTGCTCCCTGTTCCTTTCAGAAGAGGACTTGTTTCTTGCCTGAGCAACACTGTGTTCATCTAGGGAAGCTGGAAAAAATTGAATGAGTTTGGCCATTACATTTGAAGTACTGGCCTTAGGTCTTTGATATTGCATATTGTACACTATGGATACCCAGTTTTATCTTCAGTATCATTCCTAGAAACACAATACAAAAATCATGAAAATCCTAAAAAACTATGTGTGAAGTTAGAAGATGGCCCCTTGCAAGAATGGAGAAAGGTAACCCTGTCATCACATAAAAAGTTTAGCATGATAGGATGTATTTTAAAAATATTTATTAATTTTTCATTCCTTGTAGCAATTAAAGTGAACTATTATGATGAGCTAGATAAAAGACTATATAGATCATTGTGATGACATGGCAAATAGGGTATTCTTTCTATGACCTTGCTGTTAGACTGTAGGTTATTATGAATGAGAGATTTGAAAGCCAACGTTGATTTTTTGCTATGAAAAACCCTCTTTCCGTCCTTGTCCCAACCCATTGCTTAGGTAGGTCGTGTATTTTTTCTCTTCACATAAATTCAGCAATCTCAGACTAAGAAAACTAATTGCTTTGGTGTTTTTGAAATTGCTGTGAGCATTCCACTGTAGAGAAGCTGCTTTTCTAAAGCAAACATATATGAGTTTCTGAGATAGAAAGGCTTCAGCTGACATCAGAGGGCTTTAGAATTGCTTCTTACTGTTTACATACTTCTTAACAAGGCTGAATTGCCTTTGTAGAAATCATTAGTGCAAAAATTCTTTAGCAGGCTACATTCACTTCAGTCATTTTAGTTGCTGTTTATTCTGAAATGATTTAACACTCAAAGCAAATGAAGGTCTGCTGCAGTAAAAAGACAACTTCTTGCTGTGCCACTCTGTGCCACTGCTTGTAATAAACACAGAGCAGACAGTATAACAGAATTATAGCAAGATTGATTTGAACTGGACTCATCTTTCTAGTATGTTTAGTAGAGACTGCTAACTTCTTGTTATTAAACAGAGAGAGTTGTGGTATGTTCAATGTCCCTTTACCAAGCTGTTTTGTACAAAAAGTCAGATCAATTTACCTGACCTTAGCCTCAGCACAAAATAAAAGCCAAAATCCTATGTCTAGTTAAGGAGGTAAATGTATTTCCCAGTTAAAAGTTATTTTTTTCTATGAAATCTGTCTCTATTGAGAATTCTTTCCTTATGATTTCCTCAGTCATAAGGTAGGTTTGGGATAGTGTAGTGTCAGACCTTATTCTGTTTTGCACAATGTATTCGAAGCAACCCTAACTGATACCGTCCTGATAGTTATTAACTGGGTAGCAACTAAGCATTTCACCAAATCTCTTCAGTGATCCTTCCTAGCAATGACAAGGTCAGCCAGACAACCCTGAAAATCATAACAGAATAAACCAAAAACCCTAACATTCCTGCAGAATTCCACAAACTCAAGGCACAGGGTAATGGAAGGGGACTGCTTCCAAAAGAAGTCTCATATCTTTTCCCTTTGTACAAGCACAATTCCTTGGTGGCCATTAGCAACTGTATTAGAAACAGCCCTGAAGAAATCACAGAATTATAGAATGATAAATCTTCCTTTTCATATCAGGACTAAATCATATTGCTGTTGTATGAGAAGACCTCCCATATGGGCTGTATTTGGTTTCCTGGCACCAGTCCAGAGATCAGTACCCTTGATATTTTCAGTATTTGACACCCCTCCTGAGTAAGTCATCAGTCAGACTTAGAGCATAAACCACAGAAGTTTTAAATACAAAGGAAAGTGGGAGCTGAGTGAGTCCATTTTCATCAGCATTCCTCCAGCACCAGCTTTAGTTACCTGGAGACATCTCGTGTGGTCACACACAGCCTATTGTAGCTATGAAAAACACAGTGCCATCATTTTTGGCTGGAAGGAGAAATATTGCTTGCTAGGAAGGACAATATTCAAACTAAAAGCTAAGAGACCCTCAGACAACTTGGGATGGAGTGTAAAAGTTCTTCCTTTTATTTATTTTCTTTAAATAAAAACAGGAAAAAAAACAAAAAAAAGAATGTAATTGCCTGGAAATTTTCAGTCTGGAGTATACATGTACATGACAGGCAAAACATGTACAGAGGAAAAACATTCTCTCAACTATGTTTTCAACATCTTTAAATGCAACCATTTCTGTCATTTCTCTGCTCTTTAAACTGCTTGGTCAAAAGAGGCTGTCCTACACTTGAAAAATTCCACTTTAATCAGCAGGTGTCTCTATTTGTGACTCAGAAGAATAAAAAAAAATGATTAATCAGTAAAAAATGTGGATAATCAAATAAAGAAAAACTCATAGAAACTCCAGGAGACACTGTCTGGAGGTGATTAATAATTAACATTCTCATTTTCAAAAGGAAGTTTTATTCTTAGAGGTGACTAATTTTCCAGTTCAAGATCCCATCTTCCTTACTTGCTCTAACATCTTCTTAAAGCAAACAGAAACGCTCTTCCCAAAAATTCATAGCTCTCAAATACAACTCAAATGCACTCTAATAATCAACACTTGCTTGCCAGAGGTTAATGTGGAGATTGTTTGTTGTCTCCCTTATTTTACATATTTCAAGGGAGATTAAGCTGTTACTGTACAGGATGAATATTGGTCTGAAATAGGTGAAATTCATTAAACACGGTACAAATGTATCTTCTTGCTTGTCAAAATGGCTTCCACGTTAAAACAATATCCATAGCAAAACATTTGCCATAATGCCATTCAGATTGTTCTCTGTTTTCTCTCTTTCCAAGCAGAAATATTTGAGAAGTGAGATTGGAGATAAAAGGTTTTACTCCCATCATAACATAATATTAGAAAAGAAAAGGTAAGGTAGGATAAAATTGATAAGTACTAAAGGAAACAGGACCTGCAGTATTTTCCCCTCCTGCAGAACAGATTAAAAGAACTATCCCTATCTAAAAAGTAGAATCTCATTTATGTTGCCTAGTGGAATATGGTCACTAGAAATTACTTGTAGTTTTACTATTGAGGATTCTTTAACACTTAAAACTCGATGACAATGAAAAGCACAACATAACCTTCAGCAGTAAACCGCTTTCAAAAAGAACTCATGTGCTTAGACTGCCAAGTGAATTTAAATACCTTTCTAAGAGTGAGAGAAACAGAAATTTCCTGTACTGGTGTGAGCAGGCTTAGCCACATGAGTATCCTCTCTCTAGCCCAGGTCCTACAGTCACTGCCCATGAACACTGTCAGTGCCACAGGGCTCTCTCAGGGGCTCTTACAAACCCTTTGTTAAAATACCACCACCAAATTGAAGGCAGGATTGATTTCCCTGTCTCTGATGGAGTACACCCCTTTCTGGATACTGCTTAATCATCCCTGCTAGAAATAACTTTTCCCTAGGGCTTATAGAGAGACTTTTGAAGAGAAAATCTTTTGCTTTCAGAACATATCAGGCTGCCCAAAATGGTAGGTATTTTCAAAGGAGATGTTCCCAAAGGAGGATAACCTCCCTACAAGGTCTTTACTCTTTCGCTTTACCCAGCTCCACCAGCTGAGCACTGCACTGGCATATTAGCATGCACAGCATCCTTTTATGAAAAAGCATAAACATTTCCAGCAAGGGCATTCCATGCAAGTTTGTCTGCAAAGTGGCTTTGCCTTCTCCTTAAGATATGCTTAAAATAATGCAGTTCTCAGCAAAATAGATTCCCTGTTATTCCTTTCCCCGTGGAAGGTACTCAGAGCCAGGACATTTTTAGACTTTCTCCATTAACTCCTGTGAGTTTGTATCCAGACCCTCCATCTTTTTATGAAGGGAAGATCTTATTACAGGCTCAGGTGCCTGCCCTGTGTCTGCATTTTGCTGATGCACCAGCAGTACACTACTGCAGAACCAGCTCCCTCCACTTCAAATGGACTCCGTATTGTGTAGGCAAAAGTAAATCTTGGAAAGCAGATACATGCCATTGTAACAACATTTAGCACAGGAGATACTGGTGATCTGATGTTTGCACATGACATTGGATAAAGTTTCAGCATTCCCGTTGGATGTTTGCATTTCACTTGGAAGAAACAGTGGGAGGAAACTTACTGGCTCTGTTTAGTTTTTACCTGCTAAATTAGCAATTTTAAAGTGCTGCCAAATTAATTTGCCAAGCCCCTTCAGATTTCTCTGTGCCCTACAGTTTCTGGAAAGGTACAAAAATACAACTCACCTCACTAATGTATCAAAGATTATTATAGTGGTTCCCTTTCTTGCACTGAGACAAGACTTTCTTTACAGTTAGTCCCACAGATGCTGCAGCCAAGGCTTCCCTTGCAGTTAAAGAAAAATAAACTGCTCTGACCTGCAGCTATGAATATTAAATAACATAAATTTATGATAATTATTTTTACTATTTGGTATTCATGGTTATAGATCAGATAGTCATATCAAGGCTTTTTTAATTGATCAAAGATACATAAAATGAGACCAACACACAAGCATATGTATTGCTAAATATAAACAGATACACATGTACACAGATCCTGCAAGTCCACATCTACTTCAAAGAAGAGATACTGACCAGCACTATTCTGAATGTAATTTGTTTTATACACAGTGGTATAAGAGAATCCATTATTTCACTTAATGACATAACCGAATCTGAGCCACTAAAACCTCATCCCAGCAGAAGGGATCATTTCTCACTTTGTCATACAGTATGGATTATACAGTCAGCTCTTAACTACAGTCTGAAATAGTTAAAATCCTTTACATAATTTCTATGAATTTTATATTCGCCATTTATCTTTCACATTGCAGAGGACCTAATCAATTAAAATGTATATAAAATTTATTATACAAACAGAAACAACAGAAGACAGTCAAAGAGAATACCCAGGTGGATGCTTTGTAAAATACTTATGCACCAGCTCTTCTGAGTGCACTGTAACATTCATATCCTTTAAATAAGTTATATGTTTCAGGTCAAAAGCCACAGAAGAATATGGCTGTATCAATAATTGGTTCGGAAAGGCTTCAGTTTCATGCTAACTTCTGGCCCCAGCTCTTGAGGTGGGTAAGTGGGCTTCACAAACCCCAGAGAGTGCATGTCTGCAAGCTGACTGTACAGAAACATCTGCAACACAGCTACCAAAAAACTCAGGAGCAGAGCAAGGCTTAGCTGTCCCAGCCAGCACAGACAGAGTTACAGAAGAAGCTAATGGAAGAGACTGAGTCACTGTAGGTGTCTCTTACTTCACTACTCATAGGTGCTTATACTTGATTATGCTGAGCACAGAATAGGAATGAGACAAGCAGAGAAAAGAATAGAAGCTTAATGAAAACTACCTTTTAAAATACTGACTGATATCTTTTTTAAAGTGTTATAAATATAGGCAATACAGTCTCTGGCAAAGCCCCCAAATCTTCAGGTCTATAGTTAGCTCAGCAAGCAAACAGGAGTAGGAGCTAAAATGAAAGTGGTGGTATAAATTTTAAGATAACTAATAAATCATTCATCAGCCTTTAATTATCATACTCTATAATCACAGAATCAAGCAATAAGCATTTCATATCCAAATGGAACACTTCTACCTGGCCATTGACTAAAATTGGGTAGCACTTAAAGACTTCTGTTTTGTTTTAATTATAGACAGCCCAATTTCAATCTATTTATTATGTGATTTGCATCTCATCCTGAAAAATACATATGCATTTCAGAATCTTCATGTGATTAGACACTAATATCTGCAAGATTGTTTCTTTTATTTTGATAATATTATTCTGTCTCCAGAAAAGATCTGTTCTGAAAATACCTAGTCACATTTTAATGTATTTTCAGAATATTCTTCAGTACTGAAAATTAAATAAAAACACAGGGAGAAAAGAATTCTTCCTTGACTGTTCCTCATAATGATTAACATACTATTAAAGTGCTTTATTTCTACCTATTATGCCACCATCCCTGGAGTAAATGGCCTGCTAGGAAACCTGCATGTCCTTGTAGGAGATAGAGAGAGCTAGAAATCACTTTGATGTCAGAATCCCCACTCATAATTTTTAACATGAGGAATATTACATAAAGAGTTGGGTAGTTAACATATAATTTAAAGACATTTTGCTAATTCTGAGAAAAGGTTAATTAAGGTAATTCAGAGATAATGGGGAATTATTTTAAACTAAATGCCAAGTTTTGTTAAAACCTCTCAAAAGCAAACCCTAGCTTGATCAATCTTTCCTACAAAGTGAATACATTAGCAAATGTGTGGGTTTGACTATTTTAGAGGATATTTTTCCACTTAATAATGTTATGCTCTTACACTATAAAGAAAAGTTTATGTAAAAGAACATTCAATTATAAGTTTTAAAAAAAGCTAGGGCTTACACTCTATAAGAGTACAGGCAAGATTGCCTTTTTATTATGTTAATGTAACTAATAATGGAGAACCTCTGAAACATTTAAAGGTTTATTTAATAAAAAAATACACACTCAAATTTCATTGGAGCTTGCCATGTCTAACATGACAGATGGTCTAAATAAAGAGACAATCTTGATACTCTGTTTGGCATGACCATAAACAATTTCTGGTATTCAGTTTACACAATCACACCCAGACCTGCTGCAATTTCTGCAGTATATTTAGTCAGTGTATACAAGTGCTCTTCATCAGAAGGTCTAACAGGACTTAAAAAACTGAAAGTTAATTTTTAAGGAGAGGTCCCTTTGGATAGGAAATTCTTTTTCCAGCACATTTTCTATCAGTACCTGCTCCCCAAAATGGACTGAAGTACGTTACAGTGCTCTTGCACGTGATTTTGGCTGACTTCATATTTTAAGCAGGTTAAAAATAAATCAGCCAAATCTGTCTGCCTTTGATATGAGTGAACATTTTTCCACTTCGTTTCAATTGCATTGGTGACATAATTGATTGGAAAGTTTTCAAGACCTCAAGTCACGACACTGTATTTCAAGTTTCGTCAGTGGCGTCTCTCTGACATAAGGCTGGTATGCCCCAGCACACTGCTAGAGGCATCTACTGCCAGAAAATGTCTGAGATTTGGACCCTTATCTTTAGGCATTGTATTTTTTATCTATTTGAGTCTTAGCATATGCCCAGAAAAAAACAGTTTCCTTGTGAATATGTCTAAGCATGTCAGCTAAAGAGAAGAACCCTATAGGGACTACCATTTTTTTGCAGCAACTTTGTACTAACACATTACTCAAAATTACATATGAAAATATATTAGAAACACAATACTGAAGTTAAATCTGGAACTACATTGGTAACTTTACCCAAAGAATCTCAGGATCTGTCAAGCACTAGCAAGTTTCAAACATGAAACATGGCCCAGGGTAACAAGCCAGTGAGCTGCTTGGGAGGAAATAGGTGCTCCCCGTGCACCCCTCAGGTTACAAGATTGGGAAACTCTTGGACAGAGGATTCACGTGGAGCTATATAGCCCTTCTTCACTGTTACTGCTTCTGCAACCCAAAGAGTGTTAATACTAAGCATATGCTTGCACTTCAGACTTCCTATCAGTGGGAAATAGCTTCCTGCAACTGTGCTGCCTGGCCCTGCAAGTGTGGAGCCTGGTGTAGGCTACGCCCTGTGTTTCAAAATCACACTCTGCCTGCAGCCCACAGAAAGAGGGAGTTATGTCCCCTTTAAACCACTATCATAAAATGGCAGCTGCAGTCAACCTTTGTGACAAATTCTTGGTCATTTGACTGTCAGTAATATTTCATACATGTATATGGGTATCGACATACAGTATGTCAACAGTGAACAGCAGGGGTGAGAGGCATCTTCTTGCCATAATCATGTTCTGCTACCAAAAGAATGGTGCAAGAATTGCTCAGTTTTCCTCTGAGAGCACACACACACACTTTGAGATTAAACTGGTTCTGAGTATCCTATAAGAAACAAACTCCTGAATGTATAACTCCATATACCACAAGGATCAGCTTTACAGAGATTTTCTTCAACTTTTCTAGAGGCAATGACCCAGTCCTGTCAAGGAATAAGATCAAGCAGATATCAAGTCCTCATATTTTATCAAGGGCAAAAAGCTGACATTATTCTCTTCCTGTTGAAATCTCATCTATATTATCTTCAGAATGCAGTTGTTGTTCATCAAGTTGATGAAAAATAATGCCCTGAAGAAGCTTGACAATTCATACAAGTTTTATATCTTACTATACAAATCACAAGTATTGACAGTCAATGCTATCATACCATATATAAAGGGATTTTTTCTTGAACTTGGGAGAAGTATAGCAGTCACATGAAAAAACAAGGAAAAAATGTTTGGTTGTTCTCTAGATGTAAACATGCAAGGAAAAGAAGGGTGGAGGTGGTTCCTTGGTTGCTTTTTGGTTTGTTTTTTTCTTCTTTTAAAAGAGTTTAATATTTAAAAAAGAATCATAGAATCATAGCATGGTAGGGTTGGAAGGGACCCTTAGAGATCATCCAACCTCTCTGCAGAGTCCAACCCCTCTGCAGCAGCAGGTTCATCTAGATCAGGTCACATAGGAACATGTCCAGGAGGGTCTTGACTTCCAAGGAAGGAGACTCCACAACCCCTCTGGGCAGCCTGTTCCACTGCTAGATTATAAAGAATCTGCTTTATACACTCATGTGTTTATTTACCTTTATTTTCATGTGGCCTAATTTACCCAGAAGCTGTGTTAGTTAAGTGTAGATGCAGTATAATAGTTTTTCTGGTAAAAGAAGGTAATAATCTAGTGCTAGTGCTCGTCTTGTTTAAGGCTAGCAGGTATGATTTGAAATCCTGGAGAAATGAGGGTATTTTGGGGGTATATGTTTTTATAGCTCTCTTAATAGTGCTACTAAAACCAAAGTAATTAAAAAATCTGCAAAACTGTTCCTGAAACACATACACATTTTTCCTGGGAAGGTTGGTTATTTGTCTGCTCATGCCTTGTGCTAGTCTTCTGAAGGTCCTTAAAAAGGGCTTTGAAATGGGAGAAAGAAAAGTACCAATATCCTGAATGAGTCAATATATTAATTCTTGTGAATTCCAACATGAGACTTTGGAAATACACATAAAAAGCCAAGGGACAGAAATGACACTTACTTAAACTGCACCCATTAAGAACAAAAGCATACTCACTCTCTACATTATGAGCATACAAGATAAACAGAATTTAATGAATTCCCTGAGCTCAGATTTAGGGAGATCCTGAATAACCTAGGACGTAAGATATAAAAGCAACTATAGATATGCCATCAAAACCAGATCGAGGATAGAAATCTTGATCCTTTTGTAAGCTAAAAAATGATTTTCATGATAGGGAACTGTGTTCCAGAAGTCTGGATTTACTTAGTATTTCTGAGTAGCTTCTATTCTAAGTGAACAACTGCAAATTCTGAGTTAATGAAAAGAGTCACAACATCAATAAATGATTGAGATATTCAACTGTGTCTATAATTCATCCAAGACATTCAGTTACTAGCTCTCTAGCTCTGCATAAGAAGCTATTAACTAAATGTATTAGTATTAGAAGAATGGTGCTAAGAAATTAAGACTAGGAATTGAGAATATAATGCATATATTTAAAATTGCATAATATTAATGCTCTTTTAAAGAGTACTTTCTAAAGAGGAATTTAACAAACATTATGGCTTACAAAAATGATGAATGCAAAGTTCAAGACCAGACCTGTTAACAGTACTGCAAATATTTTCTGTTACTCATCTGACAGTGTTTCATAGCTTTGATTTTCAATTCTCCATGTTTTGTTACAGGAAGATCTATCAGATATTTTACTGTTTAGATTTAATCTCAGCACATGCGTTATGCAAAGCTCTAACAATTGTTTATAAGGTCTAATATGTTATAACTCAGTTCATAGCTATGCATATTTTCAAAGGAACATTAACTACATGAAGGCTGTGATTCACCTTTGTTCTCCTGCTCTGGTGATACACCTTTTCTTATTGTTCTCTGTACAAGCTTTGTATTTCTCTTGGTACATTTTATTACAAAAATTTCTTTAACTTGTGTCTCGTGGTTGTATGTTTTCAACATAAATGTGAATGCATGCACACTCTCGACTGTCACCAGTTGTTTTCTCAATTGCTATGACAAGCTCAAGGGTCCTGCTCCTTTGCAGAAGCACAAACTCCTCTGCACAGGCCACACTGGCACCAAGTCCTGAGGATGCTGCCTGTTGGTGAGGCAAGAAAAACTAAAATAAAACAGACTGTGAGAGATGGTAGGGCATAAAATCTCCCTTCTTTCCTCTGGTGAGAACAAGGACTTTTACATGCTATGCTAAAAGGTCAGATAGAATTAGCAAGAAATAAAGAATACATGTGGATACTATACTTGAAGGTCAGAGATAGAAAGAATGACTATACACCCTTCAGAATATTCTGAAAATTACAGTTTTTGTTGGCATAAAGTTTCCTCCTTCATGGCAGCAAACCCGTGTTAAAACAAGTTGAAGTAATTTTGGCTATTTTACATCCTTATTAATTGCCTGTCTCCTGTCACTCTAAAGGACAAACTGTCTTATGTCATTAGCACAATGGAAGAATCCAGCACATTTCCCAGCAAATTTTAAAAGCTTCAACACAAATTTAATTCTGTGGGGTTTTTGGTCGTTGTTTTTTGCTGATTTTTAGTACAGTTATCTAAAAGACCTGTTCAGTTCTGGATCCTTACTGCTGCTTAAAAGCTTTGCTACTACAAAGCACAGCTTACAAATTACTGCATTAAAAAAAATCCCTATTCCAAGTTAATTCTAACTGTATGAGTGACATAAAAGCATGTGACCTTGACAGCTAATTCTTACCACGATAGCATCATTGATATCAAATGGGAGTGTATTACAATAAACCTTTGCTTATTAGTCATTATCAGGACAGCTCTGTGTTTTCACGTCACATTCTGTCACAGAAAATTCTGTGAGGATAGGACATTTTAGAAAGATATTTCACATTTCTCCACAGTATCTTAAGACACTTCTCACTTAAATTTCAGCTGCAATGGTTGCTATGTAATAGGTGAACAGACACGGTTCTTGTAAGCACTTCCTTGTAACACTTGCTGACTCTTGCCCTCTGAAAGCTTTAGCTTTCCAATTTCTTCCTCCTGGAAAAAACTAATGAGCTCCCTTCTGTACTGCTCCATATTGTCAGTCATTTTTCATTGCAGTGGTCCTTTAAATAGCTTTTCTGTCATAGAAGTTGCTCTAAAGGTGTTAACTTGGTATATTGAAATAAATGTATCCATTCACTCTAATTACAAAAATCTGTAAAAATCTATTTGGTTGAATGTTACTCTAAGTTAAAAAGTAATTCTTAGCACACAAATTCTTCCAATCAGTATTTTTTTCCTGTTCATTGTTGGGAGCAGTATTGTTCACTATGTAACAGAAATGATATGTAGTGTACATCTCTTTTCTCTTTTCTATAATATTTTGAATAACTCAAAACCTACAAAGGAAAGAAGACAGGCTAACAGTAGTGAGACTGTGTAACCCACATTTCTTCACTAAAGACACCTTAAAGCTAAGCTTCTAATTTTGAGCCTTTGACACATGCTATTTCACACTGACTTCAAGATAGTAAATAAATTTATATCTAAGGATATACATGCAATAAATATTTTGGAAGGTATAGATGAAGAAATTTTATACATAAAAGCCTTTGTCACGACACATGAAAATGCCAACTTGAGTTTTTTGTCAATCCAAGGCTCTTTTTCACTAAACATTTACTTTGACTTTTTAATTTTAAGTTTCAAAAGTGTGCACCTTTTCAAGTCCAAGGTTTGAAGAGGCACATTTTGTGTGTAGCACCCAGTTCTATAAAATTTGCTTGAGGTCAAGTAACATTTTAATGAAGCGTTCTACTTTTCAATAATATCATTATGAGACTATTTTCAAGAACAGAACCCACTCTGACAATAGCTTGTACATGTATACAATCAACTTGCTGAGAAGCAAGCTATGGGTTTTTTCCCAGTTTGAGCTATTCAAATAGGCACAGTTACTATCTAAATGGCTAGTGCCTGCTATATCAAAATTGAAAGATATAACTTACATTCAAAGGAATGTATTCTTTTTCTTGCCATAGTTGATTATTTAGGGATTATTGACACAGTCAGAAAGAGAAATTATCTCACCATGGCTATACATTTCTGTCAATAGATTTTCAGTGGTGGGACAGGACTCTTACAGCACTATCCAGCAAGGAACATCTGTGAAACTTCTTCAGAGTCCTAAGATTCTATTAAAAAAGGCACAGGAATATACAAGAGGCAATCTTGATGAATTCAGTGGCACTACTAAGACAAAGGCAGATATTTGCATAGCATTTGTAGACCAGTGGTTAAGAGATGTTTATTATCAGGTACTCAAGCTGTTTTGTTTTGTTCAATGAATCCAAGTATTTTCTTCATATTTCTAAGGAGACAGATGAAGCCAAGGAAATCCAACCCTCCTCCTCCTCAAACCCCCATCAGAACAAGGGAGAACAGCTCACAAGGGAGAGGCATTCTAAGTCATGCAAGTAAATAATTCAGTAGTTGTATAAATGGTTTTACAGAATCAAAAATTAAAGTGAGGAAACTCTTCAGCTTTCAAAAATGGCTTTTTATTTTATTCCTGATAATGATCTATACTGTTCAAACTGTACTTAAAGCACAGTATTCTGCTCCTGAAAGCACGTCCTGATCCTCAGTACCTACTGTCACAACTATAACAACTGGAGATCCTGATTCTACCTCTTTCTGGTTGTACCACATGACTTCACACGATATTCTCCATAATCCTACCTCTACAGAAGGACTTTTTGGTCCTAATCTGACGGAGTAAAACAAAAGGTCTGTTTCAAAAGGAAAGTGGGGCTAAGGTACAGGATGGGCTACATGACTATAAATCCCTTGATTTGCTAGAGAGGGTGAGCCAGAAGGTCTGAGTATTTGATTTTTCTGGTTTAAATAATTATCAAGGCAGTTCAAGTTTGTAAAAGGTACTTTTTGTAATTTTAAAAATGAAACTGATACCAGGATCTCATAAAAAATCCTATACACTTAATATGCTTAGGATAATCAACAAGTCTGATTATGCAGACAGCAACTAGTTTTCTACAGAACCAAAGCTTATTCTTGTAGTAAGAAAAAGAACTCCTAAACCAAAAAAAAACCCTAAAACCAGAGCTCTATGCAACATATGCAGATCCACACCCTAAAAGAATTTTGAGGATTGTGGATAAGGGTATTAGCATGCCTCATGTCTATAGTTTCAGTCTCAAATACACAGCAAATAGTGAATTCACACAAAATAAATCTCATTGTGAATTTCTAATTATCATAGCTTGCATTTGCATTATCAAGTACCATAAACCAGTAGGTGGAGATATCTAGAGCAAAACATCTGATGTTGTGGATCAGCACCCAATCTTTACACAATTTGACAAAGTTACTTCTAGTCCCATGGGCTGAATATCCATTAGGTACTGAAGTATATCATATACATACCTGGAGATGATCATCTGATTTTGTTTCACTTGTAATGACTTCAATTTCCACGTTCTGAGACTCCTTCCTAATGTGAGCCAAACCTTAGCAAATAGAAAGAGCCAGATGTGATTCAAAAAGCCACACAATACAAATAAAACACTAACATAAATGCATCTTTTAGATAACAAGTTGCTAAATAAGGCTACTTTGACTCAAGTACTTTTCTACAGTGGACATTGTTATTATGAATAAGTACTCGTTCGGTCAAAAGCAGCAATCCAGAGTAGAATTACTGCTTTAATTATCCCACTAAAAACTCTAAGATATTCCCAGATGCTCCACTGAATTCAGGATTATGATGGTCTCTGGCATCTTCCCTTGTTAGGATGTAGTGGATTCTTCCCACAGTGCATGGACAATGTCTGCACATGAGCACAAGCCACAGGGCCATGCACAGATGGGAATGCCCCCTTTTTGTTAACTTAAAGGTAGTAGACTTCTCACAGGATCATTCCTGCTATGCTAACTAGAAAACAAAAACTTTGGGCTTTAATGGAAAAATCTGAACTACAAACCTATTACCCACTCCTGTGTATGTCTACAATACATTAATGGAAAAGCAGCTTTAGCATTAGTCAGCAGAAATGATAATCCTTGATGATCACATGGTTCAAAACCAGGGAAAAATGCTTGGCTAGCTTACATGGCTGATCATGTTTTCTGATACTCAACTTCAAGAACCATGAAAAGAGAAACTAACAAAAAAAAAAAGGGGTGCAGTGCAGTGTGTCAAGAGTGTATATTCTGTTCTATGAAGAAAAAAAATGGTAGAAAAATAAAAATTATACATAGAATTATGTCCATATGCACCTTTGGCTGATTCTGCTAAATGACAACAAACTTGGTGGTTTTAACAGACGTTACTTCTCACAGCAGATACTTTCTGCTACTAAACTTGTTGCCTTCACAAAACTTTATTTACTTCTCCCTTCTCTTTCATTTATTTATGGGGAGTTAAAAAGAGTCCAAGGCTGAGCACTTTTTACTAGCTGTCTGTCAAGGGTCCAACATTAGAAGGTTTCAATAATTTTGTTGACTAAACAGTTGTATTTGCAGACAAATACTTGCTTTCTGTCCTACTTGTTGAATTTGTATAGTCTTCAGAAAAGGCCCTTCATTCTTTATTATCCAAGGCAAAGAATATTTGGACACATTTTAGCTACTAGAGGAAATCACTGTGTGTAATCAAAGAAAATATCAACAGTTTTGTGGTTATAGGGCCAATAG
This sequence comes from Colius striatus, assembly GCF_028858725.1. NCBI lineage: Eukaryota > Metazoa > Chordata > Aves > Coliiformes > Coliidae > Colius > Colius striatus. Next base: position 6,374,013 of record NC_084767.1, read on the forward strand.
TATCCTTAACAGATGAGAGAACTTCATGATATGCTACAAAGTGATTAAAGATTTTGCTGCAGACTGCTGATGAGACAAATGTCACATGCTAATTGATTTATGACTTAAGCCATTCCAATATCTAAGCCTCTCAAACTCTTGCTTAAATGATATATATGTTAGTGGGTAACACTGCTTTTAGTTTGCCATGAGGAAAGTAGTTTTCCTTATGACAAGTGATCTCATATACCAAAATCTCTGGGGTTTTTGTCCTGAAAAAAAGTGGAAGCTATCATCATTGCATCACATCTGGTTCAGTATCAAAATACTGTTGTGTTGCATGTGTAAAAAACCCTAACCCTCCAGAACTGCTACAAGACAGCAGCAACATTCTATAGGCCTGACTTTAGAGTCCTGTATTACATTTACATAACTAAGTTTTTGGCTAAATGCTTTATTGTCTAGAAGAATGAGATACGCCCAAATGAAAATATTCATTCCACTTCAACAGTCTTTCCAAAAAAGCAGACTGAGACATTTTATCACACTGTTGATTACAAGTTGTGCCTACATGGATATTTAGGGACCTAGTTAATTAGTCACAGCTGAAGATAGGTTAGATAAATTCCACCTTCCACCTTTAATGACTTGCAGAGGAGAGTTTTACTTGCAAAGTAAACACCTGGTTCCTTTACTTACTACCTTACAAAAAAATAAGAAACTCAGACAAGTTTCTTGTCAGCCCAATAAATATTGCCAGTAATAACACTTCTTTGTTCAAAGCCTGTGTACTCCACTCACTTTGCTACAGGTAGACAGTGGTGTCAAGGTGGTTCCACAACCATTGCACTAAGGTATTCTCAAAAACACAGAGCACTTTTCTCTGCAGTAGAACTAACACAAGTAGTTTCCCTCCAAGTCACACCAATGATATTGTTCTAAAGTCAATTGCTTTGCTTTTGATTGGCTACAGTAAAAAAACCCTCATTACTCCTTTTTAGACAGCTATTACTGACTAAAGTCACTTGTCATAATTTTCATAAGAAACAGTTTGAGCCCTAAAATAAAACCTAATTAATAGCACACAGAATCTCAAAAAAAAAGGTAAAATTGCACACCAATATCCATGCTACAAAGATCAGGTAGAGGAAAGCAACAAGACTATGAATGCTAAACATGGCTTCATACTAAGCTGATTGCCTTTTCACGTTATCTGAGCAAGCCTAGCTGTTCACATCAATTGCCTAGTCTGTTTAAGAGAGTAGTAAGCAGGGACCAGATCCACAGCTGCTGCAACAACCCAGCTGAACTCAGCACAGCTGTACCAGTTTACATGTGCTGGGGAGCCAGTACCTACACCTACAAAACTGTTTATGCTGTCCAACATTAAATACTATTGGTTACATTCAAAAATATCACTTGGATCATCTTGGATTATCAGAGACTTTCAGAAATGGTATTGCTATAGCTCTGCCTTAGAATAAAGCAGAGATTTAAGTTACAACACAGCTGCAATTATAAAGAATACTCACATGTACCAATAATGTCCAGAAAATATTGACTTCTAATTGTTTGGGGTTTTGCCTCTCTAGCCCAGTGATTGTTTCTATCAATAATTTCAAGCAATTTCCTAAAATAATACAATCACATATGTAGACTATTGTAAATGCAGATTTCACATTACAAAGCTGGCATATAAATATAACAATTGTAAGATATATTTCTGTGAATCAAATAAATGGAACAGGAAATGTTGTTGAATCAATATGCTACAATGAAAGAGTTAGTCAAGCAGCTCTCTAGTCAATGTGAACATTTCAGTTCTGCCTGACTAACACTGGGGGCTCTGCAACAAAACTCAAAATACATAAATTAGGGTTTAATTTATAACAATAAAAAGAAGCAACATAAACTACAGAATAAATCAGAAGAACTCAACTTAGAAGCCAAGTGAATAAAAAACAGGAGGGTTGGGCCAGAGGAAACCATGTAGCTACCCTGCCCTGCTCTTAAATAGCCTGTAAATGTCTGCCACTAACACCTGGACCCTCAATCATCTCAATACAGCACTTCTGGGAAAATTATACAGCTTTTGTCTGTGTAACTTTCAATAGGTATAAAACCAAACACAAGTAATTTTTAAATGGATGGAAAATGCAGAAGAGTTGGGCTAGCATCTTTTGCATAAGGACCTTAAAAGAGATTTGTACAAAAGTTGTGTAAAATCATACCCTTACAACATCACTTTGTTAACGATTGTCCCAGTGTACTTGTCATCTATATTTGCTATGCCCATCTACACTTAGGTTTTTAACACCAAGTAGGTCATGCAAAAAATACATTTGAAGATCTGACTATTATTTAAATGTCTACTCTCCTATTTCCACAGCAGATTTCAAACTGTAGAACACGACGGTGAGTGCAAGAGTGCTTTGATGGTGTGCTGCAATTGAACAAGTGCACCTCCGTGCAAGTATATCAAGAGTCAGGAAGCATACAGCATGTCCAACTGGAAGAAAAGATCATCTGAAGAACCTCCTTGTTGCTATCTATGAGAAGTGAGGAAGGCAGTGGAATAGAAGGAATGGGTGAATCAAACACTCTATACTCCGTAATGACAGTGGCAACCGACAAATGACAAGATACTATGTGTGTTACTTTTGCTTTACAAACTTTTCTCTGGCTTCTAAACAGTATTTGCAGGAACACTTTAGCTTAATAGTGCAATCACTGAAATCTACAGGAATTTTGGCTAATTGAACTTCACAGGTTGCAATGTTCTTATTTCAGATAAAGGCACGAAGAAAAGGAGACAAATTAAATGTCTAAGGTCACCTAAAAAGTCAGCAGGGTATTTGGCTTCCAAAGCAGCAAATTTCAGCCTAGAGTGACACGTTTAAGTTTAAGAATATCTATAATCTGTGACATTAAGTGAATTCTTAAGTGTTTGACTGAATAGGGATGGCTTTAAACACATTTTAAGCATCTCTCTGAACTCAGGTTGAGATATACTGACTCTATATCTTTTAGTTCAAGCAAAGGCAAATATTGACAGTAGGACAGCGGTGAACTGACTTTTTCCCTAGTGATTTAATGTCTTAATTTTTTAAAATGTATTTTAATATTTGTATCTATAAATATTTTATTTACTTTGCTCACTTTCTTTGTGTAGTCACTTACTTTCTTCATCCACAAATAATAAGTAACAACGGGCTTATTAGTGCAATAAACACTCTTGTTAGATAAACATTTAACAGGAAAATAAGTATCAAACTTCAGGAATTTTGGAGCTTCTACTAATACAAATTTTTATCCTATCTGATTTTAGGAAAAATCATCATTATGGATCAATACTGTTGCCTAAGAAAATATGAAACTACCAGTTAGTTCATTGGTCCTGACTGGACTGATGAACAGTCTTCAAGTGTATCAAACTGCAGGATGTAATGCTAAGGTCTGAGTCCCAGACAAACCTTTCCTTCCAAATGCAGAGCAGGAAGGTCAGTGAGACACAGAATTCTTTTCTTTGTTTTGAAGGGTAACTGAATGGCATCCACACCCAAATGACAAGAGTATACTCCTACCTTTTTGTGAGGAGAGCTTCCTACTTCTACAAGGTGTGCTGAATTTATTATACAAGAGCTGTGAAAGCTCCGGGAGGTTATAGATGTCTAGTCAAGACCTCAGCTCATATGAAGCAATGAGTTAGAATGCAGGAGATAAAATATGGTGTTTGTATTCCACTCTACATAAATCCAGCTGTTTCAAGAAAAGTCTCCTGAAAAAGATCTTGTTAATGATCACCACTGGATTTACCAGGCTCGTGTAATCCTCACAAGCTTCTGATTGCAAACTTTGTTCTTTTTGGTGGTTTTCATTAATTCCACTGTTGGGATTTTTTACAATACAGATTATTGTTCCATTCTTCCTTTTTGACATGAGACAAGAAATCCTATTATTATCTGGGAAAGAATTCTCCACTTCTGGCTTTATGGATTGAATTTCACAGTGATGTTTGGCAAGAGTGTGGCAAGGCATAATAAATTGTTGTCTCTGTGGATTAGAAACTCTGAGAAACTTGTAAGTAATTGGGTTTTCTGCTTGAAATACTGTATTTGGAGTCTTTAAAATTCAAGAGACAATCATCATCTCAAATTTTATGGGCATCAGCTATTTTACATCTTTATTCCATTTTTAATAGATAATAGGTTCAAAGAAGTGCCACTTTCAATTTTCAACACAGACCTTGAAAGAACAGTCAGATGTCTTTAACGGGCATTGTGTCTCAGATTGACTCTTTGAAAACAATACAACTTGTTTTCATGAAAATTCTCATTTGTATTTCCCTGAAAGTTCTTCTCTTTCTACTATTTTTTAAAGAGAAAAGAGGTAACAAATAGAACTTTACTGTAAATTGAAAGAAGCATACTGGGAGTGAACTTTTTTTAATCTATTATCGCTTGCCTTTTATAAAAACACTACTTGACAATGATACGTCTTGTTTCCTTGACTGTGTCTCTAAATTAAAGGAAAATAAAGTTAGACAACTGAATTTCCTTATGTCTACCAAAGGGTCAAGAGCTATTCTTCAATATTTTTCTAAAATACACTCAATTAGAACTCAAAATGTAATCATATATTTAACAAAATATTTCTGTTTAATCACATGAGAAGAACTTGTAAATAACAGAGTTCAAAGCTTTGGAGCAGATGGTCTTTCTGTTTTAATCCTTTATCTGATCTGCTGTATGCCAGTAAATCTCTGAGTTTCATTTGCTTTATTCAAATCCCTTGGCTATTCAGGACACACATCGTGTCAAGGCAGTCTGCTGTGGAATTTCAGTTTATTATATGCTCCTAAACTAAAATAAAACATATGTATATTTCGTACACACTAAGAACGGGATAAAACCCACAAGACTGAAAAAAAAATACTCCACTCTGGTGACCTATTTAAATACTCTGTACCTATGTGTCTCTATACAGAGGGAGGATGCAGATGCTTAAGGAATAGGCCACATTTCAAAAAGTGCTTGCTAGAAATTCAAAAGCAAAGCCAGTTCTAAGTTCTTTAAAATCTTTTGCTTTATCAATTTCAATCCATCATTTATTAAATATATATTTAGCACCATGGGATTCAATTGGTTTAATTTCACTGTTACTAATCACTTGCACTAACATCAAGGTTCAAAACATTGCACATAATAGCTGTGTTAAGCTCGTTTTGGCTGACTGTTTAGATTAATAATATTCTTAAAGGATTTAGTGCTACACTACTTTGTAACATGAATGACATAACCTCTTGTTCAAAACTTTATGGAGTCAGAAAGACAGCTTGTAAAAAATGTAGGTCTTCTTGGCATTTCCCTCATGTGATTGCAAAACCAAGCAGTGAGATGCACATCACCCAGGAGTTACTTGGAGATGTTAAGTTTAAATGTATCTTTCCTTTCTCATTTGAACAATTAGTTCAAGAGTGAAATCATATGACCCTAAGACTCACTGGCAATATACACATTCCTATATATAGCTTAAGATGTTCAAAGATATGCTCTTAAGTTATGTGCCTAAAACCCACAGATAAACTTATTTGATAAATACCCTTAATGGTGTTTGGATTAGGTCAGTGAAATCTGGATAGGGAAAGGAAAATGTAAGAACCACAAGACACTGTTCTTCTGAGAAAGAGCATTTCTGTTGTTAGCAGCAATTTCTGTTTTCTTTTATAGCTTCAGTGATTTTTTTTCCTTAAAAGCACTTACCTTGTTACCACAAGTCATAAACCAGACTGTTTGTTTGATTACACAGAAATACTTTTAGCATTTACTATGGGATGACATAGTAACTGTGATAACAGCCTTTGAAAAGAAAAGGGAAAATCTGGGTTACTTGTGAGCACTGATGGACAGGAATCTCAGCCATGGAGGAAAAATAGTTTTGTCCTACTTTCTGGAGCAGATGAGAATTAGAAAGAGAATGAGCAACTTACAATTTTAGGTCAATATTTTCACTCAGGGAGAACTCAGAAAAACATGTCATTCTTTGGCACGCAGCAATTGTGTCCATGGAGGCAAAGACCATCCTGTGTAACCCTTGACACTTCACTGAAATAAAAGCAGTTGCCATTGCTTATATAGTAATTAAAATAAGATAAGAAGAAAACTATAGGTTGCAATCTTATGTCTCAGGGGCTCTGAAACTACTTCAGCTGCCTACTTGCTTGGATTTTAGTGTGCAGTGGCACATGAACCTCTAGTCGTTCAGTCACTCACTTTTGAGCCCACTTGTCTGTATAACTAATTACCCCAGCCACACACATACAGCAAATATAATTTCTCTGTTCATGAACAATGAAGGGGAAAATGCAATATTGGAGCTACATTAATTATATATTATTCATCTAGAAGAAACAGTTTTAGGTCATTTTAGATAACATAATTAATGCCCTTGTGTCAGGGCAAGGAATGTCTGTGGTCTCACAGCCACACAGTGTCCATATACTTTAAATAAAAATCCCTTGTTCTGCCTTTGCAAACTCAGCTGAGGACCTCACCTTACTTGTTGCTTAAAAAAAATCTCTCATGCATCAGTGCAAGAATAAAAACATAGTAAATAATGTTAGCTAAGAGCAAATGAAGGTGAAACCACTGCCACTAACAGTGTGTCTATTTGCTAATGATTAGAAAAGTCGCTACTTACAGTCTCCTTGGGAAGTTAGTAGGTTTTTCTGTTCCCAACTTTTGTGTGCACTGCAAAAAAACCTTGATTCAAACTGAGATGAACTATGTTGGAAATGTCAGGAAACTAAGCAAAAAGTCCAGTGCAAGTGTTTAAAAATGACCTGTGGCTCTCTATTGCTGATCACAATGACAGGGTGAACTTGACGCACTAGGGGACTTTGATAAACAAAATTTCTGGTTTCCTTGTGCTTAGGGAAATCATTGCAGCATTTAGACTGTTATAAGTCAGGCATTTATCCAAAATGACTGCCACCTTGGAAGTTATTGCCAGCCTTAGCTATGAATGTCATTGGTTTGTTGGGTCACAGCAAATCCTTCTCACGCTGTTACAAACAGACTGTGTATTTTGTGAGGATGTGTAGAATGTGCAATATTTGATTAAAAAGTCCAGATAAATCTTGCAACAGATAGTTTAACTGCAATTTAAGATACTAATTGGGCTATCTCTGACAAAATACATAGATTTTGACCTCCCTTGGAGCAGCATCATAGTGAGGGAACAAAAATTGGATCAGTGATGGCATTGAGAGGGGGAGTGGGAAAGTAGACAGTGTTTGAAATCCAGTAGATGAATACAACATACAGATTTTTTTTCCATCCCACAGATGTTGGTAGTGCTTTATAAGTAACAGATACTCTTGACTGAGTTCATTTTATCTTTATACTAAGCAGAGCTAAGATAGCTGACCATGCTGTGTTCGTGGCAGTTAGCAGTGTATGACATTTCTGCAGCAAGCTTGGAGCTGATGAAAGGTGCCTTGAGCTAAAGCCAGGATAACCTGTGGTGGGCAGGTGAGAGGCTGCGTGACGTCCTCCCGGCATACCCAACACCTCTCCGGACCTGAGGCATCCAACTTTCTCCTTCTCCGCAGAAGTATCAGCACGCACCGAGCCCGCCCAGTTGGCTCACATCTGGGAAGAGGACGGTCGCCGGCTGGGGGTTAAACTGACGTTAACCGCAAGCAGAACTGTACCCCTCGGTGACCACAGGTGGGCCAGGGCCGGGCCACCACGCATGTCCCGGGGGGGCAGCCGGGAGCGCCTCTCCCGCCACGGGCATCGAGCCGGGCGCGGCCGCCGGCGGGGCGCGGGGCTGTCCCGGCTCCAGTCCACCGCAGGGCACCGCGGCCCGGGGCCGAGCCGCTGCCAGATCCCCGGGAGTCCCTGAGAGAGCAGTGTAGAGGGGGTAGGGGGGCCGGCAGACCCAGAACACAGCCCGCGGTAGAGCCCCGGGGCCGCTCCGGGCTGGTCCGGCACCTGCCGATAAAAGGCGTGGGAAAGTGTGGGAGAGCCACCAGGTCCTGGAGCTGATTTCCTGCGGGTCTCGCCTCAAATGCATGTTACCTGTGTTTAATTGGGATTGCACAGCATCTCTGTGCCCGTCTGGCTACATCCATAGGCTCCCGCCTGGTCTCTATAGGTATATACAGACTACAGGCACACACGCGTAGTGCTGCATCCTCTACGATTCTAGCTGGCTTTCATTCATGTTTATGCCGCGATTAAATATTTGATCAAAGGTTGAATGATAACGCAGGTCGGTTATATTCTTAATGTGCGACTCTTAAAATAGACTGTTTTGTAAACTGCAAGTGTCTAAAGATTCTCGGCGCAGCCTCCCCCCGCCGTGCAGCCTCCCCCCCAAATAATAATAATAATGCCGCAGATTGTAGAAGGATTTGAGTCTGCAGCCAGAGAGAAAGGGATTAGGGCGAGAGCACTGGAAGTTAAATTGTGCTGCATATAAAAAATGGGCGGATTGGTCTCTAGATGAGAGCTTGGTACCACCTTCCTTTCTAAAATAAAATCTCTCTGGCATGAAGTCACAGCCTATTTCACATCCGGTTTACCCTGGGACGTATTACTACTGTCTTGGTAAAGAGAAAGCTTTTGTTGTATAGCGGCGGTCGGAATATTGGGAAGAGAAATTTGGGTGCTGAACCCGGAGGAGCGGAGCAGCGGCGGCGCCGGCGATGGCCGAGGAGGAGTGAGCGGCGGAGCCGGAGCCGCGCAGCCTCCGCGCCGCGCGGGCGGGCGGGATCCCCGGCGGAGTCGGGCAGCGGCGCCGCGGACCCGCGCCCGAGGGGCTCCCGGTAAGGGCGGCCGTTCGCTCGCACGCACCCGCGCACCCGCACCCCTCCGGGCGCCGCCAGCTGCGGGCACCGCGTCCAGGCGCGCAGGCGGCTCCTCTCCCTTCTCTCCGCAGGTACCGCCGGCTCGGGGTGATTTTTTCCTATCCCTTCAGCTTGAAAATCCGCAGCGATCGATGGCCATTGTAATCTATCTTATTTATTATTATTTTTTTTCCCCAGCGCGGACTGATTTCCACTGATCGCTCGGAAAAGGGTGCTTTTTTTTGTTTTGTTTTGGGGCTTTTTTTTTTCCTTTTTTTTTTTCCCCCTTTTTTTTTCCGCGGGAGGCGGTGGGAGGGGTGGCTGTCTCGGGGTGAGGGGGAAATACAAAGTTGAAATGCCGGGAGGAAAACAAGTCTCGATTTGCGCCTCAGAGACAGGCAGATCTCTCACCAGGAGTAAAAAATGCATCAAAATGCCACCTTTTCCCCTCGTTTTGTGCTTTTAATTCTTTTTTCCTTCCCCCTTTTTCCCTTATTTTTTTCTCTCCAGTGGGCGCTGCTGAAATTCTCCCAGAAGCATGGCTCTTCCTCCCATTTTGAATGGGAGAGCTGGTTGCACAAGGCGGTGTGGGCTGGGGGAGGCCAGAGTCTGGGGGCTGCTGGTGTTTGACCTCCTTGAACATTTCTCTTATAACATTTGTTTTTCCTAGCTTCAAGAAACTTTCCTTCTCCAAGAGGATTTACGGTGCCTGTACGGGTTAATTGAAGTGGAGAGGGGTGTTGGGGATGGAAGGGGGGGGAAAGCGTGGAGCTCAACAGATCAAGATTCACTTTCCGTTCTTTATCCCTTTTGCAAAGGCAGAAGTTGGCAGGACCGGGAGAAGGCTATTTTTGAAGGCACAGATGTTGCCTTTCACTTTTGCAAGGGGGCTGATCACAGGGCAAGTTGAGATGCAGTCTCGTCCCTGAAGATCTTTATCCACGCTTTCCTGCCACATCCAGTTCCTTCCTATCCAGTTAGATTAGCTCAGCCCCACTCAATGCTTATCTGCCGATCATTTGGCTATAAACGCATTAATTATATCTCATTGCTTACATACCGCTTTGTAATGATATTTTATTGATTTAAATTGTTCCTGAGAGTGTGCAGGGAATTGGGGTAGCTTTCTTTAAAGGCATAACAACATTTCTGTGTACAGTGCTTCGTTTTCTCAGGCATTTTAAAATAAACTCCAATTCACTACCGGAGGGCAATACACGCTTCGTATTTTGTTGCCCTTATTTAATACTAAAACTCGACTGGATTCCAGCAGGCAGCATATAGATATGTAAAGGGACCTTCAGCATCTCTTGAGCAATTAGTTAAATCTGGAACACCGGTTCCATAAATATCTGCTAACTTTGTATTTTATGGCTTATTAGAAAGCAAAAGAAACCTTCTGAGTTGTGTTACTTTTTACTCAAAGGTAAACTGAGAGTAACTCAGTGAAGTCTGGAGAGGGGAGACATTTGGAGAGGGGGAGAAGGCTGCTAATGCAAAAACATTTCCTAGCAGCAGAGACTGGTAGAGATTTAGGAGATGGTGTGTAGGTTGTCAGCACATGGTTTGATTATGAATTGTGCCCTTTAGCCCAACAAAAATATTAGTGTGCATATGTAACAGCAGATCAGAGAGTCAGAATCTGATCATTCTACTCCCTGTCTGATGCTAGTAATTCAAGGAAGAGGAGAATAGTAATATCTGTAGAAGAAAGTTGCTTCCATCACATCAAAGCAAAGAAGTGGCTATGGGGGAAGCACCGCTTTCCTCAGTCACACTACCACACACTGATACCTTCCAAGAGGTTTGGAAGGACTCAGGCTGGTTCAAGTCAAAGAGAAACCAATTACACTTGGTTATTTGGAAATGTTATGACTGTGCCTTGTCATATTTTTGACACAGTAGCTTTAAGTCATGATTGTTTTTGTTAAAGTTCAAGAAAAATGCAAAAAAGAATTCACCCTTACTGCTAATAAAGCCCACCCTAAGCCTCTGTGTCTCAAAGCAGAAGGTAAACAGGAGGACACTCAAGGCCGTGCTCCCTTATTTTCAATTACATGAGCCATTGTAAGGTCATTGCCTGACACCAAACTATTCTGTAAAAGTTGCTAAAATCAGACAGTTTTTTTCCACAGTACCTGTTTTAATGCAAGGAACGCTGATGATTATTTTCTTTCTAGTTTCAGAGTTCACCATGAAGAGACTCCTGGTGCTTTGTGACTGCCTCTGGGCCTGGAGCCTCCTTCTGAATGCACTGACTGAAAGAAGGTGGGGAACTATTTTTCAATGCACTACCATATTTTAGGAACCTTTAATTTAGTATAGCGGTGTAAGACAAATACTATGTGGACTGCACTACTACTAAGTGTATTGGGAGAAGTTAATCCCTGTTCAAATCCCAGCTAAATCTAAGGGAAGACTGAGAGGAAACTGTAATTTGTTTCCATAACATCTCTTTTTTTTTTTTTTCAATATTGTGAATGGAAAAAAGCAAAAGCTTTCTGAAACAAATTGAAACTAAACTACCTCTTAAACACCTGTGCAATCCTTTCTACTATTATATAATGGCTGCTCAGAGGTACAACTTTCCTTAGAGGGGGAAAAAAAAAGGTGTAATGATGTTCCTTTTCATCTAATTCAAGTGCTATTTGGTAACTTTATTGTCCTTGCAAGCAAAAGCAAAACTTTCACTTCTTTGGTCAGGATTGTGCCTTAGCTCAGTAACTGTTCTTGCAGACCTTCGTGATGCTTGGATCAAGGAGAATTTGTAAGCTCAAACCCCGTAACAGTTTATATTTGAAAGACCATGCTGCACTGAATGTTTATGGAATATACATTGAAATCATAATATAAAAATAGCATTACTATTAAAGAACAATTTGTAATCATGCAACACCTCATCTAACAACTAGTTGGTTATCTATAAAGCAGTTTGGAGTATACTTGAAGCACTGTCTACAATTCAAGATTGAGTAAAGGTGTTTAAGAAGACTGATTTTAACAATATTAATGTCTCGTCTGTATTTTAACAATATTAATGTCTCGTCAAAAATGTTACTTAATGACCAAAATTCAGAAGAAATTTTATATTGCCAATAGTGATCCCTGAAACATGCATTTGTACCTTAATCTCCATAGTATCTCTTCATGTATTCCGAGCTCTAGATAAACTTACCTTCTAGCTACCTTGAAGATTTTAAAAAGAGTGGAGCAGGCAAAGGGCAAAGGTTTATCTTCACAAACATTTGCTCTAAAAACAAAAAAGGAAATAAAAGCAAGTGATTCATGTAGTAATTTTTGTACTGAATAAACATGACATTTAGAAGCAATAGCTTTGTTTTGAGAATATATTAAAAAGTATGAGGTTTGAAGTATTCACAAACTACTTCATCTGGCCTAGCTAGAGAATTTTGTGTAAACAAGTTTATTATATAGATCTATGTACATATATATGCATACATGGATTTATTAGACCTATAATTAATGCATGTGCATTCTTAAAGGGAGACTTAAAACGCATTGAACTAGTGTTTAAAAATTACATGGTGTGTCACTATTATAATGACCTGTAGATGGAGTCAGTGCACAGTTTTTTATTACACTCTGGTTTAATATGAAAACACACTCACATACTGTCACTTTTCCCTTAAAATGTACACACCTTACATGAAATATATTCATTTCTGAAGCTATTTTGTCATAGCAACTTCCCTTGCCTTATTTTCTGGAGTGCTGTTAATCCTTTATGATAAAAAACAATTGATGAATTGGATAAAGTGTCAGTGATATAGAAAGACAATGTTTCCATATCATTCTTCATGTCATAAAAGACAGCATTAAGACTATTTTAACTTGTGTGTTTTGAACGAAAAGTCTCAATCCCTCTGGAGTTACAATATACTTCATATGTACACAGACATTCAGGTTCTTCCTGCTGTGACCATGTCAGTTAATGCCAGCCCTAACGGTGCTTTTTACCTCTGATAAAATGGTGGGAAGAGCAGGTAAAGGTACTGACAAATGCGACACCGAGAACGGAAGCGGTGTGTTGTATTGCATCTTTTACATCTGCACTGCCACTAGTCCAATCTTTCTGACACCTCTTCTGCAAACAAAGTCATTTATTTACCACTACAATTTCTGAAGTGTTTTTAACATCCTTTTCCCAACCTTAATCCTGATGACCTTCTGCTCTCCTTGAGAGGTGTATGTACAGCAGCTTGTTTACTGACAATGAGCATTAATATAACATTTAACCCAGTGAAAAGTCCTGTGTTGTAATTCTACATAAGACAAACGAGGAATGATCGTTTGAAAGATAGTGCTCACTGGAGACAGCAGGAGAACTTGTTATTTGGTAACATAAAGGAAGCATGAGAGAAACAATAATTAACATCTGTGACTTAACATGCAACTGTAAGTAAGAAAAATAAATAAAAACCAACCTATTTTTTAATGAAGTGAAATTATAAGATGTGGCTAGAGGCAATTTGTAGTATTTTTTAAAACTGCTAAGGAGATTTTCACTTCTTTGTTAGAAACAGTGATTTATATGCATTAAAACACTGGGAATTGTCTGCAAAGTCACATCCTATTGAAATAAAGCAAAAGTTAGTGAAACTTCTATGAGTGTCAGTTCTGCAACTCATTTAGATTTGAAGAGGTACATAGTCAAGCTTTTATTGCAAACATAATTGGAATAGTATCTCTGTTATTGATACAAGTGGTATACACGTGTGAGGTACACAAGGGACATTGGACTGATGCATTTTACAATAATTTTGTAGGTATTTTAAGAGAATCAGCTAATTTAATATATCAATGTATTCCTCATTAGATAGTCTTTGCTGGTTAGAGTAGGAACAACTGGCAGAGCACTGAGACCCGCATATTCCTGTAGCCGTGTGTGTAACAAGCTGCCCAACGGAAGAATCACTTTTGTGACTAGACCTGATCCTAACAAAAGTTTTTGGCTCTGCATTGTTTATCCCGTTCAGTAGCAATGTGTGTGACAAAATTATGTTTTGGAAAGCAGTGTTTACGCTTTTAGTCATGATGACTACACATGTTTATAATGGAAGTCTTGCCAGGAACGAATGAAAGAAACTATTACTGGGTTTGGCTTTAAGTCAACTGTAATCTATGATTAAGAGAATCATCTGTGGCAGGGTATTTGGTAAAGGTTTCAGATTTAAGAAAAAGGTTGATTCTGATGTCATCTGCAGCAGACGGAGACCACTAAGCCCAAGGATTTCATTCTGATTTATATTGACGGAAGAAAGGTTTTGGTAGCTGAGTTCAAAGAGCTTAATTTTATCCTTGTGCAAGCAACGTTTCAGGACTGTTGGCTGAGGTAAAGATATACATTAGGGATCTGTAAGCAAAGGTTTACAGACATGAGAGACTTCCAAATCAACAGATGGTTTTGTTACACATTTGTAAGGAAAAGTTGGTGGTAGTCTTCCAAATCCTATTGCTAAAGGAAAATGGGTATTAAAGAAAAATTACCTATCAGTCTATGAAAATGCACATTCACTTCATTTAATTCTACATTAATTAAGAAGATTTCTCAGTATTTTTTTGTTTTGCACTGTTTCAGCGTTTATTTTCAGTGCTCAGTACCCTTTGTATGCAAACTCTTAGTAACTATTATGAATTACACACATTATCTTCTGCTGACAAATGAGCCTTTTACTGAGGAACACTCATATTATAACATTATGACCACTAATGAATAATGAGATAAACATTAAAGAACTAATGTTCTATTTATTTACTGTTTATAGAGAGACATTGATTTTCCATGATTTTACAAAAAATGCATGATTAGAAGAAAATGTTTAGGTGAATGAACCCTATAAAGCACTACAATCTTGTTTTGTGGGGATTTTGTGACCAGACACCAGTATAAGCAAGATTAAACAGCTTTTGGAATTATTGTATGGTAGGGTTATTGATGGATTACTGCTTTTCAGTGTTAATTGCTCTGTATTTCAGCTATGGGCAGACCTCATCACAAGATGAACTTAAAGACAACACTACAGTATTTACCAGAATACTGGATCGTCTGCTGGATGGTTATGATAACCGCTTGAGACCAGGACTGGGAGGTGTGTTGTATTATAATTTTCAGAGTTACATGTTAGACAAAAATAAGCTAAAACAATGCTATTTTTCCATGATATACTTTTTAAATTCTGTTTCTATAGACACATGAAATGATGCTGATGTGTAATCTCTCTTTTTTTTTAAATGCCATACCTTCTTTGTCTTTCTCATACTACTTTTTCTTGTACTTTTATCCAAATGAAGAAGAAAATGGTTCACAATTCAAGGAGAGCTCTGAATACATATTAAAAGTCAAAATGTGTTAATAACAAAAGATAATAAAACATGACCCATGACCTGACAATTGCGCCTAAGCAGCAGCACATCTACCTATGACTATCTTCACAAGAGAATTTGGTTTTAAAAGTGAAAGCATCAAGCAGCCTTAGTCATAAAAGCCTCAGAGAAGTTTATAAGATTTTTTTTTCTTACTTAGATGTGTCAGGATTTGTTTCTGTAACATTTTGTCTTCACAGGTTGGTAAAAATGTCTTTCTTCTGCTCTTGGTGCTCAGTCCATAAATGGTATAAAACCAGATAGCAATTCCATCTTTATAAAAAAGCTGTTACAAAGCCTCATCTTTATCAGCATCCCCACGCTCACTCTTTGATTTCTTCTACTGTGACAGAATCCCCAAACTGGGTCTTAAAAGCTCATTGTTCACAAACATGGAAGGTCTAAACATACAAGCACACATTTGTTCTTTCCACTACAAAGAAAGGTTTGTTTGAGGCCCCCAACTTGCAACAGCTCTTGAATTGTGAGCCAACTTCTTCAATGGCTTGACTTCACTGACATCAAGGAATGGCTGAAGATAAAGTTCTGTTTATAAAGCATTAATTAACACGATTAAAAATGGGTTGGTCTGTAATTTTTTTGTGTGCAATTTCAGATAATACACAACAAAATAAGAATCACTTTTTAGTTTTATTTATTGGTACTTTTTTATCTACTGTAAAGTTAAGAAAAAAGCTTTTTTTGATATATAGAATTGGGTCTAAAACTCATTCGTTCTGTATTAGCTGTGATGTAGCTATCAGAGACCCTCACACATACATGTTGTGTTGATAATTTTTATGCTGTTAGGCACAATGTAAACCTGTGTACCACTGATTACTCTATGACGCTCTTCCAATTATCCAATCTGTCTGTCCCGTTCTTTCTATGCCTTCTGAGAAACAGCAGATGAAATAAAACATTGCGTGGTTTAGTTACTTTCTTCTAGAGAAAGGAGCATATTGCAGAAAACTCTCTGCTTATCCCTGTACGACCTCTCCTTCTGTAGTGCAGTTTTTCAAGTATATACACCTACAGAAAACAGAATTATGCATGAACAGAAACAGAAGAGAGAAGCAATTTCTCCCTTTCTCACCTGTGGAAGAAAAGGTAGATGATAGAGTTTCTTCAGTCAGTTTATTTGTTTCTCCCTTTCTTGTGTTTGTGTGTATGCATGAAGAATTCAGTAACAAAAAGTTATCTTTACTGGAAAATTGTAACGAACTATGAAAGGGGATTGATCTTCATCGTGTTCTACTCACAGGAGTAATTTCCTCCTTTTTGAAATTAACACCATGATATTTCTCTATCCTAAGTTTGCAAACTTCCTATTAGTGTGATGAACAGTTTCATTGCTTGGTAGAAATATTCTGGTGAGGCAGATGAGGCACCATGAAGCCAGGAATAAACTCCAGGAGAGATCTCATTACAAAAACACATTGTTAGAACTATATTGTACATTAATTGGAAAGGCAAGATAATGAAAAATTTAGAGGTGCTGAATTTTGAATCACTCTTTCAACATGCATGAAATCAGGGCTAGATTAATATTAACTCCTCC
This sequence comes from Colius striatus, assembly GCF_028858725.1. Lineage (NCBI taxonomy): Eukaryota > Metazoa > Chordata > Aves > Coliiformes > Coliidae > Colius > Colius striatus. Next base: position 6,390,791 of record NC_084767.1, read on the forward strand.
CTTTCTTTTTTTTAGATCTTGTTTTGAGGTATCCCTTCAAAAGAGAAATCAAAACCCACACATGCTCCTTAAAAGAGTACGGGAAGGAAAATTATCAATCATCAGATAACCTAATAAGGCCACATTTAAAATTAAGTGAGCAGCTCTGAGCATTTTACTGGTAAAGAAAGTAGGAATTATTTCTCATTAATGAGAATATTAAAAAAAAATGGAGCAAGTGACCCATGGTGAAAAATTGCAGTGATTGAATTTGCTCATTCATTTAAAAAAATGTCATTGTGGCTAAAATTAATCTCTTTGCTTTTTCTTTAAAAGAAACATGCAGCACTATGTTATCCATTGACATATTTGCACCTTTTATCAATAATTATTGATACAAATTATGTTATTTAGATGTCTGCCTCCTTCATATGTGGGCATAATCACTTAGTCAGATACTGCCAGCAGATAGCATCTGTTGTACCGATCCATAAACATGGACAAATAACTACAGTTATTTGTGCCTGGCAAATAGAACTTTCAAAATGAATGTAAAAACGTTCTGAATCACACTAGAGGATATCTATTAACTCTATGAGAGGATAATAATTTACAGAAAGCAAGGAGGAGGAATTGCAGAGTAACACATTGAAGCTGAAAAAGAGGAAATTATGTTAGACATTAAGGGGAAAAACAAACAGTGAAGTCACGTCAGATTAATTTTCTGTGGTAACTATCTGTATCATGGAACTGGAGGTGACCAAAAAATACCTAAATAATAAAGATGCTATTGTCTGTTCAAATACACCATCCTGAACAAAATAAATGGCCAGACAGTACTGGGAAAGAGTCAAATAAGGAGGAAAATTCTCCTCAGTTTGGTGACTGCTCTTAGTAAACCACTATAGCTGGAGCAGGAGTTTAAAAGAATTGAAAAGCAATCAAAAATGATGGAAAAAAACGTAAGTTCCTCAGATAAAAGGGTATGTCGTTGCCTTTTGTTATGGGTTGTCTTCATATGTGGAATAGAGGTGAACCCTGGGATGCCATCATAGCAGATTTGGAGAGCCACAGTGTACAGAGGGGTGGACTTGCTCAGAGTAGGTTATATGTACTTGGTGCTGAGATTCATTAACATGCAATCAAATGCAGCCACGTATTTTTAAACTGTCATCTTTGCAGTGGGCACATTCCCTCTCTAAAACTAAAAGATATCACATGATTGTGACCTTTTAACTTAAAATAACTTCAAATGTGGTTTATCCCTTTGAGAGGAATTTTGTAGTAGAAAGGTTGTTTAATACAGAACTAAGAAGAGTGGGTTTGATTAGGCAGACCAGAATCTTCCTAAATGAAATTTGCTTTTATAGTTAGGTTGAATGCCCATTAGATCCCCCCAAGTAGATTATCAGTATCACTTCAGTGTTCAACAGAGTTGTACTTGTTTTATGCTATCAGAAAAGGCCATTTGTTGATCTCTCCTGTGTGATGTTTATAAAAATTGAGTGTGACTGTCCTTAAGTGGAATGTTGGTCCATCTCAGGCAATTCATTACTTCCACAGAGTGCTCATATTTAAAATGATGGAAAATAAACCTGACAGTATTATGTTAATTAGGTTTTAAAATTCAGTTTTATGAGAATGTTATCTATAAATATATGATAAAGTTACCTCTTGGTGACTGAAGTCCCAGTGGAAATTGTTGGATTGGAAAGTATATCTGAGCTAACTTAAAAGTTTAAGGAAAATATGTGTTTGATCTGTCTCTGTAATACAAATTTTGTTGAACCTAAACATTTCTACTCTAAATGAAGGGAGAGTCCTATATTGGACCCCTATAAGTAATTCTGTAAATAAATAAGGACTGAATGCTATACTCTGCAAAAACTAAAAGGGATGATTTTGGTCTTTTTTTCCACACTGGAGGCAACCACATTGATCTAAAGGCAACTGTAAAAAGCCATAGAAGTCCCTGGTAAAATTGATTTAATAGAACAGTAGGGAGGTAGGGAGGATATGAGCAGCTTTGAGCTATTAATTGGCGTTCAGAGAGCTGCCATGACACTGTGCGGCTCTCAGTAAACCCTTCATAGCAGGGCAGCCTACAGCTGTATAATCACAGGACAGCTCACTGTTCTCCCTTTTGGTTCTTACTTTTATAAAGCAGCAGCAGAAATTTCTTGTGAGTGTATTTGTTGTGATTCTTCTGTAAATGAATAGGATGAAGCCTGGGTGATGAGTCTACATGACTTCAGTCATAATAGTGTACTCTATGCAGGCATCTCAGATCCCTTCATTCAAAATCATAGCAGAAGTCTCCATTTTAATGCAAGACATGCAGGAGAAACAAGTCCATTACCAAAAAAGATGGAATTAATTTAAACCACCAAAACATGCAATTTAAATAAGCCTTGTGCTCAAATATCAGCAGATCAGAAATGGAAATAGTTAATGCAGTTTCCTATGATAAATAGGCTTATTTCCTGCTGTTTAAATAAATCTGTATTTCTTACTTTGTTCTCAATTTGTAATCCAATCACAATTCTAGCAATAATGAGCTCCCTGGGAGTTTAAATCAAAATATTTATTGTTATTAATTTTGAGAGTTTATGTTAGTCTAGCATCATTAGCAAAACACAGTGGTTGTAAACAGTAAAATTACAGTAGTTGACATTGACTGGAGCTTTCGAAGCTCTACATGGATCAGTTGCCTGAGGCTGTGTTCCAGCACATCTAGGTATGGTACTCAGCTGCTATTTTGCTGATCAGTAACTACCTGGACCCTATGGTTGCCTTATAGTAAAACTAGTAGGTCACTAATAACTTCCTTGGATTTTTTTTGCTGTTGTTACATGTTCTACATGTTCCTGGTTTATGACACAGATGTTATAGTCAGGAGACATGTTTAACAGGTCTTTATAACTGATGGATTTATCCTCATCTCCTGATCTGAGCTGATCAGTGACTTTGAATTTTCTCTGGTTCTCGGGGTTATTGGGAATGTTTTGAATATAGCTCAGAATCTGAGGTTCCTTAAAATGCATTCTGAGCATTTGAAGCATAGTTTCAGCCTTTCCATGATAATCAAGCTGCAAACTGAACGTAGTTAACCTTGATTCTAAATATATATCCCAACTGTATGAGTAAACACATGTCCTGTGCAGGAGTGACTCACAACTTCTGAAGCTCTTAACAAAGCACAGTTGAATCATCTAGTTAGCAAAACAGTAAATAAATATTTCAAAACTTCCATATGGCTTTGGAGGGGTTCATCTTTTTCTCTGTGTGTTCATACAAACTCTCCCATCGCTCTTGAAAATGAGGTAGATATCAAAGAAAACATAAATTGGTGGTGTGTTCAGTGGTTTTATCTGGATTTGAAGAGGCCTGGGATTAGGTACATAGATAACATAATCTCTTGTGAGTTCACAACCTGAATTTTCTATTATTACCTATGATTTACATGCCATTTAAATGATCTTCAATGTTACAAAGAAATGAAAGGCTTCACTCATTCTTCCACTGTTGGAAATCTTCAATCTAACTGCCAGAACTTTAGTTTCCATTTTGTGTTCTCAAAGGATATCCTTAAGCCTCAACCTCTCTACTATGACCATATGTCTCCCAAAACTAGAATTCATGATACCATTACATATTACATACATACATTACATATCATTACATGATATGCCACTGATTCAAAGAGCGTATTCCGTGTTTGTGCAAGGCAAATCGGAGAGATGTATTATATTAAATAGAAGCTCACTCAGAGATGGAAGTCTGACTTTATACCATTAAGGAATGAATGCATTGTGTCTGAAGAGCTTCTAGCATCTTCTATCTCCTAGTGGCACCAGTGGAAGTGCCTCAATGCAAAAGAGATGGACAGATGGGTAAGTCAGGATGAAAGATCTTTAGAAGAGTAATTTGAGTTTCACTTTGCAATATGCAAAAGGCTAATGATGGTATTAATTTCTCAGTCTTAAGAAAAGGTGATTCAGTAGAAGGAACTTCATTCAGCAATGTTTTACTGGACCTTGTGAAATCTCCATTTTCTTTTATTGCCATCTGTTTTGTACAAGACCACAGACTCTTGACCTTTTATGAAAGCCATGGGCTGAAGGAAAGAATAGTTTTCTTCCAATCCAAAGTAATTTCTGGACACCATATGCTTTTTCCAGTAACAGAAGGTTAAGTTCTCACTGTGAACTTTTTTAACTTAACTTCTTAAAGTCCAGAGCAAATCTGATGTCAAGAGAATACTGAAATGTCTTTAAGCCAGTTGCAGAGCTTGTAAACAGTAAGGTCACACAGTAATTTCACTGGACAGCCAAGGAGGAAATTTCACCTATCCAATGCTTTTGTCACTAGCTACTGTAGTCTGTACATGTCTCAGTCACAGATATCAAGAGCTAAAAGAATATTATTAGGCAATTCAGTCACATCATAGTATTTTACTTTCTGTAATTATGAATAATACATTGGAAATGTCATTCTTTAACTTTTTTAATGAGTCCTGGAGATTACTTCCGCTACCACCTAATTTTTGCATTAACTTGCTGACGGAGCACAAGTGTCATTCATTGCATTAGGAGAATGATAGTAGAATCAGATCTAATATTACACCCTGATCATTTCTGTCTCACAAAAGGAGATGTTTTATTGTATCTATTTTAAACGTTTTTATTAAACTGCTTATAGTTAATATATATTTAGAAGCTGTAGACTTTTTTTGAATGAAAGTGAAAAGCCTGTTTGTGCATAGTAGAACACCGATTCTCATTAGAATTTTTGCTTCAGATTCAGAAAGGCATATTGTTACTGGCTGCTTATTTCCCTTCTGTCAGAACTTTGTCAGATGGAACAAACCATATTTAAACAGTTCAAAGTCTTTTGAAATCAGAGGGTTGTATTACAATAGATTTTAAAATGCAATTATTTTACAATGTTTAAATAGCATTATAAAGATACCTACATGTATACATTTCTTCATCTTATGAACATTTTTACCCGCAGCATGACTTTTGCTTACTATACATGTACTTTTCCATTAGCCTCTTTCCTTTAGGGCTGCATTTCATATTCCAAATTTCTCAATTTTGCTTTTTGAATGTTATTTGAAAAATGTGTCACTCCTGTGTTTCAGATTTCTACCCAAAACCCCACCCTGGATTGTATAGCAATCCCATAAATGTAAATGTATTCAGACTGACATCATTGTAAATTCTGAAAGCTGATGGGTTTAGCTCTACTCAACAATGTTTGGAGTTATGCCTCCAGGTGGTGTAACTCCCTGCAGCTATATTTAAATCAACAGAGTTATTTTGGTATATGCCATCCTGGGTGAATATTTTGTGATGTGTGGCCCAGAAAGTACCAGTATGTGCACAAGTGAATGATATCAACATGTGTGTGTAGAGCAAGAGGTGAGGAAAGGGGAAGGTTAACCTTGTGCATTTCTCAAAGTGACTGTTAACAGTAGATCTGCAAAAGCCAGATGTTTGGTTCTTTCTGGAGATCAGCACCATTTTAAGTGTTTCAGACTCAGCATTTATGACCACCAGAATCATTAGATTCTTCTAAAGTGGCCAAGGGCATTGTGCCATGGAGCAAATTTACATCCTTGAGATCACAGAGAAGTCTATCATTATGATATAGCATATGTATATATAATCTGTGTTTGGTACATGTTATAGATTTCTGAATTATTATTTACACTATCATTGAGGCCTATAAAACAAATCTGATAGTTTAAAGGAAATCTAAAACATTTACAAACACTAATACATAAGTAAAAATTGTAGTAGAGAAGTTCAGCTGATATTTATTTGGAAAAGTTTGAACTCCTTTCTGTTTCTTGCACTTAGGGTTAACACAGCCTTTTCTAACTCATATCAATAAAGTATGTTTTTATGCATTGTAACACATTCTCTCACTTCTTCTATGTTCCTGTGTCTCAGTACAAAATACATAATTCATAAGTCCAAAGTTAATGATAAGAGATTTCTATTCAGCTTGTCCAGAAACACTGAGTACCCAACAAGACTTTTAAAGTACTGGGCAAAATATTTAGCACTGTTTATATTGTCAGACAAGAAGACTTATTAAAATGTGAAAAGATTTACATGACAGTGGAACTATGGCTTCTGTGCTGTGGCATCACAAGACACGTCTGAAAAAGTTCTGTGGAAACATTGTGACAAAAAAAAATGTTGCTGACAATATTGGCTGTGAAATTACATCTAGAAGAAATAAATTATCAGGACTGTATTGTAGACCCATTTTAGAATGGCTAATCAAAGCCACTAATTTTTCTGTTTATTGTGAGAATTGGTAGTGGTTAGATCTAATGAAGACTGTTGATAGACACTCACTGTCCTAATTTCCTGCTTCATCAGAGCGTGTAACTGAAGTGAAGACTGACATCTTTGTCACAAGTTTTGGGCCTGTTTCAGACCATGATATGGTAAGTGATGGCCTGTATTTCTACAGTAATAATTTTCTCTTGTCTTTTGAGTTTGATGAAAGATGTATGCAATAACTTCTTTATTCCTTTTAAGGCTGGGGCTTTTTTAAACCCATGATTCCAAAATGCTGTCAGCTTTTATGTGCAACCATTCCTGCTATCTGTGACTGCATTTAAGTGCCCTCAAATTAGCAGCTTCAGTGACTTTAATAACGTATTTTAACAGACCTTATATTTGCTACATGATATATTATGAAACGCATTAGGGTTTGGATCTGTATTCTTCTGAGAGTGATTACTCAGGTCCTTGCTGGCACATCACTGATCCAATTTGCCGAGAGAGATCATCATCTTAAAATGCAATTAACACTAATGCCTACAGTATGACATCCCTACATTCTAACCTATATTTTTATATTAAAAACTACTGATCAATGAGAAGTAACTTTCCCAGATCTTGGCTACTGAAAGAGAAGAGAAGATTAATGAGAGAATTAGTGTCACTTCTTTATGGCATGAATATTAAAATCAAATTGCTAGATAACTGCAGGGGATGTAGAAGTTAAAAAATCTGAATGAAGATGTTGTGAACTCTGGTCTTAAGAGATATTAAAAGTTGTGTAAAATATGGATAAGGTACTTTAAATTTTGCATATCAATGAGGTCTTCACAACTAGGTTTCTATTGACAGGGAAAGCTTGGCCTGCAGCTACTGGTATCTACTGGATCGTGTGTTAAGATGAATGCTGGTTATAACCTCATTAATTTAAATGGAGAAAAGAAAATGGTTCAACCTTGTAGCTGGCCACATTTAGCTAAATACATTCACCAAAAGAAAGATGAAAGAAGAGAAAAAAATATCACAGGAAAGAAAATAAGTTCTATTTCTTCCCACAAAATTGTCAGTTGTTTAATTTGCACTAAAACTGTAGACAAGTGTTAAACACCAGATTATTGCAAGTTTCTCACTACTCAAAACAATGTTAAGAGGTGGAACAGATAGACACCAGATTATTACAAGTTTATGACGACTCAAAACAATGTTAAGAGGTGGAATAACAGATAGACATCAGATTATTACAAGTTTCTGGCTATTCAAAACAGTGTTAAGAGGTGGAATAACAGACAAAGTAACTTTTATAAGACAGTTTCTTTTCCTAAATGAACTTTTGCACAGACACTATTTTCCTGATTGCTTGGAACATTTATAAAACTACAGTCAAATTTAGAATTGCAAATGATGCCAAGATATTTAAATGTGAAGGAATAGCTTGGGCTGCACAGACTCTTTGACCAGACATCCTGCTGTTAAGTCCTACAATAGAAGGGAAATAGCTAGACTGGTGACTTGCCTCCTCAGCACTTTAAAACAATATTAGGTACTATATATACCATGAAGAAGAATTTTTTAAAAAATCATTCAGTAACTTCTGATTTTTTGTTCCATGATAGTATTGTGAGAGTACAACATCTATTTATTACTCTAAATTATACATTATAAGAGGAGAAATTCCTTGGATTAACGATTGGTACAAACCACTGATGTCCACTCTCTGTATTCTGGTAACTGCTATAGCAAAACACTTCATCTTGCTTTCCCATTTCTGTCTTGAAATAGGTAACTAATCACCACTGTACAAACTGGAAACCCTAAACACAGTCATGTGACTAAAATATACTTTTAAAATGCAATATTCTCCAAATTAAAACTGTAGAGGCTGCAGGTTTTAAGTGATCTCAGATTGCTTAATTTTTTGTAGAGACCTATCTTTATGGGACAGGTCTGTTGTTAATTTCCTGAAAATTAATGTAATTTAAAGTATTGGGCTGGACACAGATGCTTGTGGGAGATGAACAAAAAAGAGTGATAAATACATGCAGGTGCATGCATACTTTGTATTAATGTTTATTAGAGTTGTTTTCTGTAAGTCAGCTGAGCTATTATTTGCTCTGTTGAGTCAAACTTACTAGAAAACTCCAATAATGAATGAAAATCTGATAAAGTAATGTACATGAATGTTTTCCTGCATGTAGACATAAGGTTAGAGTAACTGACAGGCCTGCTAAGTTACTTGGGACTATGTAACTTTTGGACTTCAGCCTCCACTTACGTTTTGTAGTTTCAGGTGATTTAATTATTAAATAAAAGCCAAAGCCAAACTGACATTAATAAAACAAAGTGACATCTGAATGGGATTTGGATTTTAAGGAAGAATAGAACATTGAAGCCAAACCCAATATACTTTCAGAATTAGGAATAGGTATATTTGAAAAACAAAAAAAACACCTTGACTTCAACTATAATTAAGTATAGGTGACTCACTGTAGCATAAGTAACAACTACCTACAACAAAAATCTCAAAAATAACTGAAACCCCATACCAGATTAGGTCCTGGTTTTCAGTTATTTAAACAGGAGTAAGAATCATCAGTCTCTTAATAGTGTCTGACCAAGAAATGCACAGGCAGGTGTTCATGTTTTGAAAACTAAGGAATTACAGAAAAGTATGTAGTGTAAAACTCCTACTCGTCTTCCCTGAGAAGTAATGTGTGTGCAGCCTACTCGTGCCAACTCTTTTGCTTAAGGAAATAAGTGTGAAATCAGAGACAGAGGGAGAAAGATAAAAGCAAGAGCTTACTAGAATATAAAGTCTATATTAATTACAATGTCTGTTTAGTGCAAAGTCCTCTGTGCATACTACAGGTTGGCTGTAGACACTATCATTTGAGGGCTACCTCAGATTTGCTCCAGTGAGCAGATTTACAGTAAGCGTAGGCTGGATTGTGGGACTTGGTCACATGGAAGCCTCACAAGCAGCTGTATTGGCACACTGAGGGAACGACACGCTGCTGGCTGAGCCCGGGACTGATGGCTGGGAACTGGCAATGAGCTATTCCAGCTGACAGCATATGTTATGAAACGACAGCCACACTGAGACATCAGCATACCTAGACCATCTGTTTGCAGGAACCCAATGAGGCAGTTATATAGATAGTAGGCTGATATATCAGGGAGTACATGGTGTTCCTACCCACTCTCAATACACTTTTTTAAGAGCAGCATAGACATAACCTGTTATTCTATAAAGAGGATGTCTTGGCTTGTTCTTAAACTTGTGAATAAAGTTAAACAGGAGAAAAGCACTTTTTAAAAATAAAAACATTGGGTTTTGGGAAGAACTGTGCAGGTTTTCAGACATGCTGTCTTGGTGTATTGAACTAACCAACAGATAACTGGCTATTCTCACATGACTAATTTTTGATGTCTATCATCTGGAATAAGAAGAATTCTTAATTTTTTTAAGTAAAGTTGGGGGTTTTTTTCCTAATAAGCCTTAATTCCCACTACTCTTGTACTGTAAGCTCTTCATGAAATTAATTTCCATCTTACTACCTTTGTATATAGCACCTTGTCTCATGTGGACCTCTACGTGGTCTACTCTGTGAATAAACAGTCTCCTGGGAGAGATATCAGATGAGTAAATGAGAGAACATTGAAGTCAGTGTTATAAATATTCAATACCATAAGGCTTATTGCCAATGTGCAGACAGGAATAATCTTTCTTTAATTGAACACTAAGGAATGATGAGTCTCCACTGTGTAGAATTTATTCCAAATTTCATCTCATTTGTATGTTCACACATAGACCACTGCTATAGTACATGGTTTGGAGAAAATCCTTCTGTTCCCTCCTTCTGTATGGCACGCTCCTGTAGAAGGAAGCCCTAATCACAGTATCTGATGGCTTGATCTTAAAGATCAACTGTGTGTCAGGATTCATTTCAAACTTATTGTACATGTTCAAGTGGGTAGTGAAAGCTAAAGAGAAATCTCAGCCAACATGAATTCATCCTATATGGTGCAATGGCCTGGGATAGAGAAGGATTCAGTTTGTGCCAGGCATGACCAGTCAGCTACTTTAATTTTTGTCTTATGCTGTTAGATCCATTACCATATCTCTTAGACTCCTTGTTCTTTTCCAGCACAAGATTCTTGTGTTAATATAAAGTGAAGAACTAGACTCCTTCTCTCAACCTGTACCACCTCCCACTCAACTCCTCCTTTGCAGTTGAACAAGATAAAACGGGAATGGCTTACATGCACACTGAAATGATGTCACATTCTGGGCATGTCTTTTACCTTTCCCATATGTGTAGGAGGATCTCTTCTTTGGAGCTAGTAAAACATGGAGGAAATCCAATATCTGAATGCTACGTACTGTCTTTTAGACCTTCTTCTTTCCTATTCTGGTGCATACTTAGGACAGGATCTTGCATATAGTTCAAACTAAGGCCCTGACTGTATAAAATGTTGAAAGAAGTAGTTGCTATAAGTGCACATCTACTGTCCTTGGAGATGAAGAAATCAAGGCTTCACAAGCTCACTGAGCACATGATTAAAAAAAAAAGGGAAATAAAATTAAGTATGCAGCATAATGATTACTGGGTCTCACCCCAAACCACAAACTTAACACCCAAACAAACTCCAAGTAAGAACACCCCATGGAAGTGCAACATTTCCATGTGCACAAGAAATTTATTTAGGTATTTCACGTCTTAAAAGCAGAAAAAACACACCAGCAGTAAGAATCACCACTCTTACCTGCTGAGAGTTGCACAAGGAATAAACAGTTCACAAATGCTTATGTTATACAGTGTTGCTATTTGTTAAAAGAGAAATCTAGAGCCTGAGTCTGCCACAGAGAGAATTTGTATACTCACTCCAAAATGTTTCTCCTTACTAAGATGTCTCATGGGACAGCTCTTTCTTTGTAGCTGTGTGTGCCTTCATATAAAGGAATTTCCCTCGGGATTTGCCATCTCCATTGGCAGGAGATCTCGGCAAAGGTTCAGTTTATCAGCAAAAAAGATTATGATTTGGGGTTATTTTGAATAGTGTTTGTCATTTATTACAATATCATAACCATGAATGATGGAAGGGGCAAGATAATTTCATACAGAATCTTCATGTCAGAGTGGATTTGTTCCGTGTGAAAACACTATTCTCTGCTGCATCCACAGGAGTTTTTCATGTTTTCACCCCACTTACTTCTATATTTCATGTATAATACTCCACTATATTTTTCCTAATTACACCCTCACCTTCATAATTGTGTTCTTGTTGCTTTGTAACAAATAGTCTGATTTCATAGTGACGGTTATTTTGATTCTCTCTGTGTACACTGAGTCAGCCACCGCATCTCTTCCCCATTCGACTACTCCTTGCAAAACCAAACTATAATTCTTGGTCCCAAACTGTCCCTGGCTGGCACTCTCTGTAGTACAATGATTTGGCCCAATGAGCCATTCCATGTCTCATAAATCAGACCACATAATTTTAGTGAGCTGTGAACTTCTCACAGGTTTATGCTAATGAGACAGAACAAAAAGCACTAGTAAGATCCTGTCTCATCAGGGTTGCTTTATTCTAACAGACATATTCTTCCTGTTCTACACATCCTGGCTACATATCTACACCTTCAAATTACAGTTTTATAGAAGGTGAAGGAAAAATGAGAAAAGGGTGAATTGTTGTGTTTCTAGTACGTTATATCCCAAATTCATGTCTAACTTTTGATATAGTACTCTCCCTAACATACATTGTGTTTGATACAGTAATGAGATTGTAACTGTTTAATAACCAGCTGCAGGCACGTTGTAAGTAATACAGAGAACAAATGTTTTGATAACTACTAATTTCATCAATAGTCATCTTGCTTCTAGCAAATGGTAAGAATGTATTTTTCCAGTTCCTATTTTGTAACATGTGGCATCATAAGTGTTTCCTTTCTTCTCTGAATTGCTGTAGGAATACACTATAGATGTATTTTTCCGTCAAAGCTGGAAAGATGAGAGATTAAAATTCAAAGGACCTATGACTGTTCTCCGGTTAAATAATTTAATGGCCAGCAAAATTTGGACACCTGACACCTTTTTCCACAATGGAAAGAAGTCAGTGGCTCATAACATGACAATGCCAAATAAACTATTACGAATTACAGAGGATGGGACGTTGCTATACACGATGAGGTGAGCCCTAAAGTATTATAGTCTTCATTTACTTTGAAAATTTAACTAGTTCCTTTTTGAGCATAATTTAATTCCTTCTTAGTAATTATTTTCACGATAGGCCATGGAATTATGGATAAACTGAGGCATTTGCACTATTTCTTTTCTTTCCCCTCCTACTGTGCTACCTTTACACTCCCTCGATGTGTCTTAATGCTTGATTTTAAAAAAGTACCTGTAAGTACCATCCGTCAGGAATCCATCAGATTGAAGAGGACCTTAATTTGGACTTGCTTTCAAAGATTACATCAGCAAAGTATAATAAAGCTTGAAAATGTCATGTAATCTAGACTACTAGACCGTGTAAAAGTCTTTAATCTTTGAATTCTACAGAAAGCAGATTCTAAGGACTAGCAGATGCACACAGAATTAATTGACCATTCTTCGTATTTCTTGTTCTTACGAATACAGAGCATGATAGTCAAAAATTAGACACTTCTTGTTCCATTCATAGCAAGAAAAACAATTTACTAAAGCATTTGGAAAGTTAGGAGAAAACTTTTTTTGTGTGTATTGGCACCACTCTTACTGGAAACATTATTCTTTTCATGGATAACTGAATTGTAGCTATCCAGTTGGCAGCAGAAGAGTTAACTCAATCCTTTTGAAATAACAATCATACACAGGGATGGAAACATTCTGTCTTAAAATCCTGCAAATTAAACAATGAAAAACAATGGTATATTGTCTCTACAGAGCTACACATTCCCTCGCTTATGTCTCCAATGTTATCAAACAAGGTATAAAGGGATTCTGATGACTTAAAGATAGATAGCTTAGTACATAGGAGAACACTGAGCTTTCTTCTTACAATTTTAAAGGTGTTTTTAAAAGCAGTACAAGTATTTGGAAAAAACAGTCTCCAGGCTTTTGGGAGCCTGTCCAATACGTTCAATTTATTCTGCCACATCTTTCAAGACTTCCTGGGCTAGAGTGGAATCTGCTTGGCTGTTAGTTGTACAAGTCCAGGTCAATTTTTCTTGTCTTCCTAAATGCTTGACTGTTAGGGATTTAATTCATGGGAACACTATCTTAGCAGCACATTGTTCACATATGTCTTTTTTTTTTTACCATAATCATTTCTATTTGCTCACCTTTGCAAGTGCCTTAACGCAACCTTCTACCTAGTATTCAAGTATTATTGTTCATTCCTTGCTGATGTGTGTTGTGTGACTTTTTTCTAGTTTATTTTATCTCTTTTATTGAGAAACATGTTTGCACCCAAGCTGATAGCAACGAAATGACTTCAGCAAACGTTTGAGCATCCAGAGTGGGCCAGTTTAAGGATGGAAGGAAGGAAGCAATTTCAGATGCTAATAGATTTTAATCCTTACACCAAGTTAGAAGTCTGAGCATGTCTCTTCTGTACAGTGAAACAGCAGAGAGGCAGAGCCAGTAGCACTGCTGTGTCTACACATGCCTGTCAGCATCCCCAGCCAGACAACTCTGGTCCCATTCTAACTGCTAATTTATCACGTAACAGATACTATGCTATACTTATTCTATGTGTCTTAACAGAAGTCTATTTGCTATTTCTATGAAACTAGAATAAATGTGTCCTTTTGCTCATTAATTCATTATAGATTGACTGTGAGAGCAGAATGTCCAATGCATTTAGAAGACTTTCCTATGGATGCACATGCTTGCCCCTTGAAATTTGGAAGCTGTAAGTTTATTTTAAATTGAGGTTTCTCCCTTTTTAGGCCAGTTTACAAAAATATTGTGCAATTGAGAAAACCTCAAGGTTTTAATCTTGTGTATTTTTCACTTTTTTGGCAGGGTTGTATTTTTATTCTTTTATATACATATATATTTAACCTAATGAACCTGTTCAATGTGTTTTAAGTATCCTCCAATGTTATGCCTGGACATTCACAAAAGAGGAAAATTATAGTACTCTTAAACATTTGGAAAAGTAGTTTGTCAGACAGAAAATGCTGCTAGTCTTATAGTTGCTGTATTTTGTTGAGACACAATATCAATGTTAAAGTAACACAGACCAAGGATAACTCAACTGCTTTATGTGGAAACAACTCTCCAACCACAATCTTGGAAACTTTAGAACTAAGTTTTCCACAAGATTATAAAATATTTATCTTCTAGAAATGTTGAATGATTGTCAGTGAAAAAGCTCAAAAGTCACTGTCAAATTGAGTCCTACACTTGCAGCATTTATAACCTTAGAGAACATACTGGACAAAATGTAGCTGAAATCAGTGTAGTAATTGACAAAGCTTTCTGTATATCAAGATTTTTTCCCAAAACCAACCTGACACTGATACATTCAAACTTAGTTAACTAATTTCTTACAAATTAAAGATAGCCCACCCTTCAACACTTTAAAAACCAAAAATTAAAAAGAGAGAGCTGTTTTACTCGGTTTGGTTGGACACAAACAAGGGAGTCAATACTTGTGGAAGATGTAATAGTGTACAAATTGTTTCCTCAATGGCTATTTTTTTTCTAGTAGAAATGGGTCATTTCACTGATAATGGGTACTTAGTGGCTTGATCAATTTTAGAAGTCAACAAAGAGAACACCCAATTCATTCTTGACATGGTAGCAGAAAGGGTAATAATTTATTTTGGGCTGAATAGCTCTATGTTTACCATAAGAAAGAACTGATGTTTTGTCTTTAAAGAGCTACTAGTCTCCCAGATAAGATTCAGAGAACAAAAAGCTCACACAATCTTGGAGTATCATTTAGAAGAATAGTTTACTCCTTGAATGTTAAATTCTCTTACAAGGCTTCCAATAAATCTCAAAATCTCCTGTGAAACAGAAGGGGGTGAGGGGGGAAGGCTCACTCCAGCTCAGATTAGGGCATATAGCTGCAGGGCATTGTTAGTTAATAACTGGAGATCTGGGTACCTGAGATGCCAGTTAGATTGGGATAGGTTACAGGACTGATTTCTTTTGAAATGTACATTAAAGTGTTTATGTGGACTTCATGCTGGGTGTGAGAGGTGGGAAAATCACTAATCATGCCTAAAATCTGCTAATGCAAAGGTAAACCATCTACAGTTTTTGAACAAATGTGAACTGCTAGGTTGAATTTGTATAAACTTGACAAGACACCTATCACATCTGTGCATCACTAAGCCAGGGCCTAAACACCAGACACTCCCTAGTTTGAACAATAGTTCCCATTTCTTCCCTAAATTAAGTTCTTTCTGGCCCATTGTGTCCCAGATTAGTGTACTCTTAGTTCACAAAGTGCATGGCTTTCCAGATTACCAAGGACCTTGCCTCTATTAAATGATTAAGAAACACAGAAATTATGAATGAAAAGACACAGATAATATGGATTTGAATACACCTCCAGAACCACACCGTAGCATAAAAACAAGATGGCAGGAAGATGTGCAAGTGTATCTGCATATCTTTTCTATCTAAATTGGTTTTCTTTTTATCCTCCAATGTTTTCTGTTATCACAATTTCCTTAAATCAACACCAAAATATTGGTGATATTTCTGATTGAAAGAGCGTTTCTTACACTAACATCAGAGGCCATAATTGTCATTTTAAATTCAGAGTTCAGGCATGGTCTTTCTTGTTTTCTATGACAGGAAAGGCCATGAAACGAAATCAAGATGTTTTCAGGAAAACTTCATTCCCTTACTAAATTTAGTTGAATTTCTAACCTGGAATCCTCATTTGGTGGAGTGTTTTCTGCATTAGCTTTACTGCAAAAGCTGTAGGGACAATTCACTGTCTGGAACAGAGCCTTAAAGCTTGACCTCTCCCCCTACTTTTCATTAGATTATATGATATAATTATCATATTATAGAATATTTGTCTCAATATTTATTTATTGATAGAAATATGTTCAAAAAGACAAATGGCTGGACTCAAGCAAGATATGAAAATGGGACTTGCCACTGTATACAGAAAAAGAACAGTTTCTATATTTAATTGCCACTTTTTCAATGTGAATCATATTTAAGTACATTTGGGACATTTCCATTAAGCACTAAAGAAACTCATTACAGTCATTTTAACAGACTGAAAAAATTACTTATTTGTTATGAAAGCCATATTTTAAGTACTTTGTAGCTCCCTAAAATAGTGTTTGCCCATCTCTGCTTGTTTTAACTTAAATTAGGTAAGCGTTTTTTTATGTCCTCCACTGTTACTCATCACTTGTTGGAGATGGATTCAGAAAAAGCTCATATTGAGGGAGCTGCACATCTCCTATGGACTCTGACCATAATGTAAAGGCCAATAAATATATGACCCAGCTCCAAGGCAAAAATGATTTGCCAAAACAGCAGCTTAAGCTAGAGGTTATTCCAATGTAAATTCAATGCGACAAATGCTAAAGAGATTCTGGAACAACAAAAACCCATATGTTGGCAAAACAAAATCAGAAAGGCAGATGCTCTCCTCAACTCTTACCACAAAAATCTGATTGTCAGTTTAAAACTAAGGCCAGTCTGGAAAGCAGCAGTGATAGGGGCAAAAGGCTGTGTTGCTACTTATGCAATATCTGAATTGGAAGCTGAGGATGGATGCTCAACAGAGCACTGAATCTGGCAGTTATGTGGAAGGTGAACCCATTTCCAGCACTGGTGAGTGTACTCCCTTGTCTCTAACCAAATCCAGTGGTTCTGAGCAGCTGAGGAAACGAGTCCTCTCTCTTCCAAACTACTCTCATGCTCCAGAACAAACAATGCTTGAAAATTATTACTTCTATTGCCACGCTTTCTTCATGCGAAGCAAGCCAATTCTTGTACTTAATGTGGTCATTATTTTTAAAGTCAGAATTATTAAGGTGTAGCTTTGCATTCACCATTGATTAAAAAAAGCTAAGTCTACGTCTCAGTGCTCAGTGAATACAAAGTCTGAGGGTAAAAGCGCCCTTCTGCTTCAATAATGTAGGATCAAATGCCATGCAATTAATTTACCAGAGCACTCCATCCAACAGCACCTCTTCAATTGCTGTTATCTCTTACATTGATAAAATAAAATTAGTAACTCACAAATGAGGTCAGGTGAATCAGATTCCTCCTTTTCCTTTCCTGCTTCCCAGTCCTTAAAAAGGAAGAAATGCCACCCCGTAGGTAGGAGTCCAGTGTCATTTTAGATGCCCTAAGATGTCCCATCGGGCTTCCAGCTGCCTTTGGTAGGTACAAGCTTTCTGTAGGTTCTGATCACACATTCAGTCCCATACATGTCTTGGATAGTCTTAGGTGTGAAAAATGACACTAGATGCCTCTATGTAGACAGCTGAATCCCACCCTAACTGCTCAGGAGAGCTGTCAGACTCCAGACTATGTAAAACGATACAACAGAATTTTACAATGAAATTATATATAATTTGGTTCCTCAAGTAACATATATAACACACTAATAACAGCACAAAACACACTAAATGATCTATGTAGTACCCTACTGAATTATCTATGTAACACTAGACTGCTCTAATCTACTAGACTAGACAAACATGGGGGTTTGGAGACCCCCATGGTGTTTTTCTTTTGCTTTGTTCAAGACTCAAATAAACATGAACTTGAGTGTGAGCATTTCACAGAAATAACCAAAGCAAAATCCAAAAGATTTCTTGTCTTTGAAACTCACTCAAGCCTAGGCAGCTTCAGAAATATCTGCTATGCTAATATACTACACCAAGGGTAGTGCAAGGTGGCGGATAACCAAATGAAGAGCTCTAGCCAAGCTGATGATAAGATCGGCAAAGCTGCTCTGAGAAGGACTTATTATAGTAGCCCAGACAACATCACACTATGGCAAATAGAAAAGAATGGGGCTTATCTTTCCTGATAATAGTTAAAACGTAGAAAAAGAGTTGGAGTGCTCACATGCCCATGAAATTCCACATCTCACTGTCGTTTCTGGTTACTCAGATTTTACATAGGTAGGAATGATGCAAGGCAGATAAATATTTTCATGTCATTGAGGACCAACCTTAACCCAGCTCTGCAGCAGATATTTAGTTAATCATCATATGGATAGACCTATAAAATCAGTTTATATTTCCTATAGATACAGAAATCCAGTTAGTTGTAGGTTTCCACAGATTGAAGAGAATTTAAGATTCAAACCACTGCTCAAAACATTATTCTGACAAAATCATATGGCAACAGAAGGTGCAAAGCTGAAATGCAATGTATTTCTTTCAAATTAGATGCTTATACCAGAGCAGAGGTTGTGTATGAATGGACACGAGAACCAGCAAGGTCAGTGGTTGTGGCTGAAGATGGCTCTCGATTGAACCAATATGATCTGCTTGGACAAACTGTGGACTCTGGAATTGTTCAGTCCAGTACAGGTCTGTGAAAAACATTTTTTTGGGGGAAGGGTCATATTTAATTGCCAAAACATAATTTAGAGCAGAGAAAAAATACGATGATCAAAGAGTGAGAGAGGTAAATGATCTTCACATTAGGAAAACGTGACTCTGAAAACAACATATCTCAGGATTATTTTCCTACTTCAACCGGTGGTTAAAATATTTGAACCATTAAAAACCATTAAAACCATTAAAAAAGCTTCCTATAGTGACAGATCAAAATAGAAAGAACAGTAATTTATAAACTAAAGAATCACTCCTCATATCCTTACTGTATTATGAGCCTACTATATAAACTTGAAAAACTAGTATAAGAATACGAATCCTCAGAGATCATAATCCTGTAGGAAGTGAACTAAATTGATAAATGCAAGCATATAGTTTTCTCAAGGAGGTATTTAGAAAGTGAAACAAAAAAAGCCATCAAATTAAAAACCATCTGAAACATCCAAACAGATTTTAGATGTCTTAATGCTAGCACCAGCTTTAACTCCAAAACTACTAATGAGATCCAAAAATACAGCCAGCATTTATAGTATTGTATATCTGTAACCTTGAGTCTGGCTAAAAAGCTTTGCTTTTTTACTTTGCAGGATTTGTTTCAAGATGTAATTTCAACATTAATGGGGTTTTTAAATAATTTGGAAGGGGCACCTTCCTAAGACCTAAATACAGTAAGAAACTGAGCATTGGGCATGAACAAGAACTCAAAATGTTGACTGTTCAGTGGACCAAAAGAAGTACTGCATTAGGAGAAGCAGTTGTATTGCCTTGAATGTATTCAACATTGTGACTGAACTAGGGAATTACACTTAAATGCACATACACCGAACGTTTTAATATGTCGTTCATAAAGTCAATGAACATTTCTGGAAAAGTGAGTTAAAGATGAACTTTAAGTTGTGTTTAGCCTGTCAAAATATATTCATATGCTCTATTAAGCCCACAAAATTTCTCACAGAGCAAAGTTTCTTGTGGATAAAAATTCAGGTTACTGCTTGGAAGCTTCTGTTCTGTTGATCTAATCATAAAGGTATTAAGTGGCATGGCAGTAATAAGGACTTTGCATACAAACAGTGTCAACAGAACTACTCACATAGGTTCACTGTTTCCATTATTGAGCACAGAGCAAGCATCAGACAAAAAAAAAAAAAGAGGAGAACTTTCATCCTGACCACAGCTAGAAATGTTGCTATTGACTTTTGTAGAACCAATAATTCACCTCAGCTGCCCTTTGCTGAAAAGTCAATAGAATTTGTGAGGAACAGCAAGGATCTCAAGTTCTTTACTATTTCTGTTCTGAAGATACTCAGAGATCTCAGCAACCTGTGTGCCTACCCTTTTGCACTCATCACCCATTCTCTGCTTGCTGGATGCATTATAAGAGCAGCAGGATAGGAGACCCATAAGCTTAGGAACATATCTAAACCAAATAGGTTCAGGGTAATTAGTAACAAGAGATGCACTCTATAAATTGTTAAGAAAGATAAATAATATTTTTTAACAGAACAGAAGGGCAATGTAAGTGTAAAAACTCTTCATGTGTTTCCATGAAGAAACAAAAACCTATTTGTTTTATCCATAATATTTCATGGGTTTGAATTCTATCTCCTTTCTTCTACCTGAACAAACTCTTTACCATGCCTATCAATAAGGTTAAATACAGTATAGTTAATATTTGCTGAAATAAAGATGGTACTGTCTAGATACAGAAAAAAATTTACAAAGAACTAAATACAATATTTATCAAAACTAAAAATATGCCCATAGACTAATCCTTCTAGTACCAAACTTACAATCCTCTTTACTTACTACTTGATAAGATATAAAATGGTGGAAGAAATTAATTTATTGCTTTCAAATTCAACATCTTAAAGAAAAAAAAAATCTTCTCCATTTGCTTTGGAAAAGAAAATTCTTCACATTCCCCAAAGTAACAGTGGGAATCATAAGTGGTTAATCACCACTTTTCTCCCCAGTCAGGTAGTTGGGCAGCTATTCCTAACAGAATCCTTCAGTACGTCTTGGTCCTCTGACCATCTCTGTTTTAAGATATGATATATGTAATGAAAATGATGAAATACCTCCCTACTTGCAGAGCTGTGGATGATGAGTTCTCTGACAAAAAGACAAAAGGAATTTAAGACAATTTTCACTTAAAAGTTCTCAACAATAGTCTTAGTTAAGAAAATGAGGCTCTCATGCTGCTGACTTTGAGTATCATTAGAGGAATCTACAATATCTTGGGCAATTTTAAGATAATATTTATAGTTGACTGGAATTCCAGATACATATTTTCCAAAAAATTGGGCATAACTGAGTTACTCTAAACATTCTCAACATTTTTTAATGATCTATTTTTTAATAATTCTATAAACAGCTTTTTTTTGTCTTTAATTACTTCCATTGTTTAGTAGGTGATCTGCTATTCTTATTTCTGGATCTACAACAAGATAACTACAAATACTGATTTTTTTTTAATGACAAGAAAATGTTGAAAGACAAACATTTTTCTATTTTAGTTACTTATCTATGCTGTCAATGGAATATGCAGGTACTACAGGCTTAAAAACAGAATTCAGTATATGAGATAATTATTATTGTTGCTACTGTTTTCCTTAAACAGTCATTCATTTTTTACTTGAATGAAAAATTCCTGTCACTCTCCAACTATTGACTCAGGAGTTTAAAATTATCCCTTTTTTTAAAGGTCCTTAAAGAACTAAGTTTCTATTTACATAGAATTGTTTTGCTACCTTGAAAACTTTGCTTTGCACTGAGACTCATCAGGATTTATACTCAGAATATCTTGCACTGAGACTCATCAGGATTTATACTCAGAATATTTTGTGTTTTCTTGATGTTCTATAATATCACAGCTATTTGTAGAAGATTTAAAGAATTCCAAGGAAATGAAAATAAACATCTTTTTCTTTCTAACATCTTTGGACAAGAGAATAAGAGATAATAGAACGTAAGGTGCATAAGCTACAATTTGTACTACAACTTGTGGAAGCCTAGTAATCAGATATTATGAGTATAGGAAATTGCTCAAGAGCTATCTGAAATTTTAGCTTGTAGAGAATTTCATGGGTGAATTACATACATTTGAAAACAGAATTACAGAAGAATTGCTGCAAAGTTAGACACTGGTCAGCAGCTGTCATGAAGCTGGCTATGCTTTCCAAGTTAAGAAAGTCATATAATGTGGGAATCTGAAGATTTAGTAAATAACTGGAGTACTTTCACGTTCTGCAGTTATTAAAAAAAAATCTACTGCCTTCTAATAAACAGTTTGTTGGTACTTTGGAGACTTAAACCCATGTTTTTACCTTGTAACTGAACTGCAGGCTTTTGCTTTACCTGGTTCATTCCTCATGGCATTACCTTTAGCTGACTTCTAGCTCAGACATACTGCAATGCTTAACAGATGAGAGTAATCTCTGTCTTTTTAATTGCCTTTAGGCTTTGAATCTTGCTCTCATTTTCCAGAGGTTAAAAATACTTTGATAATTTAAGCAGCTAAATAAAGCTTCAGAGTACAGTGGTGTGTTCACTCTGTATTCTTAGCTTTAGCATCTACAATCTCTGAATTAATTCTGACATACCGTTGTGAGCATTCTATATCTGATTGCATTAAAATAGCTTCCCACGTCATTTATTAGTAGATAAAATTAAATTATTGGCTCTTCTAGCCAAGTCTTGCACCCTTCTTAAGATTGTAATCTTTGGTATAGAGGAAAAGAAGGTTATTTCAATGAAAGTTAAAGAAAGGTGAACAAAATTCAAGCAATAATGCCCACTATACTACTTCTTCCAGTCCTATTTTTCCTCATATATCCTCACTTTACCTCTTGATTTGTAATTTATTCTCTTTTCCCTTTTTGCTACTCTCTTATATATTGAAACGTACCAGGATTATTGTCACATCTAGTTTATGAGCTTTCCTCAGGGTTACACATTGAGTAATACTGTTCAAATGAATGTTCTTCTAGGCTCTGAATTAAGAAAAGGGCATTTGACATGCTCAATGCATAAGCAGTCAATGTCTAGACATAGTTTTTCAATCCAATTTAAGCTTTTCCTCTACAAGAGCAACTTTCTCTTTCCAGCTGCCTACCTTTTCACAGTAATTTCACAGGTCATCTCTAATCTAGACAGAGGTTTCCATTCAGTTACACATCCACTTGTTTCTTTCCTGAGATAATGTTTATTGCATAACGAGAAGAATCAATCTACTTCAAAAAAAACCACCCAAGTCAGAACAATATGTTTTCCAATCTTTTGAGAATATAGTGCTTTTCAAAATCTATTTTCAATGACGTAAATCATGATCTGAAAATGAGGTGTTATTTTCTGTGCTCTGGCAGGAGAGGTTTATAGAGTTATATGAATACTTAAGATTCCTTTCAATTGCCATTAGAATACTCAGCTCATACATTTTTGTAGCACCCAAGAAGTTAGTGCTATTGGAAACACTCTGTATTATTCTTGCATTACTCGTTTACTTCAGAAAAGAATAATCATTCAGTAGGGTATATATTAGCAGAAGGAGGGTACTTAATCTTGAGCATATCTAGAGCAGACAAGATCACATCAACAGTTACATCTTAATCCTGGTCCAACTGAAACACTTCTGAGTGCTTGTCTTGATTTAGTCTTTATGGGATGTTTACATATGTCTGTTGTGATGGTTTCGACCTTATAATAGAATAAGACCTTTCACAAGAGGCTTAAACAGCCTCTTATAAACACCAAATATTGCAGATTTTCTGACACTATTCAGTAGAATTGAAAAGATGTAAATTTAATTAGTATTTCCCAGAACTGTCTACGTTTGTATTATTAGTGGAACTTCAAAATCTGCTTGAGAGCTGACCCAATTTGATCTGAGGACTTTGTTTTAATGATAAGGTTGAATCTAATCAAATAATACTTCCCATAAAGTCCTCTAATTTGTGTACTTATAAATGCTTTAACATTCCTGTTTTTCGTGGTTTTAGGGGAGTATGTTGTTATGACTACACATTTTCATTTGAAGAGGAAGATTGGTTACTTTGTCATCCAAACTTATCTGCCATGCATCATGACAGTGATACTGTCACAGGTGTCCTTCTGGCTTAATAGAGAATCTGTTCCAGCAAGAACTGTATTTGGTAAGCAAGACCTATAAACTGCCTTGGCAATCATATAGGTGTAAGAAATTTTATGGCAAAACCAGTTATGTGTAACATGATCTTGCAGAACAGCAGGAGCCTGGACATAGTGCAGTACACAATATGTTTAATTGTAAAGATGAAGTGGAAACTGATTTAAGTTCCAAAGCTTCTAAACTGATTGTAAAATGAGACATGAAAATGTCTATTACAGTTCAAGTTTTCTAAAACAATAAGTATATGATTAAAACATTCTGACAATGGCAATGGCATTCATGGTGGGGAGTGTCAAAGAGGCTTGAAGCAGTGGGTGTTGGTCATCTGACATCCTTAGGACCTTTGAAAAATCTTAAAAACAATTTTCATCAGTCACTATTTCAGGCTGCTGCTAAAAGTCTCCTGTTGAAATCAGGGCAATTTATTTTGCTTACAGTGATGAATAGATGCACTCAACAAATGCAGTAAGATGGCAATCTAAAGGATTCTAAGTTTATACACTTTGTCCCTGGTGTTTTAAGCACTGCTTGCAAAAGCTTATCTTAGAAACAAACAACAAGTATATTCTTTGGAGATGGTACATAATTAAGTACACAATTACAAGTCAAGTACATAATTTTAAAAAAATAAATAAAAAATTAACATATCTTCAGTTAAGTAAAATGGACCATGAGATTTCTGCTATGTGATCTAATCTTTTGTGTGATGTTCAGATGGGACACCTGAACAACTTTGGCAGGATGAGATGAAAGAACATGCAGCCAAGTTTCTCTTACACTTATTTTCCTGGCTCTGGGTACTACTGGGGCAGAACACCATGGGCCCACCTGCTTTGCTAAACCGTATTTACCCATTTCCTCTGGACCAAGCAAAGCTGGGGGTTACAAGGCCTGATGTTGTGAAATGGAGACTCTGAAACTCTTGTTGAACAAGAGCTATTTATATTGACCTCTTCTGGCACTTCACAACTGTTTAATTCAACCACAACTTGTATAACCTTATACTACATGAACCAAGGCTTTCGGTTGATATATAGATGTGCATCTAGAAAAGAATGATTTAGATCATAGTATAATTATTATATTTACATTATATAGTGTCAATTTTAACATCTAAAATTAGTTCTGAAAGTTTACCATCAACTTCACTAAGTATTAACCTGGGATTTTTATGGGCCTATGGAGTCAAATAGCTATTTTACCTATTTTGGTAGTGCCATTAAAAAAAGACATGTCAGATGATCAGTGTAAAATGCTAGACTTGGTTAACCCTAGATGGAGAACAAAATTCCCCTGTCTCACAATGAATAATATATAATACTGCACAATGTTCAAGCTGAGATCTTCACAGGCTCAAGAACCCACACACTTCTGAATAGTTTTCCTTTTAGAAGACAGTTATTGAATAAATAGTCTGGTGTTTACTGCATCACTATGTAACAAGATAGCTTTCTCATTTCCTGATGGCAGTGAAAAAAAGGCTTCAGAAAATATTGCTGGTGCATCTTTTAGTCTGCTTAGTACCACAGATAATAAACAGTATAAATCCTGTTTGGCTACCAAGTGTAACATAAGCTCACTAGTAATGAGTCCAAGACAAGATTAGGTTATCTTTCAGAGAAGAGAAATTGCTTTCTCATTAAGCACTAATAATTCAAGCTCTTTACACCAGCATGTAAATATATTGCTCATTACTTGGCCTATTTTAGATTACTGCACGTTTTCACTAACACTCACCAGACACATTCAATACATGACATTGCAGTTGTCATGGTAACATCTGGACACGTGATTTGATGTCAATGTCCAGCCTGCATTTGCAGACTATTTTTTTGGAAACAGCTGCAATCAGAGTGAGTTCAATAGAATCCTCCTGCTTGCTCTCTATGGCCAGTTAAGGGAAAAGGTTCATCAGTGGGAAGCTCCCATATCAGAAATGCAAATTACATTGTCATTTCTCCTATATAAATGCTTTTCTATTTTCAGGGCATTGATGAATAAAGGGATACAAATCTGTAGAACCATGAATTCAAATCAATCCAATATCACATAAAGCTTAGTACATTTGAGGATACATTTAAATGAGCATTTATCAAGTACCCTGAATGAAAACAGCAACTTTTTTAGTTTTCTATCTAAATATCTTAGAACTGTTGCAACAAAGAACTAAAAATGTTAAATTGTAATATCTGTAGGACAATGCACAGGGCATAAATAAGGAATAGCTACAGTGATATTCCAAATACCATCATAATAAGCATAAAGTATTACCCACTCCACAACTCAAAGCATTATTTCTACCTCAAATTTTAAAATACATTCTACTACAACAATATCAAGGAACAAAGGAGTAAAAGATGTTTTTGAAGATCCTACAACTTCCACAGAATTTAACTCTGATATCCTCAATTAACTCAATTAAACTTAAGTGGGGAAGTTTGTAAGAACTAGGGGTGAAGACAAGGCTTTCCCATCTGTTGTAACAGTTGAGAAATGAAGCACAAAGTATATCCACTGAGGTCAACTCTAGAACTGTTTGCTTTGCAGGAGTGACAACTGTCCTGACAATGACTACTCTGAGCATCAGTGCAAGGAATTCGCTCCCCAAGGTGGCCTATGCCACTGCCATGGATTGGTTTATAGCAGTGTGCTATGCCTTTGTGTTTTCTGCACTCATCGAATTTGCAACAGTGAATTACTTCACAAAGAGAGGCTACGCATGGGATGGCAAAAGCGTCGTTCCTGAAAAGGTAACGTCACTTAATATATATCCCAGCAGTCGTACTGTGTCATGACTGGTCTCTGTATGAGGGGTTTTTTTAGCTCATTAGTAATTCTTATTATTTAGAATAGCAAGCAATTATTATAAAAGTTTCCTTGTGTATGCACACAGCATTTCTACACATAAGCAATAACTACTTGGACACTGACATACTTCTGACATACTGGCTGACATTTCATGCTAGTAATGAAAACGTTACTGAGATTTTGACTTGTGCAGCTGAGCAGAAAGAACAAAAATGTGGAGTTTTTAAAAATTACATTTATTTAAATAAAATTATTTTCCTAGTGTTTGGGAAAGAGAAGATCTAGATGTCTCAGTATAAATGTAGAAAAACATTTTGCAGCTATTGCATTTGACCGTTTCCAAAATGTATTACTCCCTGAGCTTTAGGAAGACCCCTCTATGATCATGATCAAATAAATCAGTGCAGAACTTTCTTTCCTTTCTTATGTCTCCCATCATTGCCTTATTTTCTTATAAATAGAATTTTTACTTTTACTTCTTAACCTGTATGAGAAATTGAATTGTTTTGGGGATGCATTGACAATTGTGTTGGAAGTGTGCAATCCCAATTCACACCTCCCTGAATGCAGTACAGACATCACTCTGACTCCCTTTTGTCTGAGATCAGACCTTGTCTGTAAACCATGGGTGCACCAAGCAATTCTTGACATTTAAGGGATGAGAGAGAAAGCTTCCCATTTCCTATGAGTTACCATGTCAGTTGCTTCTGTGATGAAGCTCATTTGTTTGGGGTTTGGGTTTCTTTGAGAGATCTTGAAAGTGACTTTCGACTTACTTAATTGGTTGTTATGAACATCTATAGACTAGAGATTCAGCAAAATAAATAGAGGAGCATATGTTACTCACTGTTGCACTAAGGAATGTGTTTAATTCAGGAGTGTATACCTATATATGGAGTTCTTTTAGTATTTTAGTTGCATCAGTCAGGGAGAAAACAGAAATGAAATTAGGACATTTACAGACCAACAATACAAAAGTGATGTAGAACAAATTAGTGATGTAACAAAAAAAAACTTACAGTGATGAGCTGCGTGACTGCTGGTGAACGTTGAGTGCTCAATTACTGGTGATACTTTCATTTAAATGAATTTCATTTATCCTTTGTTGTGACCCTGTTTTCATGATATCTCTTGTAAAAAATGGCCTGTATAAATAGGATGAAATCCTTAAATGTTACATACTGCCTTGTTAAGAGAACCTACCTTGTAACACAGTTGTTCTATAACCAGCCATTTCATTTGTTTCAAAGAAAACTACACTTTCAGAAAAAAAACACAAACCCAAGTATAAACACAATATTCAAACACTGTTTAAAATAGTGAAGATCCTGTGTGACCTGATCTAGGTGGACCTGCTTTACCAGGGGAGTTGGACTAGATGATCTCTAAAGGTCCCTTCCAATCCCTACCCCATTATGATTTATGGCTTTGCATTCCTCAGCAGGTAAGCAAGGCAAGCTACCAGTGAACATAGCACTGCAGCCTAATAAAATTTAGAGTGCTAATTAGCTGTCATATTACTTTTTCATAAAGTTGCATTTGATATGAAATATTAAGACCCTGGCTGGTGTCAGGGCTTTCTGTGGCTCAGATCCTCCATGACATTTAAATCTATAGAAAGGCTCTCCTCAGAGACTTCTGTGAAGCAGTTCTTTGCTTGCTGCATATATTGGTGCTCACTCGAGGATCTGGCTGAAAAGGAAACAAGGGCTGGCTTGTACTCAGCAGGTGTGTTAGCAGCCTTTCCTGCTCAGAAGAATAAGAATAGGCAGACAACTGAAAAAATCTTCCCGACACTGCCTTTTTTTTTTTTCCTGAGTATTTTTTCAACCTGTTTGTTCCTCCTATTCAGCAGAAATATTTGAAGACAATTTGAAGCTTTTTCTTAGCCTCAAGCTAAGCTGGATATCATTTTCATGAAAGAAAGAGCAACTACATCAGAGTCATTACGTGTTTCTCTCTTTCTTACTAAATAGCAGAAATTTAACACTTTAGCCTTCGTCTCCTTTACGCATGGGGCTCCAAGCCATCTTCCACAAGCCTTTCCTCACTTTCCTGGATGCTTTTGCAGCTTCTCTCCACATTTCCAAGTGGCCTGCAGGAACCTGCCTATCTCTTCCCCAAAATATTCACTGCTTGAACAATAAATATTTACCAAAGCCGCCCTACTAGATAGCTACTGATCTATCGTTGATATACCATAAAGTACTGTTACTAATGTTGCCTCTGTGGGACAGCTGTTTCTTGAAAACAAGGAATTATATTTTCTATCTTATGACATAATAGATCACATTCTGCTGATGGTTTCTCTTTAGCCATTTTTTCTTCTTTCTAAAATGATAAAATGGATAACATTTGTCTCTTTCTCCTTTTGGTGGCAAACACCGCTTGGAGATTTTCTAAGCTCTTGGGATTTTGTGCTACCTGTCTTTTTTTTCCTCTCAAAGTGATGATTTTCCTTATATCTCCTCAATGACCCACTACAGCTTTCTTCTCTATTTATCCTGCACAGTCTCTGGTGGAAAGGTTTGGACTGTCTGCAAGGACAGTTGAGTTCGATGTGGTATTCTAAGGTGTCAAAAAGCTAAATTCTTTTCCTACAAGTAGATCCCAGGAGTACTAGAAAACATAAAGACCCAGGGGAAAAAAATCTAGGTATTCTTTCTGATCAATAAGTTCTTATCCACTGAAAGATTTTCAGTACATTCTTGCTTTAGCAATATAGGAAGGTGGATGCAAAAACCATCCAGCTATTTAAGTCCTGTATATGGAATGATATTTCAGCCATTACGATTCAAGTGCTACATTCAAACAAGAACATTAAGCCTCTATTCCATTACACATATGTTTTTGGTGTAAACCACTAGTGAATAAAATAATACCAGATTTGCATTTCATTATATAACCCACTCTTTTAGTGCATGGCCATATGATATTTTTATTGTCTATTTTTATGTATGAATGGTGTTAGAATGCCTCATGTAACATTATTTGTTAATATAGGAAAGCTATATTAAGAAACTGAGTGTCTCTTCAAGTATTTGTCCTGGTTAAGAGGCACAGTTGGTTAAGGGGATATTGAATTATGAGTGGTTTGTCACTGTTGATTACTATTAAAAGTAATTTTGTCTATTGGTAAGCCTAGTTCTCAGTCTAAATCCTCACTATAG
Organism: Colius striatus; assembly: GCF_028858725.1. Lineage (NCBI taxonomy): Eukaryota > Metazoa > Chordata > Aves > Coliiformes > Coliidae > Colius > Colius striatus. Next base: position 6,420,746 of record NC_084767.1, read on the forward strand.
TTTAATGATCATCTAATGTGGTTTAACCAATACAAATAACACAGATGGATGGTTTTATCATTGCCCTCACCTAAGTATTTTTGATTTTCTCTCCAGACACTACCTTCTTTCTTACAGCTTGTTAAAATTTGTGGGTATAAATTTGATTAATTGTGAAATTTGATGGTGCTTTTTTTCTTTCTTCAGCCAAAGAAAGTAAAGGATCCTCTCATTAAGAAAAATAACACGTACACAGCTGCAGCTACAAGCTACACCCCTAATATTGCAAGGGACCCTGGGCTGGCAACCATTGCTAAAAGTGCAACGATTGAGCCCAAAGAAGTTAAGCCAGAAACAAAACCTGCAGAACCCAAGAAAACTTTTAACAGCGTCAGTAAAATTGATCGACTATCAAGAATAGCCTTCCCTTTGCTTTTTGGAATCTTTAACTTGGTCTATTGGGCAACCTACTTAAACAGGGAGCCCCAGTTAAAAGCTCCAACTCCACATCAATAACCTCATTTATTTGTATAGTTCTGTTTTGTCTTTAGCTCTGGGAATTGCTTCCCGTTTTCACATACAGTAATTCCCATTTGCTTCATTGCCTCTGTCTTAAAGAAAATAAAGGTTTCTTTATTTATGAAAAGGTAAAATATATCTGTATATTTAAATAACCTGTGTGTAAGGGAGAGAACAATATAAATTATATACTTTGAATAAGTTATTCTGAAAATGGAAAGGAGTTGTAGACTACTGGAAAATAAGAAAAAGGAAACCATTTGTAGATAGCTTAGTACTGAATGTTCCCAAAAGGTATTATATATGTATGTGAAAAAAGATATTTTTATCAAAAGGATTGTGGGGAGTGGGAAAAATATTCTTTATGGTGTTCTTGATGCACATACTATACTGTACCATTTATTCCACCATTGTTTATAATATTTTAAAGGATGTAAAGCTTTCCATTTGCTGAACCTCATAAGATATATTATTTTCCTAATCCCTTTCCTCTTCTCTATTCCAAATCACCCAATTTACAATATTAAATGGTCTTTAAAGAAAAAGGAAATCTACTCACTCTAGGTACCGTTTTTCACTGTAGAGCACATAAGTTCTAATGGTAACAAATGCTTTAATCTGCTGTCTTACTGCAGTCATGTTCTAAGCATTAAGTTGTCACTCGACTAGATTTAAAACCACTTGCACAACCAAATGCAGATCCCAAGATCCCTCTATCACCTGTGTAATGCAAACAATTCCTGGATGCTTTTACAGAGAGCTTTTACCCATTATTATGTTTTAGAGTTAAAAAAACCCAACAAAACAACAATTTTTGCAAGCTCTAGATACGTTGAATGTATTCTTTTATAAAATGAGACATTAAAAAGAAGCTTTAGACTGAGATTTATTGATAGCAGAAAGATAAATATAGTATTTAAATAATATATGTAAATATGCAGCATGAGATTGTACATTTTTTTACTTTTTTAAAGTTGTGTTCTTAAAACATTGTGTAGGATTCACCTCTTAGCTCTTAATATGTTGTTAAATGCTCAATAAAACATATTTAGAGCCTGAATAAATTAAAAAAATCAGTGGTACTGGGAAGCCTAAAAAAACCAAACCATGCAGAAAGTGCTTGGAATTAATTCCATTTGTAAAGTGGTTAAGTGTACAGTAGCTTGCAATTTGACAATGTCATCCAATGTATACTATTAGATTAATGACTGGTCTGCTCAGGTCATGCATAAATACTAAAGTATGGGATTATATTTGGTAGGTAAAAATGGTGAAATATTTGTTAAGACAGAAATTCATCTGTATATTACTGCTATATTTGCTGATACATAACTGTTACAATAAGTGATGTAATATATGTAGCATTAAATACAAAAACAAAGTCATACATAAAAGAATGTACAGGAAAATAGATTTTATTGAGTAAACTTAATACATTTCATTTTTACTGTAGCAATATATTTGTAGGAACAATATGTAAGGGCTTTAAATACAAGATGTCCATTTTGCGGGTAATGTGCTCCCTTTCAAAAAAATTCCAGTCAGTATCATTACTGCTGATTCTTAGAAATAAAGTTGCAGATAATGTTGTTTCAAAGAGATGGGAAGAATGGTGGATATTTGCAAGCATCAGTTAAAAAACCTGGAATATATGGTATGGAATGAATTTCAAAACAATACTACACGAGCCACCAGAGAAACAGCTACTAAGAGTCAAATTTCATAGGCAAGGTTTTCTAAACTCTTCCTCAAGAAATCAGAAAGTTGACCTCCTCTGTCTACAAAAGGAACGAGTTAATGTTTTCTTTAGAAAAGTTGTTTTGTTGTTTTTGGGGTTTTTTTTTAAATAATGCTTCATTGTCTAACATTTAGTCCTGTCTAAACTTGATAAGTTATTTGATTGGAGCTTATTAAAGGGGGATGTTTCATCTTCTGGTATCATGTGTAGATATATGTATAGAAAAAAATAAACTATGGCTCTTTAACTTCCGTGTACTTGTTGATCTTGTTATTTTTGGCGTTAAACTAGTGTGTTCATTTAGGGCGTTTTCTCTTTCTAGCAATTCATAGCTACCTTTTGGTCTGCATTTTGCACATTAGATGTGAATATTAATTAGTCTGCTTTTTGCTATGCAATGATTGCATTATATCACCTCTTAGTTAGTCTATGCCAATAGTATTATTACTGTATAAACTTGATTGCACAGTTTATCAAAGACAAGGTATTCTCTATGTAGCTTTTTTACAATGCTTTGCTAAACCATGTAATAATAGTAAGTCTTCCTTGAAAATAATGATACACTCTTATAGAGGACAGTTTCTGTTTACTCCTGGGATAATTTTAAAAAGATGACATTGAATGTTTATTGCACCTCAGTGCAGTGATGTGGCAATAAAACCTAAATCTAATAGAGGTTGTTTATGGCAGAAGCATGTATTGCTTTACAGAGTTTAGCAAAAGCTCTTTATTTTATGTCAGACTGTAATTCTATTATAATAATAAAGCTAAAAATGTTCAATAATGAAAGTGAATGTTTTACTTTGGTTTTCTCTAGTTACTGCCTTTTCTGACACATTGCTTGATAAACTGCTATTCATTTAAAAACGTAGTTTCTGTGGATTTGGTAATGAATGCAGTTTTAGTAGATGTAATTTTACATCCAGTGTTTTCTAGAGACAAATAAAACATCATGTTTCTGAAATCCGATTCTACATTCAAAAAAAGAGAGTTCAGTCTGTACGATGTATATCTAATAAAGCAATTAATTGGATCAGATGAACAACTGTTAAGGTTTAGTAGCACAACACTGAATACAACGTAGGGTAAGAAGAGAAGAAAAGGCTTAGTCTCCCAGATAAAATGGCAGATAAACCAGAGAGTGGGAGTGAAAATGTGGGTATTTATGTTATAGATTTCACTGTTTACATAAATGCACAGATCTAAGACTGTTAGAAGAGAACATCAGGCTGTATATAACATTATTTTTCTTATTTATTGAGTTGTAGGGATAGTATTCAAACAAGCCTATGTATAGCTTGAAAATTTTAATTCTCAGCTTCTCGTTCTTTCCCACATAAAAAGATGTAGAGAGAGAAAAAGTCATTCTAGTGCATTTGACCTTCAAAATTTCTCAGAAAAGTTCACGGCAAGAGGTTCTTGCTTTTATGTAGTGGGAAATCAATTGCAGGCATTCCATTTTAGAGAATCCAAAGCAGGGAAGACTGATAGAATGCATATATGTACATAACAATATTCATAGTATTCTTAAACACGAGTCCTACAGAAGGATTCTTAAAATTGAAGGAAAGACTGGTAATACAGACTCAGATTCTTCTATTAACTTACTATGCTTTCCTCTATTTTGAATGAGAATAATGCAGTCTGGATCCCTGTTCTTTGCCTTCTCTTACTAATGCCACAGAGATGAATCCCTATGGAAACCCACATAGGATTTTCTAGGGGAGTACGGTACAGAAAATGGCAAGTGACACTGAACATCCACCTCCTATGTTTACATGCCAGATGCAGAGCATAAATGGGGATTCTTAAGTCTCTTTTGTCACCACTCAGATGTTTTTAGGCAGAATTTTACTTGAGCAAAATGAGTGAAAATATTTATATGCAACGGGATTTGACTCCAAAAAAGATATGTAGCACTATTCAGCTTCAGAGTGGTAGAACAGCCTTGTCAGATGACAGGTTCACAGTCACCAGACAGTCCAGCATGATACACTGACACGACGCTGCTGTGTTTCTTCTGATATTACATTAATAGGAAAAACTCCAATTTTTCTTGGATCATCCCTTGAAACAACTTCAGGACTTCCTTAATGACCAAGAACTTTTTTTATCGTATTTCTTCTCTTGAACTGATTATGAGAGACCTGAAAAAACTAATTTCTTTTACAGTCTCCTATTTTTCACCAATATGGTAAATAACAAAAGCTTATGAAATACCCTAATGGCTAGAAAATGGGGCACACATGCTTCAAGGAACAAATAATAAGAGAACCTCTTTCAGCCTCTGCTTTGTATCTGAATGACTGTCCAAATAAATTAGTGTGACTGGGGAAAGTCAAACTTTTTCCTAGAGGCTGTAAAAATGTCATTTTAAAGGATAAAAACTCAAGAACTCCTCAGACTTTCTGTAGCAGATATATAGAAGAAAAAAAAGTATCATTCTGCTATGCATAAACATGACATAGTTTAAATAAAAATGTGTTTGCAGTCCTAGCACATGAATTTCTCAAGTGAAGTGTTTTATCAGCTTGTCAAGCTGTTGCTGTCGTGTTACATCTGATTACAAATCACATCAAATACAGCAAGAGAGGTAAAAGCCTTGAAACAATTTTCTATATGTTCATTCACTCTGACTATAGAACCCAAACAGGCAAGGGAAGATGACTTCATAGCTGCTGATAAACTTACTTGATTAATCTGCTTTAGGACATTTGAAGATGATCCAAGTAGATTTTGTACTTGCAGTACAGCTGTTACATGCATTTCACCCAAAGACTAGAGATATTTCCCCTCAAAAACCTGCAGACAGATTGACCAAAGGGCACTGATTTTCTGAATGTGCTGTCAAGAGAGGAAAGATATATTTGCTGAACTCTTTCTTCAGTCAAGGACGTTTGAATGCAAACAGACTTTCTTTTTCTTCCCAAGTGTCCTCATATATGAGGTATTTAATTAACTCCAAGTTGTGCAAGCCTAAGGATCTGAACCAGACCCAAGATGCTAAATTTGTTTAGGAAGTGGTTTGCTAATGGCTGCCCAGAATGTAGTCTTTGCTACATGACAGTTTTACATGGACTCATCCTCTGCATAATACTAGATGAGTCAACTGCCTCATAGGAAAAAAATAATTTAGCTGCTATGAGATTAATGCAGCAGAACCACACTTCCAAACAACTAGTTTGCAAGCTTCAATGAGTGCTCTCCATTGTAGTGGTATTTATTGATGCAGTAGATTTACCACAAGACTATGCAAGATTCTGGAAAAAAGAAATTAATCAGAACTGAATCCTTTATGGTCATTTAAACCCCAAAATAAAATCTACTGAAGCTACAATAGAAACATGTTTCTCTTAAATTACTCTCTAATGAAATATCTTGCAAAATTAAGATTTCATCCAAGAATCTTTTACATGAACACATCTTTTGAATGAGAAAAAAAGCCAACAGAGGTCACAGTAAAAATCTCTGACAATTCTTAGGACGCGCTGAAAGGACATAAAATTAAGAAAAATATCACATTTCAACGAAACATAATCAACTGAATCAAGGGGCCATTTTTTTTAATATAAAACTGTTAATTTTAATAGCTTCAGGAGGCGTTTCAGACAAGGTTTTTGCTTTGCTTTTGTTTTTCGACAAAAATCCATTAAATTCAGCTTCAGTTTTCATCTTATTCCTGCCCGAGGGCTGAAAATATTCAGATAGAAGATGTTCAGAAAATAATGCCTAATATCAATCAGCCTGGTGACTTCTGTACATTTCTATCTTCTCCTCCATAGCTTGCTACACCAGCACATGATTTGTAACTGGGCTAATTTAGACAAAACAAAATGAGGCCTTGGGCCATTAGAGCCTTTACCAGCTTGTTTGTGACTATGCATAGAATGACTTTAAAAAGCATGCTGATGCTGCTAAAAAATAATTATAACAGAAAACAAGGAAGAGATTGTTAGATTTTCCAGCAAGTTCTGCTAATAAAGTTTTCCAAGTCTGGATTTGCCAGAGCATGAGGCTAAAAATCTTACTCTTGCACAAACGGAAACAATGCCATCAATATTTTAGTGGTAAGCCACATAAACATGAGTTGAAAGAGAAAAGAATTCCTGGTAATAGTCACACTGTTGCAAAGGCTTTTCTTAATTATTTAACACAACATAATAGAACTATGTACATATAATTTATATTGAGGGTCATCATAGATCTGCACAGAATCATTGATCAGACAAATTAGAGACACAATTATTATCTTCCTGTATCAGGCTTTAGTAATGGCAGTAGAAATAACAGAGGAGAAAATAACTCAATTCCATGAAGGATTTCTATCCTATTATTCTAGAACTGACACAATTTATCTTTCAGTATAGGAGTTTTTTTTTCTTAAATATCATCCATGGTTAATTGCAAAGTCAGACACATAGAAAGCAAGAATATTAATTTTGTTACAGCATCAGGTTCAAAGGGAATAGGTAAGCTTCAAGAAATATGAGCACATACCTAAAGAAAAGCAGTTTTATCTGGCTATTGCAAGAAGTAAATGGAAAGAAGTCTATAAATAAACATGATTCATTTATTTATAAATGTCTAGAGATAAGAAGTAATAATTCTGTAGTGTAGCACTAGCTGACGCATTTATTACTAAACATAGTGTACTTAACAATAAGAGTTGCAAGACAACAGGCTGTTTTACTACTGCCTCTTAATGGGAATTACATGAATAATGAGTCTCAGGAGGCACTTCCTGGTGATAAAGGTAAATATTGGCTCTAAAGAATGTCAGACAAGCTATTATACCTCTGTATTGCAAGCAAGCTATACAGGTTATTAGCTATTATTTTGGTTTATTATATCTAGCATTTAATAGCTAGGAATGCATGTTTAAAAGATAAAAAGACCAATGGTATCAGAAAGTATGTTCTGCACAAGTGGTAAATAATCATCCATTTCTCTTCACACTGCAACTGTTGCTGGATTGGACACATCGCTAAAGAAAACTGGCTTCAAGGTCAGCACAGTGAAGGATCCTGAACAGAAACCAATACAGCAGAAACTAAATTGCAATGCATCACATCCCCAATCCCAGATCAAACATATATCTTGTTTCTACTATTACTAGTTTCTATATTGTAACAGAGAACTTCCCTAATATTTCAGCTCTGCTATTTGAGGCATTGCACAAAGAGTGCTAGCCCTTTGCATTGTTAGAATGGACATACTGTTCTCATCAGTCTACACAGAGGTAAATGACACAAAAGAACTTTACCTATACATCAGAAGGAACGGAAGGGAAGAAGGCTGTAAAGTCAGAGATCAAGTAGCTTAATACAGGCTAGAGGAGGTTGTCAAAAGCACAGTGAACACACGCATCCGTATTATGAGGGAGAAAGTGATGCTGCAGCTGCCACTTCATGATCTGTGGTTGAGCCAGGGCTTTGACAGGAGCCAGTGTCTGCACACCTGAACAGCCTGGGCAATATTTCTCTGCCTGCTGCACTGCCCAGCTTCCCCCAATCAGTCCTTGCCCTGACCCAAACAAGTCTCCCTACACGAGTGAGCTGACACAGAGAAAGATTGTGTCCGTCCCAGGTTTCTGAGGAAAACACTAAGCCTTAGTGTCAGGTTGTCTATGTGGTTCCCTCAGAGACTGTACTAGATGGCAGTGTACAATAATATTGGGGCTAAGGCAGATTTAAAAGATGATTCTAAACAAAACAAGACAATGTTTTCTGGAGACTTTTTTCCATCCCAAAGTTTTTCTAATTAAAACCAAAATCGAAGGTTTCTTTGAGATAAACAATCCTCACACAGGTTCTTAAATTCTTAGCAGAAGTCTAAAATGTTCAAAGCAACTTTGTGTTGTGTGCTAACAGGGTAGACACATTCCCTGTCTTGCAAGCTATTCCTTCATGAAGAAAGTTCAAATAACCTCTGTGATGGCTGCTTCCCAGCTGTAATATAGTCCAAAAGAACTATCTCAACTCCCTACTCATGAAGCTGCCACTTTTGATGTCTGAGAAATCACCACTCTGACTTGCATTTCTTCTGCCACTCCTGCCACTGTTGCCCAGCGCAATGCAATAAGTCAAGAGGCACGGTTGCAGTGTTATGCCAAGATGAGGAAAATCAATTTTGAAGCCCAAAAGGCAAAACTATTGATGCAGAAGATTACTAAATACAACCAGTTGCCTTATGGCACTTGAGAATTCCAAGGAGGACACTGTGAGGCTACTGTTCAGTAAACATAAAATAAAGTCTTAAGTCAGAAAGGATTCTTTTTTTTTTCATTGCTCCTAATTACTGTTTGCTTTTGGGAAAAATGTTAAAGCCTATATCTGTAAATATATATTAAAGATATTTCTCTAGCTAACATTACAGCAAGAGTGCAAAACTTGCTGACCCTTAGATAAATTTACATCAGCTCTGGGACTCTGCCAAGGGCAGAATGACCTTTGGGGGAAAATAATTACATGTTAAATATGAATATTTAGACCTTAAATTTTGGATAATGAGGGAAATTTCTCAACCATAATGACACAGTTGTAATCAAATTACTAGACTGCTCTTCTTTTTTTTAAGGTAGATGTATTTATATACATACATAGGAATTTTCTCCTCAACTTCAAATAGTTCTTTCTGCCATAGCTTCAGTGTTAATATATATTTAACTGTGTTGCCTAGTCACCTACTAATGTACCAGGATTCAGGTAGAGGATGCCATATTACATAATTTCCTGAGAAGCGTGAACAGTGCCGTAATTCCTCTCAAACTTTTGGGAAATCAGTGGAAAGTTTTGGGTTTAGCACCCACTTCAAACCCAATTTCCTTCTTTTTTCTCAGTACAGTGAAGTGTATTAGAACAGGTACAACATCCCACTACTCAATAGCTGCACTATTGATGCACTAAGATGATAAGTTCTGGTTTATTTAATTTAGGTATGTTTATTAAGTTCTTTTCATAGATTTCCATGGTGAACTAGATCACAATACTAAAAATTCCTTTATTTGTCTCACTGTTATTATTAACAAAATACAGGATCCTATGAAAGTAATTCTTCTGATACAATGTTTATTCTTTCTTACTACAGTTAAATGTCTTCTGTACGTGATTGCTCAGTGCCAGTGAGACATAGGCATGACAACCACTGTCATTAGTGTACCTTCTAACTCCATTTCATCTACTCAGAAGAAATACACTTCTATTTGTTTGACATACTTCACTAAGTAAGCTGTGAGCTTCAACACAACTGGGATAAGCACAAGACTTGATGTCCAGGTATATGTTCCTAAACTATGATTAATCAGTTAAATGAAGGTGCCTAAATGAGTCCAGGTCTTGGACCATGCAGGCTGAAAGGTATTGATTTTACATTCTTAACATATCTTGTTAAAATGATAAATCATGGAAATACATGATTTATGTATGTATATACATTCCTTTGTAGATTGTCTCTATTTTGGTAAGCCTTCAATTACTGCTTTTGGTTCATTCTTTCTTTTGCCAAGACTTGTTAGGGCTAGATATAGGGAATCAACTCAGGACAAAAGTGAGATGACAGATTGTTTTTTGCCACAAGGTACTGTGGGATTAAAAAACACAAAGAGCTTGTGGAAATAGTTAGTGGCTGCAGGCAACCCATGTCAAGATTAGAGAGCAATAGTCCTGGGACAGCAGTGCCCCAGAGCTGTGACTTGTAACAACTGTATATGGCCTACATGCCAAAAAAAACCCCCCATTTAGTCAACTTTGATCTAGTCAAAGAAATCAGTAAAACATAGAAAAGAATAACCAAGTAGCTGCTGCTTTCTTGCCTATTCTAAGCACCTTATCCCTAACTAACACTCCATTTGGATTTGACAAAAAATTAGCTTTTAGAGCAAAAGTGATTTGTTATTCTGCAAGGTGGGACATAACTGCATCTTTGGCACGAGCACCCTGAATACCTCCCCCCTCCCTTTTTTTTCTTGTTTGTTTTAGTTTTACTTCATGTAGTAAATTTTATTTGGACCCAAAAAAATGGAAGGGACAGGAGGGGAAGATCATGGGTTTGGCTTCAATTAAACTGGGAAATTACTACAGGTTGATCATAACCTCTGTAAGTATCATTCTTTCTATGAACATCCAGCAGGAGAAGCAGTAATTTGCAAAGATAAAGAGTGGAGGACATAATGGCACCTTCTGTTGCACTGAAATCTCAGAACAATAGTGTTTATTCATGTCACAGTTCAGATCTAGCAATGCTAACATCTCTCACTGTAAAGAAAGCGGTATTTTTACACCTCTCATAGATCATGATTTACAACTGTTGGCGTTGTTCAAGGTCTTCAAATGGTAAGCTATTTACTATTATAACAAAGGATAATAGGTATTTCTGACTAGATATTTAGACTGCTTTTATGAGCAAGAAATGTGTTTGCCTCTAATAAGTGTTGAACAAAAAACTGAATTTACTTTTATTAGATCATACTTAACGAACAGGAGCTTTGAAGCTTCTTGGAGTCCAAGTCTTTATGGGTCAATAACGTATAGTTTGCAAAACTTGAATTGGGAATATCTGTATACCATTTCTCTAGTCAAAACCAAGTACAATTGCACCATGTGCTATGTAAGGCTGAGCTATCAGTATAAAAAATAGCCTATTAAATACCGCCATAAAAATGTCACTGGCGGCGCTCATAAGTTTTTTCCTGCAGATTTAAAAAGGTAGATGTACTTTATTTTGAGCAATACAGTCTTGCTCTAAAATAACTGTGATGAGAAATAATAGGATTTTTATTTCCAAGTGAATAGATGATATAAATTATTATGAAAAGAAGTCTGTAAGTCTAAATGTGATGACTAAAATGTAAGGTTGATAATATAGTAATATTTTTGATGTGTTATCAAGTGATTCACTGGAAATAAATAGCTGACTGAAAAAAAATTCTGCTCAACTTTCACAAGCTAATAAAATTTACTGTAAGTTTTAAGTATATTTATTTCTATAAAACCAATTCTCACATCTGCAGCCTTGTCTTGTTTTACACTGAATAGTATAAAAAGGCATAATATGTACAAAAGACAGAAAGATGAACAGTGATGCCTGCCAGGGGCAGGGAAGCTGGGGAGGGCGGGGTAGGGGGAAGCAGCACAAAATTGGATTTCAGAGATTTGGCTGGAAAATACTAAAAAGTGAAAAATCTTATGGGCAAGAAAAGAGAGATTCTAAGAGGCTGCAGCAGAAGAAAAGGAAAACTTCCATCCCCCAACAGAGATTTGAGAATATTCATGTACATTCCGGGACCTTGTTATTTAACTGTATCTGCATTATTTCATTTTTAATTCATGTTGAGAAAGCAAGATTTAAGTAGTGATTTTATCTAAAGAGTCAGGCCCCTTTCCAGCTACGTCACAAAACATTTGCTATTGGAGTAATTAAGACAGCATACACATAACTCAAACTGGATTTAATCCCTGATTTTTAGAGGAAAGACATCTGGAAAAAAGAAAGGCATTCCTACACCTTTATCAAGGTAATTGCCACTATCATCTCCCACTTGCTCAAGAGATCTGATAAGAAACTGCAGTCCTAATGAAGAAAATCAGTTTTAACCAGTCAACTTTGATCTGCATTCAGAGTTGGAAATTATGTGGGTTATAGCTGTGGGCTTTTTGCACCTCAGCACTGAACAGAGATTTGAATAATTTGTTACAGTTTGCAGGTTGTGAGTATGATGCTGAGTCATGTGTGGAGGGAAAAAAATGTGCATTCTGGAATCAGTATGGGTGACAAGTGAATCAGGACAGTCAATCAATCAATTGGGACAAGTGAAAGGTTTTTAGGGAAGTAACATTTTAAACTGTAGAGAAATAGAGCATTTCAGAGAGATTTAGTGGCCCTATTCATAACTTGGCTAGAAGTTTTTAGGCAAAAACCTATCTTCATAATCTTATGAGGTGATTAAAGACAAAGCCTCAATTAATGAGGATTGTTATAATATGATTTGAAGTGGATTATAGTATTTTACCTCCTGGGCTTAAATGATGGAAATTGCAGATGAGTACAGTTACAAGCAGGATCCTTGTATTTAGCAGTGAACAGAAAACCTATAAGCCAAACATGGGAAAATAAAACAGAAAAGCAAGCAGCAAAATTACCAACATGAGGTCTAGGCTTATGCTGCTGCATCTTGACCAGGGTGGATATTTAGGAGCTGCTGCTGAAAATTTACGAACTTCAGCCCAATGCACAGCTGTCATGGAGGAGGAAAATGAAAATTACAATCAAAGCTCCAGACAGACTGAAGTGGAATACAAATAAGAAAAAATAATTGGTGGTATGTCTATTTGAATCTTACCTACATCACTAGGATGTAAGAACAGAAAATTGGAACAAGGAAAGAAAAGAGGTTACCCAAGAGTGATTGAGTAGCATAATTAAATGCACATCAGAGCACTTAATACTAATCAGAGCTCATTTTTAAAATATAGTAAGTTAAAAAACAAAGAAGTGTATCTCATAGAAAAGGAAAAATTGAAATGCATGTTAAGAACAAGAAAATCTGTGCACACAACTAAACAAAATTATCTTACCTTTTACATTTTGAAATAGTAATCAAACAAGCCAACTACACCAGATTAATTGGCCTACTAGAATGTTTTCTGTAAAAGTAGAACTGTTGTTTATCAGAAAAGCCACACTCCTAATCCAAAATGAAGGAAATTAATCTGTTTCATCACCAAATCTTGCAAACAATCAACCTCCAAGTGCTAATTCTTGTTCGTTTTGCAGATGCTGAAGATACAAGAAAACCAGTCTGGGAGTCCCCATTGTAAATCACCTTGAACTACGAGCAGAGAATTCCAGTTCAAAGATATTTGCAAATGCTTATTTAGATATAAATGTTTATTTGATCTACCATGGGTGAAACATGAGTTTCAGTCAGCACAGAGTCCCAGATAATAGTGTGGCTTAGTTGAAACAGGCACTGTGCAAATGACAGTTCTTCAGAAAACTATCATTAGCAAAGCAAGAAAAAGAAAGGTTAAAAAGAGAGTCAGAGAAACAAGAGGCCAGATCAATATCAGAAAGAGAAGCAAAACTTTTGAGTCTTGCCTAGTGTCTCCTCTATATGATACTGTATCTCTATTATACATAGATCATAAAATTTTTATCTTAGGTTCTCTTTTTTTTTGGCTCTTTCAGACACTGAACGACAGCTGGACAGACTGGAGGCTCAAACTTCCAGCCCTGCTGGAACAATCATCACAATATCTGAAAGATATTGCATATAATCTCTCTATAAAATCAATCTCTCCACCCCCAACAGACCCTTGCCACTGTGCAATACAAAAGAAAGTCTCTCCTGAGTCCCCATAATAATAATGCTCCAACCCTTGCTATAAATAGATTTTTTTATCAATAGATGAAAGTTATCTCAGAACACTTGTTACAATGCTCTACCAGATAATCTTGCTATCACAAATGGATTATCATAAGTAGCTAGGAAAATTACGTTAACCCACAATGGCTCCAGCATTGTTGTAGAGCAGGACACCTTAAAGCAGTTATTTCTATTCATAACATTTATTCATAAAAGCTGTACTTGGGGAAGTTATTTTTTTTTCTATTTTTCTTTCTCCAGATCTTATTTAACTTACAGAATAAGAACATTCCTTAAAAGCAACAGATATTGTCAAAATATTAAGTCATTAAACACTTCCTTCCTAGTTTTGACTTCAGATACCACAAGTCAAGGTTAGTTCTAAGGCATTTTCACAGACTATCACAGAATCAAAGTTCCTTGCACAATCACACTCCAAGTAGCTTGTAACTGACAGCTGTCAGACTGGTTCATAATCAAGTTTCTGTATGACAAATATTTGAAGAGACTAAAGAAGGAAAAAAGCCCCAGAAAACTGAATTTTGGTAAGTAATCAGGCCACTGTTAGTTCATTGAGACTTTTTTCTTGTTGGTTATGCTTTACCGATTTCTAAGGGTCATGCAAAGTAGTCAAGTTTTCCATACTAGAGACATCTAGTGAAGTTTATAGATAAATTAATTCATCCAAGAATGAAAAATTAAATGGGCCCACCTAACAGAATTACATACTTCAGAAGGAATATGTGAAATTGCTTAAATATTGAAACAGCACACACAGAGAAAGAAAATAGAAACAAATATGTAGAAGACACATATGATGTTTATTTTTACAAACAGTAGGAAGGGATCCTAATACTGAAAATTATCATTTCTAAACTTATGAGTGCTTTCCTCTACCAGACTGATAATGTAACATTTTATTTGTTTAAGTAAAGGAAGGAGAGTTAGCAGGAACTACCACCTGTTCCTCCTGAATGCCTCATAATTCATCCCTGAGATTATTCATTTTAGAATTAGAGACCATATTACATTGTGCCAGCTACTGTACAAACCTAGGCTGAAAACACAACTGTGATCTTACTGAGTTTTCAAGTCTAAGTTCAAAATTAGTGCCAGCTGGTTTGACATTAAAAAGAAGGCACTAGATGTTTAAAGGATCAGCATAGCTGGAAATCACCAAATGCGTTTCCACACTTTCTCTCATCCCTGCCTGCAATACCTGGTTCACTAGAAGACATGGTAGTGTTTAAATTACTGTATTTTAGAAATGCTGTGCTCTGGATTTGGCTGCTAACACCTAGTCTACAAAAGCTATCTCAGTCCTCATAAGAAACAGAAAAATTGTCACGAGGTAACAACTACAGTTAAGATCATCTCATTCTGGACTGAGAACAATGGCTCATAACTATCACTTTTCTGCTTAGAAATTACCTTTGCCTAGTCCTTCTCTTCCACTTGTTCTCATGTGGATAGAAAGAAAAAGCTCAGGTGACAAGATGACACAGTTTGTGAACAGCCTTGCCTTACTGTGCTCATTTCACCGTGCTCCTAATTGCAGCATCAATAGTCATAATTAAAATGTCACCAAGAAATTAAAAATGCTCCCACTCAGCAACAAATAAAACTGTTTATTCAACCAGGAGAAGGATTTTTGACACAAAATACCCATCTCAGGCATATTTAATGAGCTTATTTTCTAGGGAGGATTAATCGATTGGATGTTTGGATGGAACTTAATTATTCTTAGTGAGATAAAGTAACAAATTAGGGTAGGCTGTGTAGATTAGTAAGTAAGTAATTTATTTTTCTATAATTAAGACCTAACTGAGCACCGAGTAAGATGGGTTGTGTTATCAAGAGACTATAAGCTACATTTTTCCCAGCATCCCTGACTTCCAGCATGTTAGTTTTAAATCCAGAATTTAAGGACATTTAATAAAAAGGAGAAGATACAGTAAAAAAATGAGTGGGTAAAAAAAATGCTACAAATTTTCATGATAAATATTTACATATGAAGCAGGCTTTCTGTTCAGATTTCTGAAGTGTCTGAGCTGAAGAGGCCCAACTATTTTCAGAAGAATGAGAAGAAAAAACAGTAGCCTTTTATGTCTATTCCAAAGCTTATGTTAGCTTTTGTAAAACAAAGAGGTAAGTATAAATTAGCTGTACCTACATAATCACAGAAAGATGGTTAATAAAATTTGCCTAATTGTTCAAAGACATTATTAGAACTCCAATATCAGTATGCATAAACATTCAGTATCCCATCATAAGGCTGGAAGCCACAGGCACAAATTCTCAGATGTTCTATGGTTTTCTTGCTGAGATTTTTTTAAGACTGAAGGTTCAGAAAATATTTCAAGTCAACAAAAGCTCTTGTTTTATCTAGATCACCCACATTCATCTTCTTTTTAAGTTGCATATCTATTCCTGGAATAAATAAACTCTATCATCAAGGGAAAACACCAAAACGTGTTAAGGGAAGTTGGGAACTTTGCAGTTCAGTTACATTGGATCTGAAATGCATCCATAGTTTACAGCCTACTCTAAAACATCATGACAGTCATGCACTTGGAGCTATACAGCAATGTCCTAGCCATACATTGGTTCACTCAGGATTTGAAGAGCACAGGAAATGCATCAGTATCCCAAGCAGCTACCAAGGAGCAGGAGGGACCATGCAGAGCAGGCATGCCTTTAGCCAGTCAATAACACAAGTTCATATCCTCCTAAAACTCACTTTATGCTACTGCATTAGCACTTACATTTGTAATCAAGCTGTTAGCTGTCATTTCTGAAAACAAGTGCATAAATAATGATTGATCATGTAAATTAGAACACCTTTTCATTTGCATATACTAAATATATCACAGGTTTCAGTCTACCCATTGCAGGAAGGTGTGGAAGGTCAAACTGTTCCCAGTGCCTCATACCATTAGAATCTGAGAAGCTGCAACTAATATCCAACAGTAACTATTGCAGAAAGGACATGCCTACTGTCTTTTGACATTCAGGAAAACTGCAGTTTTAATCCATGTGTTTCCTTTAATTCTCTGGGATGTAACTTCACGTTCTTTCCCTTCTGGATTTCTCTCAAACTCTACATTGCTGACAACTAATCAACCAACAACGTGCATGATGATTAATCAACTGTAACACAAAAGTGGTCACAGAACATCAGCCATAAATGGTACAAAGGCAGAAGATGTATTCAAATTTTACCTTTCCCACTGAAATCTCCCTATCTAAATAATCACAGTAAATAGATGCTTCTCTCTGACTGTCTCTGCTGTTTCCCTGGATTTAAACATCCTTGTTTATTTTGATCTCTACAACTACCTGTAATGTCTTTAAAACAATTACTCAAGTTGCCAGTCTGCTTAAATCTTTCAGGAGATGGCACAAAATTGGATGTTAGATACACCACATCTGTATTACACAAACTACTGGGCAATCGGTCAACCGCACAATGGCAGAGAAGGACGAAAATTATTAGCTCCAACCTGACTTTACATCGCTACCTTCCTTTCCACAGGCAAATGTAACTTAATCATACATGTCATTAGTTATTTAGCTTAAATCAATTAGCCTGTTCTAGTCACATTTGGCTGCATCCAATTGCAAAAATATTTTTTAAAATCAATTTATTATTCCTTTTTCTGTAAAGACCAAAAATATTTATCCTGTGGTGAGCTACAGGTCCCCTACCACAAAATTTCATTTCACAACCATTATTTTACAACTGTCTGCTGTTTCTTTGCCCTAAAGCATCAACACTTTTTTCTCAGAGTTACCTGCAGACACTCAAAATGTCTGATGTTTATACCCACACACATTGTTTTGTTACCAAGGCTTCATGCTTGTCAACACCAATGACAAATAAAGAGATAGAGTACAATCCAGTCACCACAGGAAAGATACTTTAAGGGACTATATTGTTTTTTGGCTACCCTGTTACCCTATTCAGTTCATCGTGTGCCATAACCCTTAAAGCACCACATCTCAGAGACAATACCCCACTCTTCCAGAATGTGACACGCTGTATTACTAGTTATCTAAACTAACCATAATAAAATGTTTATCATTCTTTTGTAACAATCATTTAAAGAACTCAGTTCTGTATCAACCCCTACCATTCTGTGATTGATTCTGTGAAACCCAAAGATCCTTGAAAAAACACTTGTTTTCCTTTCAAAACCAACAATTATAGGATGCATAGCTATGATTTTTTCCTGAATTTTTCCACTCCTCAAAATTTGACACATCAGCTTTTAAAGAAGGCAATTTACTCAGAACAAGATGCATCACAGTAGTGGTCATAAGAACTACTTACAGAATCTGTCCTTTGCTTCATTGGAAAAGAGGATATAGATGAGAGAGAAAGCAGATATTTCAATCCAATTCATAAATAATCTGTCATCATCTCTTCTGCTCAAGTCTAAACAACATCATCATGTCCCTCTTTTTATTTTGAACCTGTCACTTAGGGCAATCAGACAGGTTATTGATCAATTCTTCAAGCATCTCAATCTCAGCTTTGGTTAACTGCTTATATTTGATTCTCAGAGTGAGGCTATCCATGAAATACAGTGACAAATCAGAAGCAGCTGTTAGAGGCTGCTCCCAAACTCTGAGTGTTCACTCAAATTCCTGGGCAGACCCGAAGAGGGTCCAAACACCATGCTTTGGCACTTGTACCTCATTTGAAACATGATCAAGTACCAAAGCATTTGGCTCTATGAATCCTCAAAGATTCTAAAAGAAAGTATAACTGGGGCAAAATTCATTAATCACTCAATGAATTAAAACTGGGGTGATCAAAAAGCTTCCACCAAAACAAGGGTCTGCTCAAAATAATTCAGAATTCATGCATAGAATTATATTGTTACTGTTGTTGGTTTTAGAAAAGTTCTAGCTAATGTAAACAGCAATTTTCAATGAGATTTGCATCCATCCAAAATAATGAACCCCTTGGGTGACTTAAAAACCCAGGATTCATAAAGAATAAAGAGAAACTCAACTTGATAGAAGAGGACACAAAACACCAGCCTCCTGTTGAGAAGCACTGCATCTTTGTGAAAAGGTGAGAATTTGGAAGTGTCATCAAGGAATATCCTCAGCCTCCCTTTCCCTATATTAGAAAGACCTCTTCTTCTCCAGGAGATGCTGTTAGATACTCTTTTCACTTGTTCTTGGTTTATTCTACCCAGTTTATTTTCTCTGGGAAAGGAATAGTTTTCCTTCCACTTTTATTTAGATGCCTGTTATGAAGCAAAGTTATCAGTGATAAGTGAATCAAAATTAATGCAGTGCTTCAATTTGCACTTCACTGAAGCTTGTGTGCCCAGGAGCCAATACTGTACCACTGAACATTAAGTGACTGAAAACAGTGGAGGTCACAGTGAGCAAAAAGAATAAACTTTGACCAAAAGGAAGAAATCTGTATGAGCATCAGATAAGTACACAAGAGGAAAAAAAATGCAGGTAAATAAAGAACTATATTACTTCTATCAGCTTAGACACATTTAGTGAGGACAGCACTGTAAATGCTAAGGCCTAAATATATATAAGTTGTTTTATTGCTTAGATCCAAAAGAAATATTACAGATTCAGTTGATTTGGAAAAGATTGATACCAGAACTACCTCTTGTGACTTTTCCCTGTCCAAAAGCCTCTAAATATGTAATGGAAGCTCATAGTTCTATGAGTTTACTGTGTCATTTTCTTGTTTATAAACTGAAGTACACTACATTAGACAAAGTTGAGCAATCAGTGACCCTTTCTAAACTGCTGTTATTATCTGCTGGTACTGGATCTGCTCCCTGAAATCCTAATGCAGGGGAAATTCCATTGACTTGAACCTTATCTCCTGAATTAATATAGTTGAACTTTGATTTTTCAATGCAAGGGACTCTTTGGAACAGTGGTTTAATGTCAGCTCTATTCAGGATGGAGGGACCTAACTGTGTTTCATTTCCAGCTTGCTCAAGCACACCAACACACAAAGGTCATGTCAAACTTCACAGTTACTATCCCCACACTCTCCTCTGATGAGGAGAGGAAAGTTAACACACAGTGAGGACAGATGAGCTAGAAAACAAAGTGGGAAACAGACTGTGAAAAGTTTATGTAAGCAACTTCCAAGAAGAAATATTTTATACATGGGAAGTTTATTTGTGCAGATCTACTTAAGGACAACTTACCTGACATTTTGATGTATAACTTGTAAATTTGACAATTATTTCCTTTGCAAAGAATTTTCT
Source organism: Colius striatus (assembly GCF_028858725.1). Taxonomy (NCBI): domain Eukaryota; kingdom Metazoa; phylum Chordata; class Aves; order Coliiformes; family Coliidae; genus Colius; species Colius striatus. The sequence goes on from NC_084767.1 coordinate 6,440,607, forward strand.
GAATTAACTTCTCCAAATACCAGTGATCCAATAGAACAAGTCAAAACTTACACTGGTTTCCTGATTTTAGCTGTTAAACAGTTTCCCCACCCCACTGTAAAAGAGTGATTATAGGGTATGAAAGAAGGAAGGAAAAAACCTGTTTTGCAAATGTTTGCCAACGGTTAACAGGTCACTTGAGTAGATGATGCTGTTAAATTTGATCTCCCTCTCAGAAGTAAAAAACTTTTCTCTAAGATATATCTGTGAATTTTGAATTTCTTGTACCATTTTGCAACCAGATGTGGCCTTTTCCAAAATAGATTTTTTATTATTATTTTTAGCATCTCGTGACGCTACAGATACAGAGCAGAAAGCTCACAGTTCACTTTGTCACATCCCTTAAACAAATGTACACTAAAGAAGCCATCCAGTACTTCAGCATGGCAATCCTAAGAAATTCAGCAGCTCATAAAAACCGCCAGTAAAATGCCTTTTTTGGTTTAGCAAACTGGAAGAAATGTAGGAACTTTATCATTTGATAACTTTACATTACAAAAAGACCAACACAAGCAATACTCCCAGCTTTGTTGGTCTTGTTTCTAATATTTAAATTATTTCTGAAATAATTCAATCTCTTGAGTTAAAAATACCACTTAGCTCGATTCCCAGAACTGAGGCAGATTTTCACCTACTCTCCACATCTCCCAGATTTTTCTCAAACAGAAAATTCAAGAAGTGGAGAAAATTGTGATTCTACTGAAGTCAGCCATAAATTACCATTGACTTTGAGAGGATTTTGTGCTTCAAAGATGATTACATGCATATATGCGTACTGTTTTCCTGAATTTCCTGTATCTCTGTAGGAATTAGAAGGAAGTATAAACAGGTAGATTAATCTTCACATTTCTCAAATGGTCTTTCTTCAAAGATTCTAATATCTTTGAATTTTTAACTTTGAAGTGTTTAGATTCAAGGGAGCAAACGTGATTATTTTCTGAGAGACTTTAACCATCTTATGAGGTTTTTTTTTTGGAAGTGTTCTACTTATAGCAGTAAACTAATTATATGCAATTAGAACACAGCAGAAGATTCAGAAAAAGAAGATGATAAAGCTCCAAAATCATAATGGAAGAAAGAATACTTGCTTTAAAATATTGAGTTCCATCTTTCAGTCTTCATTTTTTAAACCTTGCATTGTATAAAACTATTAGATGTTACCAAAATTGATACACGTGTATATTTTAAATGAATTCACTTACAAGGCTGTATTTACTTTCCATTAACACTCTAGCAAATAGCCTAATGGGAGAAAAATTGCAGAAGCTGCAACACCAATATGAACATGGCAGAATATTAAGATAAATGTGGTCATGAAAGTAAAGTCATGTATATGAATACCTATTAATAATAATAAAAAAGTATCTTTCCCTATTCAAACACAACTACATGTAAACATATTTGGGGTTAGATCAGTTAGATTAGAAACTAGGTAGAGCTCAAGTGATTTCAGCATGTTTATGGGATTTTTTTAGAAATCCACAATTCTTTCTTTTTTTTAGAGTAAATTCTATCACAGTTTTATCTGAGCCCAACTGAGGTACTAGGGATGGGTTCGACACTGTGTGAGAGACCCAAATGACCCAGTGAGGTGGCCAATAGTGAGATCTTGAAAGTCACATAAGTGTATTAATCCACAAGCTAAACTCCAGCCATTCGCTTAAGCCCCAAAGCCTCATGTGGTTTGCTGGGAAAACACACATATTATCTGCCTCCCTCAAATTATAAAATACTTCAGTAACATTCACATAGGAGGAAAAAAAATCCCATTTGTGTGCTTTCACCGACTTTAAGAAATCTAAACTCATTTACCTACTGAAGTCCACTCCACTACTGCATACTAAATCGTGACAGGACTGTTACAAGAGAGGCACAAGTGGCATGATGGCACTCATTAGTTAGGACAAGCATGGCTGTTGTCAACATTGCATTTACAACTAATACTGTCCTTTAAAGTTCCTCCAACATATGTAATTATAGAAACACCATTTTTCTATTACTATTAAGGAAGAACCTTGAGAAACAAAACAAAGACCCTGCTGTCAACAGAAAATGTCTCTGCAGCTCTTCACTCCTTGATGTAAAGGCTGGTATTGAAAAATGAAAACAGTAGCCTGGGGGCTGAGAACATCATCTGTCTTCATTAACCACCATCTCCAGTGCTACGGACTCAGAGATAGCCTGAGGGGAAACCAAGTGCCATGGAAAAAATCTCTTCCAAATAAATCAAGTTTTTAAAGAAACAAGTCAAGCACTGAAACAAATGGCAGCCAGCTGCTGGTGTTAAAAAAAGAAATCCTGACTTTACTTTATATATGCACTTTTCAAAGCTTTCCAGCTTGTAATAGGAAGGAAAAAAACCCACCAGCAATAGTAACCTATTATGTCACAAATTACAATTTTTGGGGACAGATATAAAGCTTACTACTCTCATCCTGGACCAGTCAAAACATCCTAGGCATAATCATAGGTGTGTGTGATTAAAGAATTTTAGTATTGCACAGTTTGATGGCTGCTTTCTGTTGATCTGTGTTCCTAGTGAATTTAAACGGTGATGTTTGGTTAGCAAATGTTTCCCCTTAGAAATCTTCTATATTTCAATTGTAGGAGAGCCAAATGAATGTGCAATGCTAGATAATTTCTCAGAGTTCAATAGGACCACCATAACATTCAAATTGGACTTATGCAAAACATGAGAGGGCCTCACTGAAATATTTTTGCCTCAAGCATATATTTTGTTTAGAAATTCTGTGGTTTTTTTCTTCAAAATCTCCAGGTATTGATTTCTGATTAAAAGAACACCCAAAACCTAAGATATAGAGAATCAGTTAGGTTCTCTAGAGGTTAACTATCTACCCTATTAAAGCATTATCCCTGATTTGCATCCTAGGTTTACACAGTTATGTTCTCCCTATATACTTCTAGTTTTCAGTCCCCTAGTTTTCAGGGTTTTTTATACAGTTTCTTAATGTTTGCAGCATGACTATTTCAATCTACCTTCTATTTGCAGAAGTGACTCATAGCTTCCCTAACTCTTTTATCTCAAAAAACTCCCCCCAAAACCATGGAGCTTTTCAATGTATAAAAAGAAGAATCCTCAAAAGTTCTAATAAAATGTGTTGAATGAGATTTAACAGACGAATAAATATTGAAAATATGTTTCAAGATATACTTATTCCATTAAAAAACCCCAGCATTGTTTCTCTTAGATTTATTTTCCCTATTTTTTTTAGTAAAACCCCTTTTCTAGCTGATATAAATCTTGGTATGGTAACCATATCTTTTCCATTTCAATATTAGCTATCTAACCCCATTTAGCTGCCAAATCAAATGCCAGACAATTCTGTCTAATCATGACACCGAGTATATCTTTAGGATTCTTTTATATGAGTTCACTGATCTGTTGTGTTTCAGCTTCAAGTGAGTGTGTGGTTTCCTCACCATGAAAGTCACAGCAAGGATCAGAAAGGTATCTGAGCTACAGCTCCCTCATTTAGAGAGAGGTGTTGGCATGTTGCTCATGATGAAAAATTGTTATTCTTAGAACACGTTCTTCAGTGGCATCCACCAGAAACATGACTTGTCTCTAATAACAAACAGCCATCGTCTCACACTGAGAAGAGTGAGCTGTGCTGAAATAAATAAAGAAATAATGACTAATCCTTATTTTGTGGGGTTTAGCTGACTTGATAGTCACCTCCCTATGACTGTGTTTCAGTGCTCTGCACAGACACACCACCTGCTCCCACACCTAACGTGTGGCTGTGGACATGGTTGCCCACTAGCTCAAACATTGCCTGTTGCAGAATTGTCCCTTAACATTTTCTAATTTTCCAAAAAACCTTCACTGTACTGCAATTGGGTTAGTAACTATCACCATCTTCAGACACTCAGCAAAGACACACCACCCTTGCTGTACTTCTAATTTGTCAGCTCAAAGTATTTGCAACACCAAAACCCAGCAGTTTGTTTTGCTGAATGCAGTCTCGAATTTAATTTTTAAAATAAGTCTGAGAAGCCTCCCTCAGCTTAATGAAATGCAAGCAGGATCTGATAAAAATACAGACTTTGGCAGGGAAAGTAAGGTCTTACTTTGTGGAGGGAAAAAAAAAAAAGTAGTATTTTCTGACATTATGACAAACTGCCAAGGAACAGATGAGCTTTTAAAATACAGTCTTTTTTGGATCATATTCCCCCAAACCAGGAATCTTAGTGTAGCACTCCACAATTAGCTATTGCTATAGTTTGCCAAAAACTTTTGAGAGACGTACTTATCTGTATGTATGCCTCATTCTTTCCTAAGTTTGTTGTTTCTAAAATTAAGGAAGCTGGTCTGAGAAGTAACTAATCTGTCTTGCTAAATCATGTGTGAGCTGCTAACTGACATCAGTATCACAAACAGGTTTGCCCTGGCCAGTGGCATTGCATAGGGACTGTTGGGAGTGCCTGAGAGCAGGGTCAAGGCACAAACAAATATGATTTATTCCAAAATGACATTTCATATTTTAATCTAAGGTTCAGTCATACTTTAAAACCTTGCTTTGCAATTTATAGTTTTCCTTTCTTCTCAGATTGCTTTTAAAAATTCTTCCCAACATCTAAACAAACAGCAAAACAGGATTTTGTATGAACTAGCCCCAAGCTTTGTGCATAATGCTGAGGAGACCAGACATTGCATTACTCTGGCTATACTTGTTCTTCAGTCACGAATTCCTGCTGCATTTATGAAAAACTGGCAGCATCATGATCTGTTTCCAGCCAAGCTGTAGGATGCATGCAGAACTGGCTCTATGTCAGCTAACTTCCTGATACATGTCTGAGCTCTCAAGGCTTAGGAGAAAAGTTCAGCAAGCAAAAAAGCCCATAGTGTTCGACAGAATAGAGCAGGCATGCAAACCTGTCTTTTAGATGGTTACAGTTTCCTCAGGGACTCCAAAGGAGACAGATAGCACTTGCTTTAACCAAGTGACCAACTTAGCAGTTTATCTGTTTCAGACTCATAAGATATAATGGATGGTTATACTGGAAAAGATATGCCTCCTATGTTTTACATCTCACTCTTTCCAAAAAGCTCTCCTTTTCCAAAAGCTTTTAGTACTCTGATCAAAGTCAGTTTTGAGGTCTACACACCTTTTCGGTCATTACGAATTGCTCATTATAAATGATTAAGTCTAGGGACTCTCACCCAGAGCTCTGCCCAAGTTGAGTCTTGGCACAGACACTTTATCATTAAACCACGATAATCTTGTAAAACTCAGCACTGAGTTTTGTGCTATGGGGTAACTGAGATATACATCTCAAAATGTGAAGACAAGACATGCTCATGAAAGCACATCACAAACATTTACAGAATAAAACAACTCCTCACAACTAAAGCAAACCAGAATGACGTGCTACTTGCTCAACTAACATACTGTTAAAGAGTTCCAGCTTTACACTGTCTAAATAAACAGAATCCAAGAGTAGTGTGTGACTAGATGAACAGAAAGCTCAGTGATCTGTACAGGCCTCAGTAAAAAAGTGAAAAATGAGAAGTCAGTAGTCAGTATCAGTCCCTTTATCCCCATTCACTGCACTTTAAACTAGATGGCCTTTTACACTATACACAAAAAACAATAAAACCAAGAAGCTTCACACTATGATTCAAGCAATAAGTTCAGCAGCTTTGCAGTACACTTTCAGTTCTTTATTTCTGTCACTATCTGCTATGAATAGATGCAAAAATATTTAGTGGACAGTTACGTCAAAAATTTCTGTCCAGTACATCCCACATCTAGACAATTTAGACACAAGCAGGATCTCTTTGAAGGGAAGTGGGATGCAAGGGGGAATCATCTGTAAAAGTCACAAAAGTAGAACAAAAATGACATGAAAGTGCAAATCTAGTCACAAGACTAGACTGGTAAACTGCAGACCTGTGAAAAGAGTCATTGATGCAGGCATAGAGTCTTTAAAGGTTTCACTGCATCAAGCCAATGCCACAATTATTTTAAGTAAAAGTGTTTGCATTAATCAATTCATACTTTTTGGACAATCAATCATATTATCTGATCTTTGTTCATATCTCTAAACGAAAGTGTACTGCACTGCCTTTCAGGGACCAAGTCCCCTTCATCTTTTTCTTACAGACATTTCTACTACATTAAATGAGGAAGAAAAGAAGTTGAGTAGGAATCACGTTGAATGAAACACTCTTTCAGCAAAAGGTTTTATCTAAAGTAGTGCAAGATAAAGTTTGTAGCTTTTTTCCTACCACATTAAAAACAGAAACAGCCAGTCTGATTCAGGCCACTATTTACACAATGATACAGTAGTGACATTTAGTCCTTAAATGTTGTTTATTGTCATGCAGGAAGTGATTATACAGCAAACACTTTGTCTTGACATTGCTTGTGGGAATTAGAAGATTTTGCTTGTCTCAGCTCCTTTCCATTTGAGTTCTGTTCCTCCTAGACCAGAAAATCCTAAAGACAGTTTCTCTGCAGTCAGGACTCTAGTTGAGGAAAGACATCAGGAACAAGGGTACACTGGAAAGGATAATTTTATTTACAGGACCTTAGCTGATGTTGGAACAATTAAAGTCATGTTTTCTCATGATTTTGCAGTTCTAAATGCAAAGTCTAGAGTGATGTTTGTTGAAAAATAAAAGGCTTTCTCAGACTATTCTGCAAGGTTCTAAGAATCATTTGTACAAGTGCTTTGAAAGGGGGATAGAACTAATTGATGCTTGATGAAGAGGAAGGTGACAAAGAGAGAACAAAGACAGACTACCAAGTCAAAAGGGCAGACTAGAAAAAGGTCCTTTGTCCAAGTGGAGAATGGAACAGCAAAAAGGAAACTATTCTATTAAAAATTATTTAAAAAACCACATTCTTTCATTTTCATGCTGTTCAGTAGAAGATACAAAGATAGTTGTAGGATGAACTGACAAGTGAGAAGTAGGTGGTAATTATTGATGGAAGTTTGTAATTAGCAAGTCCCATTCTATATGATTAGTTCTGATACGAAAGTAAGTCATCTACTGCTTCGTTCTAGAATTAGTTGAAGTGACCCATTTCAGTACTAGAATTGGACAAGTTAATTGTAGCAAATATTAGTTTAATTCATTCTTTCAAATTAATTTAATAGATGAATTAATTGAACTTCCATCTAAGCTATACAAATTTGCTCATTTTAAATCATTTAGCAAATGGTTTATGTACCATAATTACACTGAATAAAAGGTAAATGTTTAAGTTCACCTAGACATCTTGGACACATTTACTGTATAAACAGAGTGACCCAAGTGTACCCTGCTTCTGTTGGAAGTGGCCTGCTAAAATGACTAGAGAGAAAGCTTATGTGCCTTTCAAATTGAGATAATGAAAATTAAACAAACGAATCTTACTGTAAGTCATTCTCTCCATGAACAGAGCGCCTTTCTCTTTGGGAGATCTAACAAGCTGTAAGGTGCAAAACTTGGATATGCCTGAAACACAACCTTGTTCAGAGCTATAAAAATTATATTTCATGACTATCCTTTACTGCATTTCTAACACAAATTGTGAAGAATGTTTTATCACTGCTTCTCAAAGACCCAGAATTGTGGATGTTGAAAAGCCATGTACTGATGGAATGGTGCAACCTGCCTGGTCTGGATTTAGTCCTTCCTTCACCCTGTCCTCTGATTTGTTTATTGAAATAGTAGACAATTATAGAGGCAACCAGGCTCTCATACACTGCTGTAGCTCAGTCAGTTCTCTGGATTTCAAAGGAAAGTGAAAATAGAATTGGGCCTACTGTGTTTTAGCTGAAAATCACCAGCTGTCTTCAAGCTCTGACGTTAGCAACATACGCCATTTTTATTTATCACAGCCACCCTTCTGGAATATGCAAGAACCAAACACATGTACACATTTCGGCCATGGAATAAAAAAACAACCCATGGAAATAGTTAGTTGACAGATTTGGCTTGAGTTAAATCTGCTTTTTATCTTACATAGTTCTCACTATGCAAATTAGATAGTGATTATCTAAATAATGATATACATCATAGGACTACAAAAGGGGTGGAGGATCTCAATATAAAGCCTTACACATTTCTTTTGACAGCCTTCATCAGAGAGACATCAGGTATGAGCAGCTTTGTGAGGATGTCCATCTGTTAAAATATGCCCTCAGAGATTATCACAGCTGGATGTGAAACGGCAGTCCCCAGGGAGCTCTTATTTACACCTGTGATTGAAGTGCCCAGCAGTTACATTGTGATAGAAAACTGCTTTTGCCATAGCTGCCATCTGTTTCTTTGCCAAGTATAGTTCCCTTGATTCCAATAGCCCCTAAACCTTACTATACTTCTTTTGTACACAATATGAGTCTTTAGTCACAGTTTGTAGAAATCACTTAATGATAATTCATTAGATTACAGTAACTATTTATTTTAATAAGCTGTGGCTATTTCAAATTTGTTTCAAGGTGACTTTCTTTCTTTTCATATAGAGCAAAGAAACAGAATACAAACCTAACAGTTTCTCCCTGTCAACCTGCTACAGGCTGCTCTACCAAGACAGCCCATTCTTTTATTGGTGACAGCTCAAATTAAAACATGTTCATCTGTTTGTTGAGAACATTTTGTCATCTTAGATTAAGATTCTGTTTTGTCATCCTTACCCAGATCAGTGAGTTGAGACATGCATTCAGCTGAAGAGGCGAAATAGGACTGGAATCTATAGAACAAGAATCCATAAGACTTTATTATAAGCCAAATATTGAATTTAGCCTAGCCATCTTTTCATTGTCTAAGTGCTCACTGCATACAGATTTGACTTTGCAAAAAGAGTAGCTTTGCACTTAAGTAATTGCATGCTAATGTAGTTGGAAAGAGGATGCATTTGTGATCAGTTTAGTATGTCACTCAGTCTTTCCATCATGATACTCACTCAAAGAAAAATTGCATCAGCTTTTGCACGCACCTGAAAGGCATTACAACACCTTTTTTTTCCTCCAGCTATCCAAGTATGGATTTCATTCTATATAATCCTTTGCAGAAGAAATCTGTACCTTTCTGAAACATTTCAAAGTCCATTCAAATTAGTAAACACAGTAACAAATGCAGAGAAATTTCCCCATATCCCCTTTCCACTGTTCTTTAATTTCCTTACTCTCTTTCTCTTAGCTCCATTAGGAGGAGCTCTTGCAGTATTTGGCCTAGATGGGATTCTAGTTTATCTAGTAACTAATCATTACCCAGTAGAAAGGGACATAATCATCTTTAAAAGTCAGAGGGAATACATTGCAAGAGGTGTGACTTCAACAATATAGTTTTCCTTAAGATTATTCACAGACAATAGTTTGACTAATCAAAAACCCACAAAAAGAGATTGCTGCTTATATTATTGTGTTTCAGGGCATATGAACATCTTCAGACATTCTCATAACATACTAGTCTTAAAGAATCATCATATATATATGTGTGTGTGTATATATATATATGGGAACATAAAGAAATGCTACTTTATGAAATATAGGCAGAATCATTCACAAGCTAGATCCTTTGTGTGACCACAGGGGAAATTATCTTCACAAAACAGTAATGACCCTTCCTGGTATTGCAACAAATACTATGCTATTACATGGTCCAATCTGTTTGCTAACTCTAATTTATTCCTTGATGGCATCAAATTGTCAAAGTTCAATGGCAAACAATATTTAGAGGGTTCTGAGATCCAGCTCTTACCAAGCAAAGTATAGGAACCCAAGTGTGAAGTCTAATTCCTGCACACAGTAACCACAGCACATGGGATCACTTCACACTGTATGTAATAAGACAACATTCAGTACCAGAACTGACTGTTTCAATATTACTGATTTCAGTAAACTATTAAGTAATGGGTACTGCTACCCAGCATGTCTTCTTGGTTTTAGTTGACTCAAAATCTGATACTTCATGAGGAGTAAAACCCTCCTAAAATGTTAAGCTTCAGAGCATCTGCTGCAAGTTGCTTCAGATGCTCTACTCTAAATCAAAGGACAGAAACTAGAAGCCTCAAGTTCCTTTAATACTCAACTGAGTTATGTAAATCAGTGCTATTAAATGACTTAAGTTACCTAAGGAAGGAAGCACGTGTGAACCTCCTCTTGAGTCTAAACTACCAAATCACAAGCCAAAAAGTTATTTAATAAATTTAATGTTTTTAAATAATTTTCATAAATATTTCAGCTTTGGCAGTGGTTATGTTCAAAGACATACTTATCTCCATGGTGGTTCTCTTTATGTAAACTCCTCTTGACAGTCATGCACCATTAGCTTTTTCAGGAAAATTACATTCACTGTTCTATTTGGAGAAAAACTGGATACAGTGTATACTAAACCTGTCCAGTCTGATGAAAATGTCTAATAAGATGACATTTCAGCTAGTGCTTGGGTTTTCAGACTTCCTCATTTGAAGAAGCTTACATAAAAAGTTTGTCAGAACAAGGATCAATAGGTAAGGAAAAACAGTGTGAAAAAAATGTTTTCCAGTTCTAGAAGCTGATATAAATTTAACTTCAAGTTTTCAGTTTTCTTTCTTCTAAAGATGATACTGTATCTAAGCCTGTAGAAAATTTTCAAGGCAATAGTTTAATTTCAGTCTCAGGATCAGAATTCTCTTTCTACATCATAGATACTGAAACACAAACCTGAGCTAGATTAGCAGAATGTTGACTAAGTGGAGAAAATTGCAGGTGAAATTTGATTTAGCAGTTCAGTAGCCTTAATGTGTGTGCTTTCCATAGTTATATCCAATTCATTTGCACAACCCAACTTTCTTTTTGGCTTCTAGAGGAAAGAAATCCTAACATCATTCTTACCTTTCCCTGATTGCAAAAGTGTAATTTGATAAATAATCGACAACTTATAAATGGACAAATACCTCACAGGCTCCTGGGCTAGACACGTTGTTCTTAGAAATTATTTGCCTACAAATCGTAAAATATCCCCTTGGGACACAGAAATCCTCAGTGTGCAATACAGCAAGGTCTACTGTCTGTTAATTCTTGCCAACACTCCTTCCACACCACCTCAAATCATGCCTCACACTGTTCCTGGGAAATAACTACAGGCTAAGAAGGAAAAATTAGATCAAGTATCTTCTCGGCACTTTTCACCCTCTTCAGCTCCTACCATCTGCTGTATTTTACTAAATCTCCACCAATTTCACAAATTTCAATGATTTAATCAGAAAAATAAAATGTGGTGGAGGGCAAAATGTGTGTCAACAGCTTGTCACGATTTCTGATGATGTTGTTCTTTTTTCTCTTAGATATATTGGTACACAGTAAGTTGTGAGACTTCAATAGATATCCTTTTCAAGAGGCATTTTAAACCCATTTCTTTGTCTTCTACAGACTAAAGGTGAAGTGACATTTACAGCAAGGAAATCCTAAAAACCAAGTATCTCATACTGAAAATTTCATTCCAAAGACAAGAACATTCACATTTTATCTGAAATATCTATAATCAATCCTGAAAAAATATCTATAAAAAGTTCTTAAATCAAGAAAAGTAAACTTTTTTTAAAGAGCTTAAGTTATTAGGCCAGTAAGGACAAATAAGGAATGAATTCAATTCTAGCCTTCCTACTAAATTAATCTACTCTTGCTGGTTCACAGCAAATTTTAAATGAAGTTCTAACATAAGGTTTTGTTGTCCAATGTATATCAGTAACAACAACATTAATTTCTTTCAAATTATAGAATCATAGAATGGTAAGGGTTGGAAGGGACCTTTAGAGATCATCTAGTCCAATCTCCCTGCAGAAGCAGGTTCACGGAGATCAGGTAGCATAGGATGTCCCATTCACTTTAAAAACTCCAAATACATTGCCTAAACAGAAATTATTCATGTAATTCAATCATCTGGATATCATTTCTTGCACAACAAGTTCTGAAGAATGTAAATTGCCCAGGTGCTATTTTTTTTCCTTGACTCAGTACTACTCCTTTGAAAGTCCTGGGTAATTTGATTGCTAGATAATATTTTTCAGAGCCATCATTTTCATTAATTAAATAAATATTTCACAAAGATAAGTCTAATGAGAGACTGTATCTTGTGAGACAAGTTAAAAGGATAGCCCTTTCATTTCTGTAATCAGAGATCTTCTCTAATGAGATTTATATACAGTAGATGTGGTGCCATTATCAAACATCAAGTGCTATGGAAGTTAAAGGTCCAGTCACAGAACCATTAGAATAATTATCATGTTTTGGTTTATCAAAGAGCTTCCAAAAGCAAGAGGACAGTGATACACTGCTGCTTCTTGACAATGAAAAGCTTTTACCAGATAATGCTCTAATGTAGTACCCCAAGAACCTCCAGGGAGTCTTATAATTAATCAGTGTCTTGGAAGCTTATTGGAGATATTAGGAGAATTCAAAGCAAAGGTGAAGGCAGTGAGATATGATCTTTTAAAAATTAGTTCAAAATATTTCAACAGTTTTGAGTCTGAAACTCTTGAAGACCAACAGTGGGATGACATTACTCTGCAAGTTCATCAGTAGTCATGGCATTTTAGGAAACCACCCTTGTGTTCTTGTTAGTCATTTTGCAAAGTAAATTGAGGATGGTTAGCCATCAGATTTTTCACTACAAGAGTTTTCATACCTTTCAGTTGATTTGGTAAAATTATAAAATGAACATTTGACAGATAAATCTGTCTCCAAGTATGAAAGAACTTGAGTTTAGACAGAGGCGTGATTTCCAACAAGTGATCTACCTGAAGAAGTAATTCTGCAAAAGCAATCACATCATGAGGTTCAACAAGGACAAGTGCAGAGTCCTGAATCTGGGAAGGAACAACTGCCTGCACCAGGACAGGCTGGGGGTTGAACTGCTGAAGAGCAGCTCTGCAGAGAGAGACCTGGGAGTCCTGATTGATAATAAGCTAAATATGAGCCAGCAATGTGCCCTCGTGGCCAACGAGGCCAATGGCAGTCTGGGATGCATCAAGAAGAGTGTGGCCAGCAGGTCGAGGGAGGTTCTTCTCCCTTTCTACTCTGCCCTGGTGAGGCCTCATCTGGAGTCCTGTGTCCAGTTCAGGGCTCCTCAGCTCAAGAGGGACAGAGAACTGCTGGAGAGAGTCCAGAGCAGGGCCACCAAGATGATCAGGGGAATGAAGCATCTTTCATATGAGGAAAGGCTGCAGGAACTGGGGCTGTTTAGTCTAGAGAAGAGGAGACTGATGGGGGATCTTATTAACATTGATAAATATCTAAAGAGTGGGTGTCAGGAGGCTGGGACATCCCTTTTCTTTATAGTAGCTAGTAACAGGACAAGGGGTAATGGGATGAAGCTGGAACACAAAAAGTTCCACTTAAACATAAGAAAAAACTATTTCACTGTTGAGGTGAGGGAGCCCTGGCACAGGCTGCCCAGAGGAGGCTCCTTCCTTGGAGGTCTTCAAGACTTGCCTGGATATGTTCCTTTGTGACTTGATCTAGGTGACCCTGCTTTTGGATGGGGGGTTGAACTAGATGATCTCTAAAGGTCTCTTCCAACCCCTACCATTCTATGATTCTATGAAGGTAACGATAGAAGTGCACCAGTAATTTGTATTCATATAATTTATTACTGAAAGATTCCCCTCCCAAGACAATGATAGTGATAAATACAGCACTTGTTCACTTCAACATGTAGATTAGAGGCTGACATCACAGTGCAGGAAGTGTGACTGATGTCTTTGTTCTGACTGACAGATTATGGGAAAGGTGACTGAAAAGTGAAAACAGAGACAAGTAGCTTTTATTTGGTGAAACTGGGAAGAAAATGATGATCAAGAAAGGTACAAGGTAATGAAAGTAATTTGTGAGGCAAATTACTTTTTACAGTGCTTCTCTGGATGATTCAACTAAGTGCTTTAGACCAAAGAAAAAATAGATTACAGCAACCAGATGACAGAGGAAGAGCAGAGAAGAAACCTACTGAATGCACAGATAAGATAAGGCTATCTTATATATATCTTTTTGTGATAACCAACATAACCTAGATACAAAGGGCTAGATACAAGTCTGAACAAAAAAAGCAATGCACAGGAGAAAAATGACAACTGTAGTCTCTCAGAATGGAGATAGCAAAAGGAAAATCATGTATGTTTTTGTCTAAAGAGATGAGTTCATCTGTGAGGATAAGTCAGAAAAACATGTCATGATTTTACACTAAGCAGGTGGAATCATGTCACACTGTTATTCTAGAGGTGGGCTGAAATGTTTGTGCTTGCAAATAGGAACCTCCAGAAATCTGGCATGAAACTTGAAAAATAAAATAGAAAAGATCTGGGGAAATAAGAAAAAGGTGCTAAGGAAATGAATGACAGCAGACTGAAAGCCAAGAGAAGATGACAATGACAAATAACACAATAAGTTATCACAAGGAAACAGAATTAAATAAAAGTTTTATTCTGTCACACTCCTATACTAATCCAATAGGATGCTTACTTTTGCTGACTATAAGAGAAGTTGCTTCCCACTAACTAGCTTACCTTTTTAATGCTCTTGGTAATTACTGAATGACACTAATTCCTTGTGAAGTGGGATGTGTAAAAATCTAATCAAAGGCTTTGATTGGAAGTTTTTTTGTATTACCAAAAATCTAACACTTTTAAAGTTAACAGGGATGTAAAAGGTATCCCTGTGGCACTGGCAGCATTGATATTTATTCTGGTAGACATATTAAGCTACTCACATCTATATAAATTGACCAGACTGAAACCTTCAAAACAACTGAAAAAATATTTCATTAATCATAAACATTTATAAGAAATAACTGATCTAGGTGAACCTGCTTCTGCAGGGGGGTGAACTAGGTGATCTCTGGAGGTCCCTTCCAACCATACCATTCAATGATTCTATCAGGTGTTTGTGAAAAACAAGAGAAGGGACGCTGCCCATGGGATGTTCATTGCAAATGAAGTTGTAAGGGCTTGCAGTGGTAGGCCAGGTCTGCAAAAAAAACACCCCAAAGGTTTAAAAATCTGTAATTCCATGATGCTGGCCAGCTTCTACAAGCAGTAGGTTTAAAACACAACAGAAAGTGAATTGGCCTGTTAAAAAAACACTGAAGAGTTCAGTAATGACTATATGCATCCAGAGAAAGAACGAATTATGGCACAAGCAGAAAGTAGTCAAAAAGGAAAACAGACACAGATCTACAAAATATGAAGACCACCATGATTAAATCATGTTGTTTTCTATTGTGTCCTTTTCCCCCCCCAGATTCTTTTAAAAGGATTGTCTGTTTGTTCTGTACAGTCAATAATTTTTAATTTCTTAACTATTAAAGCTATGATGAAGATACCATGTACTTATCAGAAATTAAAAACAGAAAAATGATTTTAAAGCAGTTAGTAGAAATAAGCCATTTTATTTACATGAATACAGAAAAAGGCCTAAGATTTTATCAACTATTCCTATGACTATTTGCAATTGGAATACTCCAGTTCTGTTTGTTTTCAAATATCATTTCCATAGATGCATTATTAAATTCTGAAGTTTCTTTTTTCTCTCTTGCCAAGTTACAAGCCACTTGGATACAGCATTTCCTTCACATGGAATTTAATTATTGTAGCCTTGCTGAGTAATTCTGCTGTTGGACAGCCTGATAACAATTTTAAAGATTTAAATATTCATGAGGTCTCAGAAACCCCTGGTAATATGGATATTATCATCTCCACTTTACAGATGACTAAACAAAAGCAGAAGTAGCTCACTGTTTTATTAAAGCTAACCAATGAATTCAAATCAGAACTAAACCTTAACTCAGTGATCTTAATCCCACACCTCCACTATCAACCACCCTTCCAGGAAATGCCTAACAGTAATGCAGGTCAACATATTTTGGAGTGCTGTTTCATGCACTGGAATGCAATCTCATACACATCCTTCAAACATTCTACTTCAGTGTTTGTTGCAATTAAAAGTTAGACCATTAAACATATCTTGGTGAGATACATGCTCTCAATTAAGCTATACTTGAAAGTGAGTGCAAGAATAGGAATGGGAGCAGAAAGGGTGTTGATTTAAACGGAAGTTTCATCCTTGGTGTTTACATATATAGTGACAGCAAAATTACTGAGTGACTTCCATGTTCATAGCTTCAGGGTAGACAGTATAACAGAAACAGTGCTTGTGCTAGACAGTTGCTATACAGATATTAGAGTTCAAGTGATTCCTAAAGCAACTGCAGATCTACTTTTTTTCTGTATTTATTTTAATTAGAGGAAAATAGATTTACGATATAATACATTTTCCAAGAGTCAGGAAAGGTTAATAAAACTACAAACCACTGTTCCTGTGGTCAGATCATAATATATTTCAAACCACAGTAAATCTGTCACCTAAGAAATTCAGAAGTAACGTTTCCCTTTTTGGCCCTTGTCTCACAAGAGCAAGAAACATTAAGTTTTCAAATACACTTTTGAGTTCCTCCATACAAATTCTGAAAAGCAAGAAAAGTCATGGTAAATTAGAGATAGTAACCTAAAAGAAATTAGAGATATTTGAAACAGCATTCAGGGACATTTTTCATGGATCTTAAGCAGATGAAACAAGGCTGATTTAGCTTTATATTAGGTTTCACCATAAAAACACATTAAGACATATACCAAGATAACAAGCACAGAATTACCTCTGAAAGCATGTAATGAAGTTGTTTAATTTATTAAAGGTGAGAATACACTTATGACTTCTATTAATTTAATCATTACATTTTTTCCCTGCCTGTAATAGCAGCCTCAAGGAAATATTTTTTCATATAATTTTAAATTGATAATATAGTTTTCCAAAGGGCAGATATTAACTACCTTCCATATTCTGTCTATATTTAAAAACAAAACAAGAGAATCCCTTTTGCCACAAAGGACACAAAATAAATTCATAAGAACTTTTAAGAGCTACAGTCAAACTTAACATAGAACATTTAACATAGAACTGATTGGTTTAAACTATCTGTATGTTCTTCAACTAATACCTGAACTATAATGTCCATACACTTCCTGAATGTATATTGTATCAGGTTTTTTAAAATGCAAGTATACTGCTGTAATGACCATTTCTGGCCAACAGACCGACTGCTGCTCAAGTATCTCTGAGTAGCCTCAGATCCATAAAAAAGTGTTACTTGCTCCCACTGTGCTAGTTCCTCAAAATAACAATTCAAAAAGCTACTAATACTGTACTTTGCAAACTAATGCCAAAGAAATAGTAATTCTGCTGCTCTGTTTTTCCAGAGCTACTACTAAACTTTTTTTCACTAAAAAGTCACAGTAAAATCACCAATTCTCTTCAGAAAGAAAATCAAAGACAGAATTTTGAGACATCAGGGAAGATTAACAAATCACTTTCTGAATAAAGCACATGAATATAGCTGCATTCTATATGAAAGAAGAATAGACCTGAACACTACCTAAAGAGTAATAAAATACTAGTAAAACACACCAACAAAAACTTTTTCCACTACACTCTTACCAAGAAATATCATAGAACGACAAGTGAACTCTGAAAACTTGCTTTCTTTTAACAACCTTTAGCCAAGTTCCCCAAAGCCCCACATTCCATTGACAGCACTTACATTGCTCTTCATCCTCTTCACAACAAAACCCAGATGTTCATTTACTAATCAAACTGTGGTGGAACCAGTCTTTTATAGACTGATAATTTACCAAAGTGTCTACACATGAGCACAGTTTTTTTCACTGAGGACAGACAACCAATTACAGACATGATCTCCTGATTACAGACTACAACTTAGCAGCCAACCTCTGTGTTTCCCACAAATGTTTCTATTAACCAGAACTCTACAGAAATTAGTTCCATTGCAAATGTCCAAAGGCTGAATTTTAAAGGTATTTAGGAGTCTAAACACAGACATCTGTGATATATTTAGTGTGCTTTCCCTTACCTGCTACATCATCAATTAAGTTATCAGCAAAATCAAGGACTGATGTGTAGCTAACTGCAAACAAGTTATACTAATGAAAGGTCCTTTTCAAGACCTTAGAATCATATTTATTTTACAGCAACCTTATCACCCAACAAGAAGAAGCAGATACTCTGTGACCTGAAAAATTCAATTAATGAGACATTGAAAGGAAAGCAATAGTTACTATATAAGTGAAAAGGTGGCAATTTCTTGTTTTTTCCTCTTGGTGAATTTTGGTTTGAATCCAATTATCCCTATCACCTCTACTAATAGGTTGTCTATGGAACTTTGTTTTCCTTCTTTAATCATATCCATGTTCTAGACATTGAAAAGAATCTCTGTTGGTCTAATTCAAGCTAGCTTTAAATGTAGGAAAAAAGAATCCTACTGATTTCATCACAGGTTTCTTATCACTTATAACACTACAGTGCTTGGCTTGCAGTATTTTTGGGGGGTGAAGTACACATTGAGAAAAGTCAAATTATTCACCGCCAAAGTCAAAATCTATGTCTTCTCTGATTTAAGGTGGAATACCCTTTCAGTGGACTCAGATGCATAAGAGTCCACTCTAAGAAAGTTATGCCCAATGTATTTGTGTCCAGAATAAGGTTTCTTCCTTCTATATTTCTAGCATTATAATAATAACTAAACAATGAAGTTGCCCCATGCTGTTCCTGATTGAAATCAAAAATGAATTGAAATTTTGCTACAAGCTAGAACATAAGATAAACAAATAAACATAAGGAAATATTTCCCAGTTCAGGTGAGGGAGCACTGGAACAGGCTGCCCAGATGGGGTGTGGAGTCTTCTTCTCTGGAGGCATTCGTTTTGAATGAGTTCCTGTGTGATCTACTCTAAGTGGTCCTGCTGTGACAGGGGGGTTGGACTAGCTGATCCTTTGAGGTCCATTCCAACCCTTAAGATTTTGTGATACTGTGGTTTTAGACTTTAAAGAATAAATTTTCAATAGAAAATATTTACTTCCTGTAATACTTAATCATTACCCCTCCTTGAAGTTTTTTTAAATTTAAATGGTATGTCTTATATCTAATCTTTAATCATAAAAATGGTTAAAGACTTGACTGTTACTCAACTTTATTGAACTTTTCCCTATATTTAGGTCACTTCCATGTTAAGTGGCAGAAAAGAGGTTTGGTTTTTTTCCGACACAAGACTTGTAATTAAGTTCAGTGAATAATTTAATCCAAAGTATCCTAGTGTAGGGCTTAACCAAGATCTCTTATAAATATGTGCTATATAGTTACTAATATTTGTAACTTTTAGTCTATATATTATAAGAATTATTTGGAAAAGAGAAAAATTCCAAAGCACAGTCACTGGACAAAAACAATTCATCAGGAAGTGACCTTTAACATCTAGTGACAATCCCTCCTCAAAGGAAGCTAAACTTCAATTTAAAAGTTATAGAAAAATGGATTAACATTCAAAGAGTTGTCTCATTGCATGCATGGCTTTCTTCTACCAAGAACGAGTTTAGCCAAAGGAATGAATAAATCAGGCAGACACAGAAATCAAAATAATCTTTTGAATGTCTATTATTTAACCCTGTGGAATGCTCTCTCGTCAAGGTCACCTAACTGTTGTATATCATTGCTGAAGGGAAACATTAATTAAAGTCACTGATGATGAATACTGCGTCTTTAGATGTTAATAACTGAAACTAAATGCTTGTTAGATTTTCCACAAGTCAATCACAGCTTTAAATTAAATATCACACTAAATACCCCAAACTGGCACACAGTGCTTTACTAAGACCGGTACTAGAATACAAATTCATCAGAATGGTAGATTAATACATCATTCTGAGTAGAAATTGTTCACTTATTTTTCTCTCTTCATTTGGATAACTATATTTTTCCCTTTTATATGACAGATTTATCAGCATTACTGTTTCCCATTAAACACAAATCTAATGAATGGTACGTCTCTGTTACCCTTGGGCACAATACTGCCCTGTGAGTTGTGATACTGCTACAGAGCACCATACAGTTTCCATTTATGCCCCCTGCCCTTAGAAAAATTGATTTTAGAGCCAGTACATATTTTCCTCTTATGTCTTTTTGTTACAGTCAAGGCTGTTGGACTCTTCTACTGCTTACTCCTTTTTTGCTAAGATATGAGACATTCAATGGAATTTGCCTAATTCAACTATTCCCCTTTTCGTTCCATACTCTACTAAGGTAAGTACAGGATTTAATTTTCTAGAGGATAAGCAGCTTCCTTGTACTTAACTGCCATATGTGCAAGCCCAACAACAGTATCAGGGAGTGACAATGACGATAAACCAAGCAACATGCTCTAACATGAATAAAATCACCAGACCTGAAACCTACAAAGATTTAGAGGTTGCATCTATTCCCCACTAATAACATGTAGTGTCTTTCTCTCGCACTACACCTGCTTCTTTAGACTTCAGAGGAAAAGGCTAGCAGTTAGGTTATTAGATGATGTATTGAGAAACCTGATTTCAGTTACATTCTCTGATGCTGACTTCCTGGTGAATGAAGGCAAGACATTGGTCCCAAATACCTAGTATTAATTTTCCAGCTCCTATAGACTCCAATAGATTTATAGACTATACTATCGTAGTGAATATGGAACAAAGCTTTAAAATGTCCTGGTTTTTTCTTCTGATAGGCAGTACATCCCATCTACACATGCAATTTACTAGAGTACTGGAGCCCCAGTGAATATTGCAAGTGGTAATTTTCCCAGTTCGTTGGGTTTTTTCCATGTTATGTTAGTACCTGAAATCTAAACTAAAATCTTAATCCCAAATCCCAAACAGTGAAAGACAGATCCTGCCTTAACTAGGAATTATCATGCCCTGAAATGCTTTTAGTAAACTTTCAGAGCTTTAAGTGCCTCAAGTTCTTAGATTTCCTAAGTAACTTCCTGTGCATCACTGTTCATTTAGGTTATTATGCAATTAAAGAAAAATAGGGTCTATTTCTAATTCCCCTTCCTCCCTAGT
Source organism: Colius striatus (assembly GCF_028858725.1). NCBI lineage: Eukaryota > Metazoa > Chordata > Aves > Coliiformes > Coliidae > Colius > Colius striatus. The sequence continues at coordinate 6,461,574 of NC_084767.1, forward strand.
CCTAAATACTAGCTCTAAATCATTCAAGTTCACCTTCTCCATTAAGTGCCTCGTCTCTTGGCTATTCAGTCTCTCTTGTTATTTCTTTTTGTTTATATTATCCTGATGATATCATTTCAGTCTTTAGAAAAAGAAGTATCATTTACCTAATGGTAACAAAGAGCAAATGGTTAAGAGGAATTATCTGCAATTTAAAAAACAGAGTCATCAATTACCTAATTTGCCTGCCTTATACATCACCTCCCAGGTTTAAACAAGGTCAAAGATCATGACTGCAGTACAGCTGGGCAAGTACTGAGGCAACAACCGCACTGTGAGACTGAGAACAGCTATACAGGATATGATGAAATTATACTTTCTGTAGGCTGGACTTGTTTCAGAGCATTCTGAAAATGTTTTTTAAATTCTGTTTCAAAACCCCTAGTTCAAGAAAATCTCAACTAGAAAAACTATTTCAATTTTCAACTACTTAGACTTTCCAAACTTTCCATCTTTTACTACACCACTGTATCAGAACTCTGCTGTCTGTGGCAAGTCTGCTTGTCTCATACTTCTTAGAAATTAAAAAAACTCTACTTTTTCAACAGCAAGAGCTGAGAAATTTAAGAAAAAAAGGGGAAAATGAAGTGAAGTAAAAATAAGGTCAGTTTTAAGAGCCTTTCTTCCCTTCATTCTTCACTTGTATCCCTGTTTGAGATAATACTGTAAGTGTCATTGCACAGAAGCCTATTTTCCTCAGCGAACTGCAAACTTCTGATCTTGTCAATGTTGATTTTTGTACCAGCTGGACCCAGCTCAACTCTTTTCTTACTCTCAGCTAAAGGTCTCCTAACAACTCAGAACTGGAAAGTCATTGTGCATTCATCATCTCCTGTCTTCCCATCTATGAGAAGCTCAAATTAACCTCATGAATTCCTGCCCAAGGACAGAGCAAAACAACAAGGATATGTCAAACCTCTTCATTTACTCTCTCATTGCATAGGAAGACAGATCCTAAGACAGAAAGACCTCAGATTGTTCATAAACAGAAATTTGATAGAAATGAATGAATGTGATTTTCAATAAATTACCTAAGCCCTCAGATAGGTCACTGATCATCTGGCCCCTGGCAACATAATAACTCATGAAGCTACTTCTGTGAAGCCATGGATTGAAATATTACATTCTTTCTCTTTTACTTTTAACAGATTCATGAAGCTGAACAGCTTACAAATTCCGTCACAACAAATGTAATAATGACTCCTATCCTCTTCACCGTCTTATATCCATTTTTTCAATAGTACTTTTCAGCAATCCACAGTGACATGTTGTAGGTGGGCTAGTAGCTCAGAATAACTTTTACATATCTCCTGATTTCATGAGGCTTTTGAAATAGAAGTCTGTAGGAAGGAAAACCCTGTGCTGATACATTACTTGCAGGTCATGATGTATATGCCCCTGTATAATTGCAAGATGATAATGTTAACAGTGCTAAAATTAGAGATAACATTTAGAAAAAAAGAAAATCTGCATAAGAGTTTCAGCAGTTTCAGCTTTCCAGAATATCATGTGCTTGGCAGTTGATACCAAGAATATAGCAGATAATTTTAAACATAATCTAAAATTGAATTTGAGCTACAAAAAGAACAATCAAGTAACATACTGCTGCAGACATTTGAACAATAATACTATGCTCCCAGCCAACAGAACATCAATTTTAATATGTATATATTTATTTAATTTTTAAATTAACTGATGAAGTTAGATATTGACTAGACAGTTTTGAAGACACAGACTTAATAAAGCACTTAGAACTGATAGATATTTTCTTTGATGAGTATGACAGTACTTGTCGTTTTGGAAATTCCTTCTATGATTTTTGGAGTTTTGTAAGAGCTTATGAAAAATCAAATAATCTTTAAGGAAAAAAGCAACAAAGGTTAAGTAAGCAACAGAAAACAAAATGTCCTGTAATTGAAATGCATAAACACAAGTGAAGCTGTGCAGACTAATAGATTATTTAAGTTTATGTAATGTAAAAGAAAAAACTGATTTGAATACATTGCTTCTTTTCTTACATTCATCAATTTATAGCATTTTATACCCCACTCAATTCTTAATCAGGCTGGCTGAATTGCTCTCTAGTGAGCAAGACTTTAACCTAGTAAAGCTTCAATTCTCCCCTACTGTACTTCTGGGCTAGGAGGGTTTCACTCATACACTGCTGGTCCTTTGTCTGCCTGCTTGACAGTTTGACTACTGCCTCTTAATGCCCAAGCGTTTGATTCATTTTCCCTGAAAGAGGCACAGTCTGATACTTTATTGGCTCTTTGGCCAGCACCAGCAGATACTGGGAATTATCACTGCTGTCATGATGACAGTGGTCTTTGTAAATGTTCATGTAAAATGTGGTTGCTATGTTAGATATCTAGAAAAGGGGTCACAAATAATATCATAGTCAAACTTCTACTAGACCAAACAAGGCCAGAATGTTACTCCACATGTTCCACTGTGTTTTTTTCTTTTTAGTAGGAAGTAGGCTATTATTTCAATATAAATACTGAATGACAGAAATAAACCTAAATTCACAAGTGTTGCAAATGTTTTTGCTACAGGTACAAACACTTAGGATTTAGAGTTCTGAAAATCTAGTTCAAACAGCTTCCTAGCATTTTCATAGGTAGGTTACTCTCACATGATAGCAATCAGTTATCAAACTGACTTGAGGATTCGAAACAAATTCCTGGTATGAAACCAGAAATTCTAGCCTTTCCAGTGAAGCACAAAATAAAACTACAGAACAGGAATATAATGCTCAAAGATCATAGAATGTATACAGATGAACCTATGAGTGTGGTTCCCTGCTAAAAAAATATGTCTGGTTTCCTTCCATCTATGATTAAGTCTCACCTGTCAAAATAATTAATAGAATCAATGACTGTAGCAGCTAAAGCCCTTTTTTTGCAGAAAGTAAAATTCAGCACTTGTGCACCAAAGGAAAGCAAATAAATCCGTGCTTGAAAAGTCCTTCATAAACCGAGTTGCTGCCATTTCTAAACATACCTGTTATGAGGCTTAAGAGACCATATATTTTGTGTTTAATGAAAACTAGTTATGCAATGATTTATTTAAGATGTCACCATATCAAACAATTCTTAAGTTTTCTTAATATCTTCAATCACATTGAACAAAAAGGGTAACAAAACAGATGTTTCTTACACTGAATGGCATTTAGGTATAGTGTGACTAACACTTGAGTGGGAGGCCTAAATGAAAAGAATAACGCTTCCAATTAAAAATTGAGATACCACATGATGTCACAATGATGGCTGGCTACTCCAAAAGAAGCCAATAAGACCAACTGAATCAACTTATTCACCTTCCTTTTCTTCCCATTTTGATAGTAAAAATATTCACACTTATTGTCAGAATTATCTCTGGGAGCAAAATAATTCCTCACTATCAAATAAAAACCACAAAGATACTCTACAAGTGATGGAAACATTTAAGAAGATAAAGAAAGAAGTAAAACTCCGGGTCAATTTTCTTACACCTGGCATAGAGTTGCCAAGTACAGAACTTCTGTCATTATGGCTTGATTTATATTCTTCACAGAAAACAGAAAACTACGTGCTTGTTGTGACGAACAGCTCATTTAATCATCAAGATTACTTGTAAGTGTCACTTAATAATGCTCCCAAACTGATAGAGGAAATGATGATTTGATTATAAGTGGCAAATCTGCATACAGTAACTCCTGTGATGATGTCATAGTTTTATTAAGAGGATCCAGCTTGATTTTGAGTTGAAGAGAGAGCCATTATGACTCTATGCACAAGAGGAAAAGCAAATTATTGACTAAGATTTATCTAGCACTCCGAAAACTAATCTGATTTAAATTCTTATTAGTTAATTTATTTGTATTACAAGAGCGCTCACAGCTGAGAACAGATCTGGCACATGTAGTTCATGGATACATCAAGAACTGGTTATTTCTTCTGAGACCTTACAATATACATTGACAAAAAATAAAGACAAACACGTTGAGATGCCCTTATGCAGTGAAAGGAATGGAACCTAAGTGTTAAACAATGCTGGATAAATCACAGTTGCAAACATCTCTTCTGTTGATTTTTTTGTTTGGTTTGGTTTGATTTTATTCTTCCCTGAAGACAGGAGAGGTCTTTCCTGTTCATTTGGCAGTTTGTGAATCTGTAACTCCTCTTTGCCTTTGCCATTGCTTCAAGTATTTCATAATTTTGTAAAAAAGGAAACAGATGAAGTTTTTACTAATTTTTTTACTAATTTTACTAATTCAAATGTTCTTTTCTGTTAGATAGCTGAACTGAAAGCATGACTTATAGATACAGTTTTAGTCATAAAAGCTGTACAAAAGGCACATTCCATTCATCGCTGCAAAAAGTGAACAAATTCAAAACTGTAGAAGTATCATCTGCAAGCAGGATAAACAGGAAAAAACTACAATGTAAATGATTTAATATGAATGTTTAATATTGACTCACATGTTCCTTTGTATTCATTGTGAATGTTTCCCGTTAATAGTGATTTAATGTCTTATAAAGTATATTGATGACTAGAACTCTTACCAATAGTTTGGTTTTCTTTTTGAAGCATTTGACTTGTCATGAAAATTGCTGTGGCCAATTTCTATTCCCAATGCACATCAACTACAAGCTTATTTGTGTTAGTAAAATTTTTTAAATGTGATTCACGCAGGGTACTTTGAGATGTTTTGAAACTTTCTATTCTTACCCTCCTGCACAATATCAGCTATTTGCATCATAATTTCTAATGGAACTCATGTGAGAAGAGTAAGTAATGATGGGGAAAATCATTGCTTAGCCCCATTATACTAGCCCAAAAAGAAAATCCCTTGCAGTTAATTCATGTGTCGCTTGTTCTCATTACTGAATTTTATTCTCAAAATAGTGAACTTATTTTTAATAAAACTGAAATAACACCAAGGGAAAATAAAAAAAGATGACAGTGAAAATGCAGGTAGGACTTCAAAACGAACCAGAGAAGCAAAACATTACCAGTGTTATGCTATCGATATCCAAGAATATGCAAAGACTCAGTACATTACACTCATTTTTCTTGCTCGTAGTAGACAACCAAATCATACAGAGCTATGCATATTTACTGACATTGTGTTTACAAACCCTTTAACCCATGACAAATATATGTATGATTTGACTCAGTGTAAGTGTAGAAGAGAAGAAATTCCTGACTGTAGCAGTTACTTAGTATATATGCACAGAGTAAAAAGCTTGAAAAGTTTCCAGAAACACACAAATAGAAAATAATCAGTACAGAAAACACTTATGGCATGTTTTTTACCTATGTTTATTTCACGAGGTTTCTTGAAATATGTGCTCTGTCAACTTCATTAAAATTAAAGAACAGAGTATATGGTTCCTAAATTATAAGACAATTTATAAAAGATCATTGGATATTGGTTTTATATCATGATATGAATAAGTCACTCAAGTAGCAAGATACAACTACAATCACTAAAGCAATTTAGATAGTTCTGTATGGATGATAACTGACCATTTAAAGGCCTTTTTTCACTCAGGCCCACCTTTAGGTTCAGTAATATAATTGTAGTCTCTTCATTTTGCCTTGTTTCTTGTATTTCAACAAGAGTTTCTTTCCCGCTGATAGAATTAATATATATTGATTTCTTGGAAGAAGTTTACAGGAACATTTCTATCAAAACTATTTATATTGTTATTTACAGGTATTGTTATTTACAGTTGGTTGGGAAAATTATCAATTGAGTGTTGATTTTTTTCCTCTCTATCAGTAGCTTAAATAAGAATTATTTTCTAGCAATATACAATTCTTCTCCCTGGACATGTAATTTACAGTACTGCAGCCTTCTAGGAGGTGAGCAACTGTGCGTAAAAGAATAAATATATACATTTGTCTTAATTATGATAGATTTCTCCTTCTGTCCAAAAAGCTCCAGACACAAAAATAATACCCACTTTGGCTGAGTATAGGCAGTAAGTTATGTACTTTTGAAGGTTCATTTCCTGAGGTCTTTCTTCGTATTATACCTCTGATGCAACAATAATCACCCCAGATTTAAGGGCATGCTTGATTTTTTTGTGGATAGCTACTTTTTTTTTACAGTTTTCTGCCTGTTTTTTAAACAACAGAACACCTACTGGAAGGTTTAGGAATAAATTTAGAATTTATTGCTGGAATACAATCCAGTAAGGCTAGAAAATCACTGAGTGCACGTGGAAGTATAGCTCTATACACTGAAATTATCAGCAGTACTCCGTCAGCCAGAGGCAAGTAGGTCAATGAAATTGTCTACAAGAAAGATTATGAAGACTGTGAAAGACATCTAAAAGCTGGTTGAAAAGCTGAAAAATCCTTCCATCGTGGTGTTAAAGCTTATGAACACCAGAGGTTCAGCAGAAGTGAGGATCTGACTACAGTTTGGTCTTCTGATCTGAGTACAGCACAGTTGTAGTTTATGTACTTTAATTCTTAATTTATCTATTAAATGAACCAATGAACTATATTTTGTCTTGATCAAACCCTTATGTCTGTCTTTTCTCTCTTATCAATGTTTGCTTACAGTATTAAACAAATATTGCTGGCATAAATGGAAGTAAATCCAGAAGAAACAATTTTTGAGGTGTTTTTTTTCTGGTATAGAACGAACTTCTAAAAGTAGAGAGAGTTTCTTTAATGATGAGCCTCATTCACAGCACTGTATAAACTCATGTTAAGAAATTATGTAATTTAATTACACATTATCTATTTGAAAACACTTCTTTGAAGATATAGAATGTGATATTAAACATAATTACAAAAATAAGATATAAAATGACATAAATAAATCATTTATGCATTCATTCTCATTGCACAGATCAACATGACCCACCATAGCTTCTCACAAAACTTTGATTCCAATGACATTTTGACTAGTATATTGTAAATGACATTCTTTGAATGGTAAAGACATTAAAAGGAAAAAGAAAATGGCTATTTATATTGTAAGGGAGCATTACTCTCTTCAAAGCTGTGAATATAATCAAATGATCTGATTTTCCATATGGAATAGGCACAGTCATAAAGAAGTTTATGACTATATTGTGAACAGCTGCTCAGGTCTTATCTAATCAGAAAGATGCATTGTAGCCAAACTAAATGGCTCAGTGAAACGTGTTTAATACTTGTATTAAAAATTGCTTTAGACAGAAATAGAGAGATAACATGTCTTACATGACTAAGTAAGAAAAGTTTTTTAGCTAATAAATTAGTGAGGAATCTATGAATTCAATATTAAATTTTAGAATATAAAGATGTAACTCACATTGTGTTTTGGGCCTTAATGGATTCACTAAAATGCCCAATCTTTTGTAGCTAAATGCATTTAGAAAATCCTTTTCATTTCACACTTTTCTTCATCCTCTGTTCTTATTTATATCTTCAGTGTGTTGGTCCAGATTCAGAAAAGCATTCAAGGACCTAAAGGGAACTTTCAGTTTAGGCATTGGCATTTATATATTGGTTTGTGACTTTTTGACACCAGTTTTTCAGCTTCTGTGTGACCTTGCTGAGGCCGATGCTGCCAGTGAGTGACTCCTAATGCTCCTGGTTCTGCTTTTACCCCAGTATCTCTTTTGAACATGCTGATCAGTTCTGTATATAGTCTTCCTGAACACTTCAGTGTGTGTACTTTGACAAATTTCAGAAAGGGCTGATTTTTCCATTAAACTCAGCATGCCTCCATTTTACATGAAAGAAAAAGTTATAAAACATTAATTTTTTACAGGTTCAAGGCCCTCTTCTGCTTAAATAAATTCAAATCTACACTGCATATTCCCAAAGGGCATTTTCTAACCTAAAAGTGAAGGACTTCACAATACTTCTCTGTTTTGGTTTGCAACTGTCTGAGGCATGATATAATGTCTAACCACTATCTCAGACCATTTTTGGAATCATTGCATCTCTGGTACCACTCTCTCCATTTTAATCATGACCTATATTCTTTAAACTTAGATGTTTAACTGTATTTCAGTATGAAGCCAGTGAAAAATTAACAATCACCTGAGGATCTGTTCAGTTTCCACTTTACATAATGACACTCAAAACCCCCTTTTGTCTAGACTCAGACACCATGTTGAATAACCTTTCATTGTGCAAAGTACGTGAGTGAGTCTGCTGTTTTCCTTTTTAAACAATAAAATAAGAAGTGCTGCCTGAATTTAACTGGAAGTTTCTTGGCAATGTTACAAAATTTTGAGTAGTAACTGAGCTCCTAAATAGATATTGGTGAAATCAAGCATGAAGTGTGGTAGACAGCTTCAAGCCAAAAACTGGAGACACTTTTCTTTCCTTTGCAAACAGTGTTGCAGAGTGTCTCTGATGGATATTGCTGTGAATGTAATTTGCAAATGACTTGTGCAGATCTGATCAAGTAAACTAATAAATAGTTTCTTTCAAATGAATGCAAAAGCCTTAGAAAGCCTCAAAGGTTGGATAGTCATAATTCTTTTGATATCCTTGCAACTGCAGTTTAACTAATTAACCAGTTTCATATTGAAATTGGTACTATTTAGCAGTGTCACTTTTAGTTTTCATCTCCATACGAGGCAGAGAGAATAACTACCATTTATTAAAGCTATCTACTTATTTCATTACTGTAAATAAGCTTGGATAAGAGCGGATCAACAGAACATTTCTACTGTTTAAAAGGTTGCTATTTACCTTTAAAGTTTCCCTCCTACCACTTTATGTAATATCTAAAAATGCAAACTTTGGCCATCTGTTCTTATTCCTATTTCTAGCACACTTCTTCCTTTTTTTTTTTCTGTTTGGTCTCCCTAGTTTAACTCATTTTAGTAGTACTGGAGCTCATTCCGTGACATTTGGCTACAGGGAAAATCCATGTTTATTTCCATACAATTTAATAGATCCAATGAAAAAATGAATATGCAAGTCCTGGAAATAGCAAGACTTTTGAAAGAGAGAGCTGTGAAAAAAAAAATCTCTCTACTTACAAATACAGAATCAGAGAGCGTCTGTAATGAATGTTATGACACAGAACAAGTATAATTAGCCTCTACATACTATAAAGGAATATACAAGAATGCTCAGATCAACAGAGTAAAGAAAATATGGTTTAAATACATTTAAAAAAATGAATGGAGACAGAGCTAGAACTGTGTGAAGTTTTACAGGTTAATAGTTTATTCACTGCCAAAAGGAGAACAAAAGGGATGAGAAATATTTGCATATATGGATGGCATTTCAAGCCAAAAAAATAGAAGAAATTTCTATTTCAATATTTTGCTTTCTGTGATGGTGAGAAGGACAGGAATGAGTGACAAAAATCATGGCCTCAACTTGTCTGCCTTTAATTTGGTATTGTGATGCCAGCAGCTTAAGCAAATTGCTGTCCATACCTTGAAGCAGTGCAAAAGAACCATAGTTGGGAACCTGATCTGACAGAATACATCTGAAAATTCAGTTTAACCATCCATAAGCAAAATGGAAGGAAGTAACTAAGCAAACATGTTCTGTGTGAACAACTCTGGGTCATTTTGCAGTCATTTCTCTGTTTAAAAGAGCCTAATTTGTTTTTTTTCCCCAGGATTTCCTTTCACAGATGCTGCAAAGATATTTTTTCTTTCTGCAGGATTGTGACTGCAATGTCCATTAGGGAGGATTATTTTGAGAAATAATCTGCCCATCTGTTGTGTCTGCCTGGAAAAAACTGTCCACATATTCCATCACCACAGTGAAGCAGCAGCTTGAAATGAACACCTAGGAAATGCAACTGCCTGGAGTAGACTTAAAGAACAAGGTTTAACTGAAAGTAAGAATGGTCTACATTAAGACAGAAAATTATACTCATAAAAACAAGGAGTGCATCTATTAATGCACTGCAACTTGTGGCATAAATCCCTTCATATCGCAACTTCTGCCTGCAAGAAATGCCATTTTTTGTTCCCCTGTCTGGTAAAGCCTTAATGGAGAAGAGTGGGAACTGGCAGCATAGAGGCACAGCAGTACTTTTTCTCACCCTTCAATGAGAAATTGTCCAAGAAATGGGGTAGCTCTGTATTTCCCTGCCTGCGTACTTCAAAGCCAAACTCTGGGCAGTAGAGTCAGTTTGTATCCATTTCATGGAAAGAAATGTCATATGTAAAAAAGCATTTCAGCATCAGTAGGACAATCTGCTCTAAAGCAAGTTAAAAGTTCTGGTTTTTTTATTTCCCATATCTCCACTAAGATCTGTGCAACTTTGGATTTTAATCTAAACTTGTGAGCTTTTCCACACCCTTCTGTGTTTTTCTTAGTATCTCTTTCATAAACCCTGATAAATAATGCAAATAAATAATCATGTTGCTGGTGGTTATGCACACATGCTACTTCAGAGGCAGAAATAGTTGTTTCTGTTATTCCTCAATATTTCTCTGAGATGATATAAAACTTAGTTAAGAAGCTTCTCTGAAAAAAACTCAACCATTTCATTTCCTTTTGAATTCTAGTTTAGATAATGGTGCAGGTGCTTATTGTTAAACACTCAGATGTGAAAGAAGCAGGTTATCCATTTTTTTCCTGGATTCACTCTGACATCACTGTTCTTGATACCAGTTGACAAAGATGAAAGTGTACAGTCCAGTAATTCCTTGGCTTATTCTTTGGAAAAAGTATGAAAAATTAAATCAATATTTTCTAAACAAAAAAGATCAAAAGGAAAATAAATGTTTACAGCTTCTGAGCCACTGTTCTAAAGAAAGAGGAGTGTGAAACATTAAACTCAATTAAAAAGTGCTTGAAAGCCCCTTTCTAATGGTTTCTTGCAGTATCAATTCACCAGTGGATTCGCTACAGTGTCAGAAAGTCCACTTCATTTTCATGGGGATAAATGTTTGGATTCTCACATTTTAATTTTTACTTGGTTCTGTGTATCCAACAGTGAAAGTATTTACAGAGGTATTCAAAATGAAGCCTTCTCCTAGTGGTTTAATAATATTTTACTTGTTTTGGTTTATATTTTATTAATATATGAACATTAATTTTAGTCTATGCCTCTGCAATAATAGCATACACATCTCAAGGCCTTCAGATATCAAATTAGGCAATTCTTCCTAATCACGATTATCATATCATCAGTTGTAATAATAACAGCATTTTTTAATCATTACCATTACTAATAATAATCAGCATCCTAACCTGACTAGATTTTATAGTGTTTTGCATGTTTAAATTTATGTTAACTTATTTTTTTTCATTATTTTTGCTTAAAAATGTAGTTTAACTTACTGAAATTCTAACGGAGCTGTGTTGAAGCAGGAACTCATTAGTTGTAACAATCCCTCTGATGTTGTCTTCACTGTAAGAGAACTGGCAAACTAAACTAACCTCCTCCTTTGAAAATCATAGAATCACAGAATGGTAGGGGTTGGAAGAGACCTTTAGAGATCATCCAGTCCAACTCCCCTGCCCGTCTGGATCAGGTCACACAGTAACGTGTCCAGGAAGGTTTTGAACACCTCCAAGGAAGGAGAGTCCACACCCTCCCTGGGCAGCCTGTGCCAGGGCTCCCTCAGAATGAAACAGTTTTTCCCTTATGTTTAAAGGGAACTTTTTGTGTTCCAGTCTTTTCCATTATCCCTTGTCCTATCATAGATACAACAAAAAAAGTGCTGCCCCAACCTCCTGACATCCAGCATTTAGATATTTTTAAATGTCAATAAGATCCCCCCTGCAGTCTCCTCTTCTCCAGACTAAACAGCCCCAGTTCCTGCAGCCTTTCCTCATAAGGAAGATGCTCCAGCCCCTGATCATCTTGCTGGCCCTGGGCTGGCCTCTCTCCAGCAGTTCCCTGTCCCTCTTGAGCTGGGGAGCTCAGAACTGGACACAGGACTCCAGATGAGGCCTCACCAGGGCAGAGTAGAGTGGGACAAGAACCTCTCTTGACCTGCTGGCTACACACTTCTTGATTTCCCTTGGTTAAAAACTTTGTTAGAGAATTGTCTCAATTTAACAGGTAGAACTGTGAAGTTTTTCCTTGTTCAAAAAAGGAAAGAGAGTGGGGAGAACCTCTTTCAACCTGCTAGGCAGTTTTGGTTTGTTGGGTTTTTTTTCCATTAGTTGTACAAAACACCTAGCAAACAAAGAAGGCACCAAAAAGCCCTAAAAAAAAAAGTCCTAGAAAACTACCAGTGATGGCATATTACAATTACCTTATTTTAGAATGACAACGATTCTCAGTGTGGTTTAGCTAGCAGTTTTACATTTTACATCTTCTTGTTAATAAAATTCTATACTAGGAGAGTGGACACACCAAACAAAAGTAAATGACAGCAAACTAGGGCATACTGATAATGTGCTTGAGGACAGAGCTTTCAAAGGGGCTTTAGTAGGCTGAAGGAACAGGCCAACAGGAATACTATGAAATTCAGCAAGAATAAAGTACTGCATATGGGATGGACTAATCCTCCATCAAGGTACGAGCTGGGGATTGACTTTCAGGGAAGCAGGAAGAAAAGATAGTACTATGCCCTGGCAGTGATGAAGGCAAACAGTAAGGATGACGTCATTCACCTTTACCTGGCCCTCATCAGACCACATCTGGAGCATTGTGTCCTTTTTGTAGACCCCAGAAAGTACTGACAAACATGAGTGAGTCCCCAGAGGGCTATGAAAGTGGCTGCACACAGAGCAGTTCCCCAGGACCCCCAGGGAGGTGACTCAGAAGACAGTGCCAGAGAAAAGGGTCATTAATCAAAGCAGGGTAAAAAATAATTCATTGTGAACATAATTAAGGATTGGAATGATTTGCACTGAGAGGTTGTGAAATATCTACACTTGAAGCTTTTCTCGATGTGGCCAGGCAAACCCTGGTTTAAATTCATTGAGTACTGACGCTGCTTTTGAGTAGGAGGCTGAATGAGAGACTTCACACAGCCCCTTCCTGCTGGTCGTCTGATCCTATGAGTACATCCCAACAATGGACCCAAGCCTCAGGTTTCTGCCTGATGATAAGTCACATTTTTCTATGACAGTTTTTTAGAAAGCTTTTGTGTTCTCACTCCCAGTTCTGAGAGCTTTATAGCGCAGGAAAGGCTAAAATACTAAATTCCTACAATTTCTGTACTTCCTGGTACTGCATGACCTCAAAGCAGCTCCTGAAGCCTCATTTCATCTGAGAAAATAAACTGTGCTAGCCAGTTAAGGACAAGTTGTGAATATAAGCCTTCACAGTAGGGGAGATGTTTCTTTTAGTATACACTTGACTTAGTAAGTAGCATATATGGATGACAGGGAGAAGTACATCACTTCATGTTCCCTTGATGAGTCAATGTTTAAAATATACTGGTAAGTTTATGTTTGGGGGCATCAGGATTCTTGAAAACTTCAAAGCATGGAGAAACATTGAAACAGAAATCTCTTAATATAAGTAAAAGATAGGATCTAGTCTGCAAGTAAGATCATCACACAGTCTGCATTTCAGCAGAGAAGGGATGATTCAGATCTCATTTTTTGTTATTATACAGTCCATGTCATTTACAGGTGCAAAACTGGGCACTGTAAGAGAATGATGCTACTCTTTGTTTACAAAATGAACACACAAAAATGACACTCAGACAAATAAACAGGAAAGAGGAATAAAAGCCTTTCAGGTCTCTTTCAGTTCCAGCAATTTGAAGACATTTTCAGTGCAGTTACAGTTTTGAAGTATAAGTAATTCAAGACCAAATAACACAAAAAGCAATAAGGTTCAGCTTTTGTTAGGAATATTTCCCTGAAAGTCTTTCCTTAGCAGTGAAATTTTCATGTCAGAAAACTGAACTTGAGAGATATAGATGAAAAGAGGATATAAACTTTATGTAATGTCCCTGGAAGTAGCTTTTTTCCCCCTTTTCTTTTAATCTTGTAAACAATGCTCCTAAATTCCTATTATGTTTTCTCCATTTCATTTTTAACTCACATGTGTTACCTCTAATGCATTACCTCTAATACATATGGTTTTCTTCCTTACTTTTTTCTCACCTAAATCATGAAAAATGCATCATGGATTTCATTGCCCTTTAACCTACTAAATGGATGAATATCAATACTTACAGATAAAAAGATATGCAGGACACCACCTTTTTACTTTTGTTTTTTAACTGAACAATTCTGTTTCATTTCAGCATATTATTTATATGTACACATAGCACTTATCTATCAGTCACAGAAAGTAAAACTGAAAGGACCTCATATACATATTTGACCACAATAACCTGTTTGAGTGCTCTGGAATACCTACTATAGGAAGTTTTTTCAAATTATCCAAAGATAATCGATCTAAGAGGCTGTGATAAGTCTCTGTCATCCCACAAAACAGAAATACCAGCTATTCCCTTCTTAATTCCACACGTTTGAAAACTTGGCATAATTACTCTCAAATTAAACTGCATTTACTGCGTTTTTTCACTTGTCCTTTGAAACATTTTTCAAGGCTTCTGGCCATTATTTCTTAATGTTCTGAAATTAATCTTATTTTTCAGATCCACTTTTATGTTTTGAAGGTCTAACCCTATTCTCTGACATGCACAACCTCCTCCTGGCTCTGGCTAGGTATCCTTACTGAATACAGTAAGGATATTACTTCTGCTTTCATTCAGATCATTAATTAAGATATTTAGTAGTAAAAATACCTGAAGAATCCTACTCAGCACTCACCTGCATTTTAAAAGCAAAGCATTGAAAATAACTTGGAATACATTTCTAGAACTAGGTCATATATCCCTAGTTTGCTCATGAGAGTATCATGCACAATATCAAAAGTCCAGAGTCAAAATGTGTACTCCTTGCCTGCCAGCATAGGTAGACTGCTATCAGATATTATTTCCAGTGTGTATTAACATTCACAGTTATAAAGCCAACTTTATAACTCAAATGTAGACATAGAAAACAGAGGTCAAATTCCGTATTTACAATTATTTATACTGTTGTGTATCCTTCCACTTGCTTAATAAATATTAAACTTCAGCACAGATTTTTTCTGAGTTTTTTTCTTTCTTAAAAAGACAGAATGGACTCCTTCCTTTCTGTCAGAACAAAAACATTCTTTCTGGCTTACTACTTCCATTAATGTTTTGGAGGAAGATATCCAAATCCATTTGTAATGATTATACAGAACGGTCATAATTTTCTCTTGGCAAGGCTCTGCCTGTAAGTCTTTCACTGTATAGGCTGCAAAGATCTCAGCATTCTGGATGTGTTGCTGATGTAGGCCTTCCTGCTCCACTCAGCCTGCACTTTTAAAAGCATCTTTGTGCCCAAATGTGTTCCTACACAAATGGCAGGAAATTTTTCCTCACATTTACTTGGGGAGGAGACACTGCCTTGCTGATGGAAATAGACTTTGAATATTGCAGTCACAGGAAATAATGACACATCAAAACAGATCTTAACATTATGTAAACCGTCTGAAGGAAATACTGAATCTGCCATGGAAATACAGAGCTTTTTGCTCTGTGTAAGCGAACACTAAGTAAAATGTCAAACCTACATTGTATGTCAAATCAGATTTTCTATACAAAAGATATGACAATCACAGAAAAAGTCAATGAGGCTGGGTCTGACTGAGAGAGTGGCATGCTCTGAATGTTTGCTATAACACAGACCTCAGAGACCAGTGTCTAAAAATACTCACTGATGAACCGAGTCAGGTTTTGTATTTAATCTCACCTTTTTACTTTTAGATCTCACTTTCTTGGTACGGGAGAAAATCAGAAACAGAAAAAATACCTTTACTGAGACAACAGTGATTACAGTTTTGAAAACTGACATCCTGAGGTTGAACAGTTATCAGTCAAGTAATGGCCTGTTCTTGCATTAACAAAACACCCCTGCACCTCCTTGTGCAAAGTAAGACCTGGACTTAGGTTACCATGATGTTACACACAGTAGTTAAACACACTCTTAATTCTCATCAAAGTTTGAGAGACTTGAGCTTTGGTTTTATTGTAAGCATGCACTTCAAGACAGTTTCTGAAAGAAGTAATAACTTTTAAGATGGCTTAGGTCTTTTTTGGGTGCAGAAACAGAGTATCTTGTGTTGATATTACTCATATTGCATTAACATTGAGGAAAGCTAAGAAATGAATGAATCCTGTTTTCCTGGTCCATGAAAATTTTCTTTCTTCATCTGGAATAAATATTGTAGATGTGTACAGCTTAAATGAACAGACTTAGCATCCTCGAGAGTGACTTCTTGTTGTTGTTGTTAGAGCAAATTAGAAACATTCTTACATTTTTAGTTTTCCAAAATCATAAAATATCCCACTCTATAAATAAAACTAAAGGATTGAATAACTCAACCAAAAATGCAGGACTCTGTTCCCAACTTTATTACTCTCATATACCTTAATATAAAATAGAGTGATAGTGAATGCTTTTAATATAACGGCCATTAGCAGTATGAAATAACTGGGTGTTGATGGCTCCCTTTTATACATACAGTGCTTTAGAACATTTAACAAATCATTTACAGAACACATAAATCTGGCCTATTGTGAGTATATGAAAATGAAAATATATTTGCAAGCATATTGGTCCATGAAATGTGCTATTTCTTAAATGATTTCAAGAATATCTGTTTGATTTCATTCCAATTTATTCCCACTCACATATATTCAAGCATCAGAACACAGTTATTGATAAGTGCCCTTTTGTTGTGGAAAAGCAATTTAGATTTTAGGTCATTTAGAGAAAACATCACCAAAGGTATTAGCAAAAGTGATTTTAAGTTGGATTTGTATAAGGCGACTTAACAGTTCAATGGCAAGGATCACTCTGCTACTTGAGACAGGAGAGAAATTGTGTTTGGGTTGTTATAAAGAGACTTGTAAAGAGATTTGAGACAAAATGAAAGATTAAAGGAGACTTTCCTGTTGAATCGTGACGTTCAGAATGGACCCCCTTGCTTTCTACACTCCTTCAGAGAGAAGTCTAGGTGTGACTGTATCCAAACCTATTCTAAGACATGGTCAACAGAGTTTACAGCTAATGGAATTAAAACAGAGTAAAGAGAACCTCTTTAACAATACTTCATAATCAATTAATTATCCAAGTGATTAAATAGTATCTGCTATAATCAACACAATGATTTGATAATGAGGTTCTCACAAAACTTCTAATATAGCTTCTAAATCAAATCATGCACACACATGCATACTGATATAGAGATTAACCTAAGTTTCTCTCCTTTTCACCAATTGTAGAATCAAATAACCTTTAAATTCTGAATCCTTACTCACACTTAATCACACAATAGTAGGGGTTAGAAGAGACCTCTAAAGATTATCTAGTCCAAATCCCTGCTACAGCAGATTCACCTAGATCAGGCTGCACAAAACTCAACTGTAGTTGAGTTATTCTGTTTTCCATGGTCAGCATTTGTCAGTAGATAACAATTAGCCCTTTGTCAGCATTCTACAGGCAGATGGTTTGGAAGTTGAGAGATGATTTGGAAGTTACTTTGAGAGGCATCCCAACTTAAAGGGAGTATCAAGGGTGTAGCCTGCCGTGGTTCTAGAGAGCTCAAAGGGTCTCATATTAAGACCACTATTTATAGGGTCAGAAGATGATTGACTTCATTCAATGATTTTTATTTTGGCCACAGTGCTTGTCATGTAAGTCTTACATCCTCCAGAACGGGCTATGACCCAGACAGCTGAAGTCAGTGGTATGCTTTCGAGGCAGGAGAAGTTCAGATACAATTAGGGAGTACCAATTATTCTAACTCATTGTATTTGCAACTAGACAGCAGAGTACAAGATAGTCTCGACTCACTGAATTGGTAGCTGGGATGTGAGAGTACCAGACCGTCTCAGTTCACCACATGGCTGATTAAGACAAGAACCTGATGTTGGCTGACTCCAACATAGCAATGTGGCCTAGGAAAGGGAGTTTATATCACTACATCTTTCAAAATTTCTTTTCAAACTTCCTTTAATTTCTAATGTGATTTCTGCTTTGGTTTTTGTACATATCGTATTTCTTCCTCTCTTATTGCTAAATGGAGAGCATGTGCAGTTACAAGTTTACTTATGTCATGCAGATACTGAAAGATATCTTCTAAAAGAAGTATGCAAGTAGGCTGAATGACCACTGGTCATAAATATCCTTGAAACAATCACCTAAACTCATCACACCAAAAGTACATATTTTATAAATAGGGTTCTGTGTAAAGATTCTGGCATCATCCCAGAAGTGACAACACTGCCTGTCTGCTGTCCTTCACATTTACTCACAGGAGTGAGAGGAGGATAGCTCCAGCATTTTCTGTTCCCTTTCATTTTAGTGTTTGACTACAGGAGGCAGAGTCTGCCTTCCTAGGATGGTTTCAAAAGCCATAGGTCTTAAACAGATTTAGGACAAGGTATGAGGAGAAAGCTATAGTTTAGACACAAGATTTTGACCTGAGATCTTTGTACAGTATAAACACACTCCAAATACTGTCCATAAGAAACTCTGCTAAAGACATATTAATGTATGAATAAATACCAATACACACCTCCTGAAAGTCGTGCTTTTTTAAAACTTTTGTGGAGCAGTGCTTCTTTTAGACATTATTTTGTTGCTCAGAAATTATCTTAGTATGGTGATTTCTTTACAAAAGAATTCGTTGTAATGGAACTGGGTCCTCTAGGTTATATTACAGGATAAGAAAGCTTTCTCAGGTCAGAGGCAGGGAGATGGAGAACACAGTTTGCTGAAAGAGTTTCATGATAAGAGAATCTCAGATGTTTACAGCACAGAACAGCATTTGTTAAGTCAGTTGCTGTCAGAAGCTTGTAAATCTAAGTACAGTTTGAAAGCTTTGCCAAAAACTTGTTTTCTTTACTGTTTTAACACAAGATCAAAGCATATAAACAAACACAGTAGTTTGGGTTTGTGTTTTGGTTGTTTTTAGGCTACCAGCATTTTTTTTCTTGTAAGTCAGATACTCAGAAAGTGATTTCTTGGACTAGAAGCCTGATGAAAAAGTGTAAATTAAAATATTTCTTTACAAATATTCACTTTGCATAAAAGCCTGAAATCCCACTGTATACATATTTTCTGAGAGAAAATAATAATTCTTTTAAAGATCATTTCCCAAGCAGCACAAGATTGTGTGGGTTTCTTAAAAAATGCAATAAGTTGAATTCTCTAAGAAGTTAGTTTCAGCTTGATAACTTCTTTGAAAGAATTATTCTTTTTGCATTTTAGTCTTGTTTTTCTTTTATTCTGACAGCTCAAGTGAATCATCTTGATTCTAATAAATAGCACTGAAACAATGCTGCTATTTTTCCAGTTAAATATTAAATCTATCTGGAGTCCTACTTTGGCAGCCTAGAACAATTATATTCTACACAATGATATGCAATTTGTCTGACTCCATCCAATATTTACCAGGAAAAAGGAGGAGTCAGTTTCAGTATTAAGAAGTGATTATTTTTTTAGTTATATAATAATAAATAATTAGATTTAAGTTTACATTTACCAATTTAGACAGAACTATATTTGCATACAAGATACAGTATATTTTTTAGCTCATCTACTTAGTACTGATATGAATGTATAAATTCATACGGTCACAATAATGTTCAGTGAGACTTGATTAAAAGAACTTTTTGAAAGGGCCAGATTTCACATCTATTATGAAGTCAATAATTATCTCTAAACTATTATTTTAGTCTAGCACTAAAGAGTGTTGTTTCTATTCAGTCCACCTTCATACCACTTCTTCACAAAACACCTGTATTTTGTGCATATGAATCAAAAGAGAATAAGTCATCTAGGTCATCTAAATGAAATGTCTGCACATAGTCCACTGACTTGGTGGTAGGTTGGCAGTAAGTTGGCAGTTCCTGCTCTAGTAGAGTATTTTTGTATCAGTGAAGTATAATAAAGTAATAAAATCACACACATACCTCCCCCAACCACAAAAACATGAGGCACTTTTCTTCTAGGAATTTTTTACAAAATTCCCTTTGAGTTGTTTCAATGTTTAAATATATATTGATATTGATATATATTGATATTGGTATTGGTATTGGTATTGCTGTTGATATTGCTATTGATATTGATATTGATATTGCTATTGATTTTGATATTGATGGGCAGAAAGTGTATTAGAAGATAGACCACAGGAAAAGTGAGAGGTTGTATCGAGTCCTAGAATTCTATCTAAGAAATGTTTTATATTGAATGCTACTTTCTTCAGGAATTAAGCATTAATATATTTCCCCAGGATTAGAATATTCTAGGAGAATCTTGGAGGAAGCTAAAACATTATTAATGTTACTACTGCTAGAAAATAGATGTTTATATATAGCTTTAAACAAGCTGTTTAAAATATTTATGTAGTTCAAAGGCTTTTGGTTTTTAATAACTAGGAAATTCCATTTCTGGATAGAAATAATTTAAAAAATTTAAAGTAGTTTTTCAAGTATGAAAATATTACTTGATATGAAATTATCAGTCTCCTACATCAATTTAACTACTTGAATATTTCTCTTCTTGCCTTTAAGGAACCATCCTTAATATGACTCATAAAAAAACAGTTAACCTCTTACTCAACTCTTATGCCATTTGAGACTGAAATAAGCATTTTATTTTTGTTGTTTTTTTGTCTAAAGCAACAAAAGGAATTACAGCTGAAACAGAAAGGACTTCCAGAGATGAACATGTGCTAAAATAAACAAATGATAATATTTTTTTGTGGATAACTTGGCAGTATATTGACATGAAAAGAGTCCTTTCAATTACTTTTTCTATCTTTCATAATCTTTTTTCTGTCTCTCACAATACTTTTATTTTTGCTTTTTCTTTTCTTTCACATATAGCTTTTGTCTTTTTTGATAATGTACCATGTGATATTTGATACACAGGAAAAAGTAATTTTAGAGTAAGAAAGAACCATGTTTTCTCTGGGCTTAAAGATACAGATACCTAGGGAAATCAATGGGATAAACAGGCAAGCTGTCTGCCAACATATAGCAAGATACTCTTCCAAATATTCTGATCTGATGCAGAATGCATGGCTTTGGGACAATCCCTTCTATGTTTAATTATTCTTCATAAGATATTTTTTCCATAAAAAACCCAAGTCATTCGTTGGGAAGATACCACTTTTGTGCTCAAGGGCAAATTGCTACGTGGGATTGGTTTATCACACAAAAGGTGTCAGGAAAACATTTCACACCAGGCAGCATCCTCATGTAAATTTGTTCCTTGGCGATAATTTATTATGATGGCATTCTAAAACTTCACTGTCTGATCCAAGCTTGTGGGCACAAAAAGCAGAACTCTGTGCTTCAAAGACATCATGTGTTCAAATAAAAACCAGCCTATTAGATTTTTTGTTTTCTGTAGCAGTTACATCTGCTACAGATAAACTTTTTCTTTATTCCCAGCAAAGGTTATTGTGATGACTAGAGATTATAATATTGAAAGTCCTTAAGCATAACACCTGCTTTTACTTCCTCTTCCTTCAAGTCAAAGATGCAAAGAACTGCAAGGATGACTTTGCATTTGAAATTAATTACAGCCAAATGTCCTACTGCTTGATTACTGGTGGATAAGCTTTATGTATTGTAGTCAAGTATTTTGATATGGAATTGACGTCAGGTCTGATATCTACTATGAATATATCAGAAAGTACCTGAAAAGCCTGGATTGGCTTTTGTGTGGTCCATTGACTGTATTAGGCTGAAGATCCCACTACCTAAGTTGGTGTCAGATCAGCTGCACACATCTGAAAATAAAATGAGACAGATCTGAGATGAAAAAATGATCATAAAATGATGATGCAAGTTTAAATATACAGAACGATGTACACAATCTTCAGTACATGCTTGTCTATCAAAAACCAGTGATATCCAATGAACAACGTGAATAGAAGATACAGCCAATAAAATACCTACAGGAATAATATTATCAATGGGCTCTGTACATCTTAATGAATTCTAGGCAGTCAAGGATTAGTATTGCAGTATCTACTTCCTTTTGACATACTCTATGTGATGAGAAATCTGGAAAAAACCCTCTTTTAACACCAAGTTTTTTACTGTTGCAGCCCCCTTGCCTCTCTGAAAATAATAAGGACATGAACCTCTGGAGTGACACTGCATATAGTGGTAAAAAGTCCAGGAACTATTTTCAGACAAGAAGGATGTGAAACATTTTGCTACAGAACAAATTTCAGTAAATTAAGTGCAGTGTACAGCTCATATTCCCTCTTACAGCATAGTTGCTTTAGTTAAGACAATAGCTATTTACACAGTTCATATTCTTATCTAGCAACAATTTTGATTCCCTCACCAAGTATACACAGCATTGTTAATCTTCAAAGGAATGTTTCATAAGTAATGAGAGAGATTACAGCAATAAAATGACAAAAGTATCATTTTCCCAGGTAATGATTTGAATGGTTTATAATATATATTTTTAAGATATATATATATACCTCTATATATAGATAGAAATAGATAGGTAGATAGATAGATAGATAGATAGATAGATAGATAGATATACTGAGAGCCCAGGAGACCATTGGGAATATTTTATATCTCTTAAACTCTGAAGTGACTGTACTTCCCAAGTTGTTGAAAAGAGTTGATTAAGAATCAAACCATTGACTGGAAGAATTAAGAATTAAATAACCTAACTTGTACCTTTGTTTGGAAACACTGATGAAACCACAGCCTTAGATATGGATTCAAACTATCACAGAACTATCCAGGGACAAGATGCATTTCATTCAACTAGTAACACTGATCTGCTTAATACATTTTTCTTTATAAACTAGGACACCACTACTGTAACTATTTATCTCTGATGGATAAATTTCATTCTGCATTTGGACTTTGGGAACTACCACATTGGCACGGATATTGGCAGCTTTGAGCAAGATCCAAGTGTCAGATTTGGTTCAGACTATTCTCAGTCCAGAGGGAAATTTTGCCGCCTTTATTTATTTATTTATTTACAGTTTCTTTATTCCCAATTGATAAACACCATTGGGGAGTCTTGGTGCTGTCTATATTTGCTTTGCTTTTAGGCAGAAAAAATTGGGAAGCCAAAATTTTGATATTGTAGGTCATGGCCCAAGTATCTATTTTAGACTGAGGTGCTCTGACTTTGGGAAATCATCAGATTCCCTGAATTTCTTACTTCACTAGTAGGTGCTAAATTGCCTTTTTAGACAATGGATCTCGGGACTCTGGTTCCAAGATTTGGCAAGGTCCAGTTTATACAGCCAGATAGTGTTTCCCCTCTGGCCAGGAAGCAATTCCTGTGTCTGTGTAGTCTGATTTCATCAGGGGGAGGGGAGATAAAAACCTTGCATATTCCCCCTAATCCTATCACACACTAAAAAACCTCATTCATACCGACTCCACCAATGCTGCTTTCCCCACTTCCTGAGTTACTTAGCAACAACTATCCCTCCCTTTTCCACTCCCCCATCCATCCTTTCATTTTTTTTCCCTTTGCAATCACGATTTCCAGGCTGTTTAGAAAAATGAGGATGCTCAGCAGCATAGGGCAAGCTTTTCCTTCCAGCCTCCCTTTTTATGCCTGCCAAATCCTTCTCGCCTCCAAAATGAAAATCCAGGCTGCCTGCATATGTGTAATCAAAGGTTAAAAAGCACCCTGGCTGACACCACGCATGTGTTAATCTGTGCTGCAGCAGAGTGCATCATTTCCACTTTGACCTCAGAGTTAATCTGCATTCAGGCAGAAGCTCCATTGCTTTATTCTTTCTTTTTTTTTTTCTTTTGCCTCGTTTACTCTTTCTGTTGCTTTATTGGATTTTGTTGCATGTGTGTGAGTGGTTCTTTAAATGTGTGCATGTGTATGTGTTTCTTCTTCCCTTGACTGCTTTTATTCCTTGAGTGTCTGTGGTGGTGGGGTTTTTTTTTTTCCTTTTCTCCCAATTATATTATTCCCCTAGATCTGGAAGCTGCTGCCTGCTGCCTGAGCTGACGTTTTCTGATTATATCTGCAAAGGGCTTGTGCAGATCTAATTTCTGTCCCCCTGCATATTAATTCCTGCAGCTGGGTGCAATGTATCTTCCCACTGACGGGACCTGGTAGGGAGAAGGGGAGAGCCACTACCAAAAAAAAAAATTAAAGAAGGGGACGGATCCATCTGCAACCAAGAGGGAAGGGGAAAAAACTGGGGGGGTGGGGGGGGGGAAGAAAAAGAGATGATTCCTCCAAATCCAACAAGCCTGGGGAGCACTGCATTCTTGAATCCTGCATTTTCTCTCAAAATGATGGTGTGGGCACTTCTGTTCCTCTCTCTCATCCAGTGGTAAGATGTGCTTTCTTATTCTGTTTGTTGGGGGGGGTGGGGGGGGGTGGGGGGGAGGGTTGGGGGGGTGAAGAATCTGTTTGCAAATTTGTCGAGCTGTGGTGAGAATGCCGGAGGTTTGGATAGTGGCATTACATTCATCTATCTCCTAGCAGCTGAGATGTTAGAATGTTTTATTTCTCTTGCAATTGTTGTGGCTCTAAAATGCACAGGGAGGGTAAGCGGCGGGTGTGTATGATGGTGGTACATGCCAGGGCTTGCTTACAATTTGATGCCATGTTAATGAAGCCTTTTATCTCTGAATTATTGTTTGCTACAGTGCAAGGAGTTATAATACAGCTGTGTTTTGTGAGCAGAACGTGGGTGCATTTAGGCTTGTTTTCACCTAAGCAGCCACATCATGGCTGTGCCTGGGCTATGGGCTCTGAAGAGCCGTACGGCTGTTCGGTAAGGAGCCAGTGGAAGGGTTTAGGAGCAAGGACAGAGCTGCATCTCTCGGCACAGCCCTCCAAAGGCAGGCAGAGAGGTGCTGCCTGCATTTCCCAGTCACTGAAACGCTTTTAATGCTGATGGAACAAGCAGTGGGATGAATAGTGCTCGCTGATCATCTGAGATGACTTTTAACAATATTTACCCCCACCATGACACACGTACTCTTTGAAGACAACCTGTGCATGCTACATATGTCTATTGGATGCATAAATGTAAAGAAGTGAAAATCCTAACAGCAGAGGAAGAAGGAGTTTAGATGTGGATGAGTAGAAAGTGGAGGGAGGGAGGAAGTATTGCTGCAGTGCCAAGCATTACGCTGAACCAGACATTCTTGCAAAAATTTGTGGACTGTGCATTTAACAGGTTAGAGGAGAAAGTGGCACTGCATTGCAAAGTGCCTGGCCTCTCAGGTGGTAATAGACTTTTCTTCACAGCTGCATAAGCCATATTGTCACTGGTACATTACAGAAGTTAGTGTCCACTCTTGTTTTTACTACTGATGTATTCATACAGGTTCCTCATTCAAATTTACCTTCTGCCTTCTCCCCTCCTTTTACCTGGACACTGTCATTGTAAAAAGTGGGCTCTTTCTCTTTGCTTTTCTATTTGTTTGTTTAGGAAAAATCAGGCTTTGTAGCTGCAGTGGGGGGATTTTAGCTGTAAGCAAAATAAAAGGCCAAAATTATTGACCACAGAAATTAAAAGTTGCTGGGATTTACGGTAACTTTCTTCAACAACAAAAAAGATTTCATGAAGAATTTCTATGAAAAGAAACTTAAAAGGGTTGAAAATGGAAATAAAGTGACATAAAACTTGGTCAACCTACCACGAAGGACACTTTAATACTGAGAATAAGACAGGTGCAAGGTGTCTCTGATTCTTATAGAATTAGTTATGATTACTGTGTGAATACAGCAATGGAAAATGAGCTTTTACAACACTTCAGGAATACAGGGTGTCAGATTATTTTAACATAAAAACTTCCACTAAAATAATCCCAGATATTTATTTTAACACACTTCCTTCTTTTCACTCATCTTTCACAATAACATAGCCTGAGAGGAATTTTGCCAACATTATTTCATAAGCTTTAGAAGAAGCTCTTCATAATGCAAACTGAAGTTTTATTTCAGCAAAAGGTTCTGTTTTCTGTTCCTAGCCATCTGATAGCCAAGATGGTTTCCTCTGACAGCTTCCTGACCTCATCATTTTAAAGAATAAATACTAGACAGAGAAACAATATAAAAAAAGCCACAAGTAAAAGGGAAAACTATCCTTAGTCCCTTATGAAAATAATTTAAATGAGCCAACCTGCAAATATGATTTTAATTCTAATAAACAGCACACTTCTCCTGTTGTGGAAGAAAGCTTTATTATTAGTTTTGGAAACTCATGGAGTAAGACAGAGTTACAAAAGTTAAACTTACATACCATTTATTTATAGTCAAGATGAAAGTTTTTCGATGTTAAAAACTCTTCAAGTACCTTAGAAGGAGGGGAATACTATTATATTATGTGTGGCTTGCCTTGGACACTGAAATTCTGAAAGGCCCATGCAACAGAACGCTAATGTATGTGCTCCATGTTATGCATATGAAGAAATGTGCTGACATCAATCAGAATAAACACAAAAATTTAAGTATTTTCAGAACCTGATCATAGCAATTCAACACATAAAAATAGATTACTAATATTTTGTACAAGTGTTTCCCCTATTAATACAAAAAATCACTATATAGATAAATTAATTGTTGTGCAATTGTTGATATTTAGAACATTAGGGAAAGAAGAGAGGTCCTGCTCTGGCAGAGGGATTGGACTAGATGATCTTTCCAGGTCCCTTCCAACCCTTAAGATTCTGTGAAAGTTAAGACATCATTCAGGCATTAGTGAAAGTGGCTAAAATTCTGGCTTTGACTTCAGCAAACCACAGTTTGAATGAATTCAGAACAAATGTCATATTACAGTGTTGCAATATTTTACCTTTACAATAAATTTATGTATTAGCTTTATGACATTCACAGACCACAACTGTACACACTGAACTACAGGAAATGCTGCCTTCCAATTTGTTTCTTGACATTCCTAACTGTCCTGCAAACTTCTTGCATAAAGTGCCTACATCATCTTACCAGTCAGACCAGTGTAACAGCACTGTGCAGTCTATCATACTGACTGAAGCTGTGTTTCAGCAAAAAGGAGTCAAACCAAACTCCAAATGTGTGAAAATTGTGCATCAAAATCTTGGGGTTTAGAAACACTTCAAAAAATGTTAAAAAAGAAAAAGTTTCACATTTGCACACCTCAACATGGAGTTTAATTGGAAGTAATGGTTTGATTACACTCATTGCATATATAGGTAATGAACATTACATGTAATAGAGCTCATTCACCATTTAAAGCTATACTCTGCACACTATTTATATATAAACTAATTAGTTATTTTTGCATAGTCTTTAGCTTTAACAATTTGTCAGCAAAAATCACATGAACACATAAAATCACATGAGCTCAAAGCAATGTCCAGATGTGAAAAGTTGGACACTAGCTACTTCTATTTTTTCACTTGTTAGGGCCCAAGTCATGCCATGGCAATGTTTCTATCCTGCAGCTAGATGCCTAAAACTAAAAAAAAATCAAGATTGATCAGAAAAAAAGCATAAATAATCATTTTTAGCACCAAAATAGTTTGGGGGGTGTGTGCTAATATGTATGCTTTTAGTAGTAAATTACTGAACACAGGAGTAAATAAAACTGTTTTGTTCTTGCAAAGCACTAGCAGTGTAAGCTGGGTTCTTGCACTGTTTGATAAGTGATATAAAACAGATTAAAAGGGGCATGAATATACCTGAGTTTAACAGTCACTTAGAATTACTGTGAAGTTTGCTAACATCAGCTTGGTATTAATCCTGCAGCTGTAGTTATTTATATAACTTTCACGTAGTCTATAGCACTACTGTTAAGTCAGAGGTCCCACTGAAGTCACTCGGAGCATCAGTAGAATAAGACGTCTCACAGCCAGAGACAATTTTTCAACTAACAAGGAATGATCCCTTTTTAAAGAAGTGCCATGACAGAAGATGTGAATCTAGTTGCTCAAGACTTTCTCCTTGTCTATGATACTATGAAACTGAATATCTAGTTGCTGACTGGCCTATATACCACATTGTTTGAGCAGAGCTGAAGCTGTATGGGCAAAGGATCTGCCCTGTACTTAAAGATTTCAGGGGTAGCAAGAAGAGAGAGACTGTCTTTGAGCTTTTCATAGCCATGCTGCATTCCTGGCTGCTCTCAGCTGTAATGCTGGGATACAAACTTGGAACAACTTATTATTGTAATAAAAAACTGCTGAACCCACTGATCTAAAGTAGATTCGAACAATTTAAGTAAAATTCTCAGTATCTCATTATCAATAACTTCATGAGGTAAAAGACATTACAGAGACTGTTTCCCTACTGGCAAGTTTATAATGATTTGGAGAGGTAGATTAAGACCTCTAACTAATTTCTGGTTTAGTGAGCATACCTCCTGCATGCCAAAACTCATGTATTCCGAAATAATGAATATGCAAAGTGATGTTAGGAAGTCTTTGAGAAAGTTTGTATGCTTGAAAAGGTGAGAATCAGATTTTGTTAATAAAAATTCTAGAAACTAACTGCAGTAAAAATAATTTAGGAAATGATTCTATTATTTTAAGGTAGTATTTCCCATATAAGTCACATTACATGTTTTCTTCATGGCCATCTGAACTACACTTTTGTGTCTTAAGTTTAAATTGTTCTAGATTAGTGCTGGTATCTTGTTGATTTAGATTTTGGTCATATTGCTTTCCTCTTTATGCTGCATTTTCTTTGTTGGCACATATTAAGATATTCTGTAGTAGTTGCATAAAAATTTAAACAGGAGGAAGACTCTGATAGGGAGTGAGCAGATGAAGTGAAGAGCAAATGCTTGGTCAAAGGAAATTCGTTTTCTCAGTCCCAGTATAATCCAATTAAATTAAACAGGTTTGTTAGAAGTAGGAGGTAAGCAAGCTGAAGGTGTCCACTAGATGTGTACAGTACCCTTTAATCAATTTGTTGGGCACTTAGCTATGTTATCATTTCCACAGCACCATGGTCAAGTGATGTTTGGAGCTCTGCTGGCAGTTGGGACTCTTACTGCTGACTAGTAAGACTAAAGTAAGACCAGTAAGACTAATGGGACTAAAAACATTAACTAGGAAAGGGTATTTAAAGCAAGTAATTCTTCCCTCTCTTTTAGATTCTGTGTAATGACCACTACTTTCTCCATGTTCTCAATTGTGAATTGAAAGCACAAATTATTAAAGGATTAGATATGCGACCTGAGCTAGGTGAATCTGCTTCTGCAGGGGGGTTGGACTAGATGATCTCTAAAGGTCCCTTCCAACCCCTACCATTCTATAATTATGACTCTATGTTTAGATTGAGGTGAGCAATAAAAATTATAGGAAGGTTTGGGATTTTTTCATATTCTGCCTCTTGTGTCTGCTTAGAGTATATTTGTACTGATCAGTATAGTACCATGCAGAAGACATTCAAGTAAGTTCCAAAGCAGAGGCACTTTTAAGGCCAATACCTCTGACAGGGACTGTCCTGCAATGTGGTGATGCACTAGCTCCTTTGAAGTTAGCTCAGTACCCTGTAGCCTTTCCCTTTTAACGTTTAGCCACTCTAGATATAAAGGTCCTATATGTTCCTAGATATAAAGATTTTATTCATGTGATAACTTTATTTTCAACAATCAGCAGAATACCTTGAGTGTACTGTGGTTCTCTGCCTCATTGGTACAGTCTGAATTGCTACTTTACAAACTACAGTACCTGCAACCCCACTCAGTCATACAGAGAGGGGCAGAAAAAGTGAGAATGGCAGTGAAGAATTCAGTCCTAGCTAGGTGCTTGCTTAATATGAACATGGGCTTTTAGAAAATAAAACACATTGAAAAAAAGATTGACATAGGGATGTCAGAACTGAAGGTTTTCTTTAATTTTCACGCTTCATAGCCTAGTACTTTGTAAATTGACACTTATTGGAATATAAATTTCCTCTAACAGAGATGGTAAGGTTTGATTCTCCATCTTCCCAGTTAGGCCTGCTAAGACATCAACACTCTATCCTACATCTAATGCTGAAAATCTCAGCAATTTTAGGAATCTCCTCACATAGTAGGCCTAGTTTTATCCTCTCAGTAATCCCTGACCCACTGAAGTCAGACTGTTGCTGAAGGAAAAGCCAGGACCTACATGATATAAATTCTTACAGGTAGTTATGTGTTTAAAAGTAAGAACTAGGGAATAACCCAAAGTTAAATTATAACTCTGTAAGAATCTTCAAGAAGTGTTTCTTACACTGCATAATGCTCTCACTTTTTGCAGAAAGCTCTCAACCCACATCCCAGCTAAATGATTTACAATACCTCTAAAAACTTTTTTTCTTCATTCTTCTCTTTTATTCTGCATAGAAGATCAGCATAAACTTTACAGTCCAGTTCAGCCCAGAGACTGTAATGCAAATTGACCATTAGTGGCACACAGGTCTTGTTCTGGCCCTCTGGACATAATGGAATTTCTCCATTCAAGAACAGAGCTTGTTTTCTATGAATGGAAGTTCTGAACAAGAGACTTTGTGGCAGTAAAAGAGAAAGAGACATGTTTATTTATCTATTTTTAGAAAATGTGACAACTGATGATAGAAATAGATGTCCAGGTAACTTCACTGGAAGTAGAAGTATACTTCTGGGTTCAAAGGTGGAGGCGTCTACTTAGAGCAAGAACCCTTCGTGACGTGATGAATAAAAGACTGCAGAAAGCACCATGAAAGAGCCATAAATCACAGAAAAAAAGAGTCCATCAGCACAGTCAGATAGCTCTCATTATTAGGTAAGGAGCAGCCTATTTCATAGAATGCAGTGTCCATTCTAAATACACTGATTTTTTAGATATTAGACTCAATATAATGAGTGATTTCTGATTACTGAAAACTTAATATTCATTACATGCTTCTTTTTGATGCTGGGTTCTGGACGAAACTGTCAGGATGTTATTACAAAGCACACGATGAGAGTCTGAATTCACCTCCTGTGTACACCTATGGAAGTGTTATTTTCTTTACAGGCATTTTATTTAGGTGTCTCTGAGGAGCTCTGGTGCAGTATGCATGAGCTTTGTTGTCATTTGAATTGGGTTCAGTTTTCTGTTTGTGATGTTGAGAAATAACTTACCTGTTTGATTCTTCCAATTAAAAAGAAGCCAGAAGATGGAGATAACAGTATTTATCTTTGGAAATAAGAAACTATTACTTGCTTTTAAATTTCTTACATGAAGTAGTCAGAAATTCATTTATATCAGAATGTGTAATCATCTCCTTCAATGTGAGAAATTTACATAAAACTATCTCCTTTTTTTTCATCCACATGAAAAAAGAGTGGGAAGAGAGAGATAGTGGGCACATATTTTCACAAGTCCCAGCACCTGCCAACTGGCTGAGACAAACCGAGGTAAAAGAGGGGCGAAGGTGGTAGGTTGAAGAAAGCTATTGAGAGAACATTACAGGATTACATTTAGTGTGATTCTGGGTTATTTGTATAGTTGTGACAGGAAATTAATATGCCAGTCTTGTCAGACTGAATATTGGGTATTCAGTCTGACACACGGTTGATATTCTTATTTATATAACTTGGAAATATTTTTAACACAACTACTGTTGAAAAAAAGGAGGTTTTGATACTGCTGAAAACAACCAGTGACTGCATAAGCAGAAGAGAAAAGCAGCAAACACCTTCCCATGTAAATGACTACCTCAGCTGCATAATGTTTTTTCATGTGACATACTAAGTAACATGGAAGAAGTTGGCCTATGGAAGCATTACTTGTTTCCTCTTATATAAAGGACATAGAGTACTCAATGATATTATCTCTGACTGCCTGAAAACTTACAAAAATGGTTTTACTTCTCATCAGTGAGGTAATGCAAAGCCCACAGGTTTATACAGATTCAAAGTGAAGAATACTTCCAAGTCCATTAACATCAGTGGGAATATTTTGTTACAGGTAACCTCTACTTGCATGTTTCTGGAAGTAGAGAGATTTTTATCAGGAAAGCATCATTATTTTCTTGCCCCAATCTTTTGCTCTTTAGCTTCTTATGCAGACATAACATACAGCTGATGTGACCCAGATTAATCCTTACATTATGATTATTGCAAAGTGATAGAAGTTAATCGAATTTCATTAATTTAGACAAGAATCTCAATGCAACAAATGATTACAATGAAGGGAGAAAAACACTAATGTCTAAGTCAGATTTTCTTGTCTACAGGATCAGTTCTATTTTTTGTGATTTAGTGAAGGACATTTTCACACATATTCAGTAAAGCACAACACAACGTGTAGGCATAGCTGTGAAATCTGGCCATTGTATATGAAACTAAATATTACTCTTTACAAGACAGAACTTTCATCTCTTTGCAGCCATCCAGTAAAGCATTAAAGAGCATTTTCACAAAACCTAAGCCAACATATACAGATTATTACCAGAAACAAAAAATCAATATATGATTAAAAAAACCCTGTTTAAAAAGAATGAAGGACAATAATGAACATTGGGATGGAATGGAACAAGAAAAAAATATCTACTTTTTATGCTTGCATTAGCTCTTTCCAAATCATGCAGGTAGTCATGTATGAAATTGTATTTTTTTCTGAATGTCATCATGGACTTTGGTATGAACCCTTGAGATTAAAAGATACCCTTTTTTTCTGAGTTATTTATCATCTGAAAGCTTTTTGTATGCTCCACGTTCCATAGAAAAAATGCCTATCATTCCATATACTGATGAGAAATGAATCTTAAAGAAGATCTCATGCATACCCAAAATAATCTGAAAAAATTCCCTGGAAAACAGTGGGTGAAATGAGAAAATGAATGTTTTCCTTCAATAGTGATTCAATGTTATATTGTGTAACACAAATAGCATGTTCTGGACATACAAAGCTTTTGTTAATCTGTAGTAAGATATCTTCAGATCTAAACAGAAAGCTGCCTGCTGCAACAGATTGAGGATTATCTGCTGAATTCAATTTTCATTTAATTCCCTTAAATTATTTTTCAAGAGAGAAAGAAAAAGACAGAAGGAGAAAGAATGAGAAAGAGTACAATTAAGAATAATTATTTTTAATGAGGTAATGCTAGGAAGCCTTACTGAATGAATCAATATATTATTCAATATATTATTAAGTGATAATGCACTTATAGGACCTACTGATCCATGTATATGTTTGACAAAGCTGGAGAAAGTGTGTTGCCAAACCAAAATGAATTCTACTCATAATGTCAAGAAGATAAAGAGATCAGATATCTCTTGGCCATTTTGTGTTCATCCTGTGATTGGGCGCTATAGGATATACTCTGCTTTTACTCTCCAAAACCTGACAAAGACACAGAAGACTTTATACTGTAGATTAACACTAAAAAGGCTTCAATCAGGTGTACAGCAGATTCTGCTGCAGGCAAGGCAGAATAATTCATAAAGGAGTCCACAATCATCTTTCCCCTTCTTCTACTCTGAACATCATCTCTGGTTTCTACTTTTATAGCTCTTAGAGCCATTCTTGCAAAATTTAGGCACCGGAACTGCTTCTGAGTACAGAAAAGTAATCAACTGAGCTAAAAAATATCAATAACATAATTCCATATGCTGGTCATTAGCTCATGCTTACTTCTGGTAATGGCCAATACTTTCAAAACAATTGCAAAAACATTGCCCAAATAGGTACCACACCAAAAACAAACGTGGACTCAAACGTCAGTGAATGAAGAATGCCACTAAATAATTGATATATAATTAAAATTAAAGTCAATTTGACCTTCTACAGATGAATCATGGATAAGTCTTAGCGTAGCAATACAGAGAGGAGGGTCTTTTATCTATGAGCTCAGAAAGGTTGTAGACTTACTGTTTATAAGAGGCAGAAGGGAAGGAGATATGGAAGTGAAATATGAAATTATATAGCATTTTTAACATAGTGACAAGAAGCCTATTATTACTTCAAACAGAAAACCACTGCAAGGATTCAGGTAGATGAATTATTACAATCAAATTAACAAAGGAGGCAAATGCAGAGAAAGCTTTTACATGAACTGAAGACAGCCTATGTATATGTTGTGGAAGTTAGAGGCCAGGGAAATGTCACAATCAAATAATAAGTCAAGAAAGCTGGTTTTAGCTCTCAGATATGCAGTAAAAGGAGAGAGAAGCAGAGAAATTAACTCCCTTTGTATAATATGTAACTGGTTGGGGGAGCAGTCATGCTGTAAAATGCCTTGGAAAAGAGGATGAGGTATATAATCCATGTAATAATATCTACACTGTTGTGAACTGTCTTAGCAACTGTACTTAAACACTGAAAAGACACCTTCTGGCTTCTGTATGCATAACTGAAATGATGTGTTTTCCTTCTACAGCCTATGAGGGCTGGGAAACCAAATATGTTTGAGTACTACATTTTTGCTTCATAACATGGTAAAAGAATCAGTATTTTCTTGGGAGGAAAGGATTTGGAAAGGGGGAAGGTTACAAGTAGTAAAACACTTGCAGGACTTTAGAATAAGGTCACAAATCTTGACACTTTTAAATAGGATCAAAATAACTACCTAGTTTCCAAATTGCATGGTATTGAATAAACATACGTGATATTTGTAAGCTCTATGGGACAAGGACAATCAACATTACATCAATAATGCCTTTTAAAATTTTATTTCCCTGGTTTCTAATAGAAATTGTAAAAAAACTCACTAAACTGCTTTAGACAAAGCATGCACTTAAAATGACTTAAAACCTTAATAAAGCTCTAATGCAGCACATGACATTAAAGTTACTACAAATCTTTAGGGCTGAATCCTTAACTTTCAAGTACAGCATACCTAACGAGGCTCTGGACACCATATTTAAGAGGCAATAGTGTGCCACATGAAAGCATTGTTCTCTGCCACTGGTTATTGTGATACAGATCCACAACTGCCTTTTTGATGCCAAAAGGTTGTAAAACTAGGATAGCTCTATTTCACCCAGGTGAGGACAGTACTTCTTTCCTCTCACAACATGCCACCGCTGCCTCTAGAGAGACTTCATCTCTCAGAAATTAAATTAAGCAATTCCAAATTATTTGCTAAATATATCCAACCATTTTAACCACTTTTATAGTCAGTTAATACACTTTAACCACTTAACATCCAATCACTTTTACTCTGGGTGTACTTGTTAATAAGAATTATTTCTATAATGAGTTCCAGAATTTACTATTCAGTCATCTAAGGATTATATGTGTGAAAACAATCTCTACATAGATTTAATTTTAAAAGGGAATAGGTATAATTTTAGCCTTACACATTTCAAAAAGTGGTTTTTACTTTAAGCTTTTAAACAAAATTAATCTTTGGCTAGAAACCACGAATTTTAGCTCACATGGTAACTTTGAAAAAGTTCTGATTCTGTGAAGACTTTTGGAGAGTATTAGAAAATTGTTTGCAGCATTAATTATATAATTTGCTAAGGGAAAAAAAAAGGAAACAGATTATTATTATCTCCCAACTATCTCTTTTAATCTCTATACAACAGATAAACAACAGAGGTGATTAAATGCAATGCAATATATATTCAGATTAAAAAATGAGCAACATTTGTTGTTTGCCACTATTACATGGCTATGCAATGTCCTGAACTCCTCACTAAAACAGTAAGGAAAGGATATAATGAAAAAATGCAGAAGCTTCATAGTCAAATTATGTCCAATCATAAATAGTACATATTTTAAATAGGACTTCTCAGTTTACTTGTAAGAATTCCAAACAGCATGTGAAGAATGTATTTCTTTAACAGAAAGGTCACGTCTGTAATGATGTTCTAGGTCATGTCGACCTGCAAGGTTTTAAGGATTCAAGCCTTCATCCAGGAAAGCACTTTCACTTCTGTTTAAATGTTTACTAACACAGTTTTATGCATGAGGATCAGAATATCAAGCAGTTGGCAGTATGAAAAGCACAATCCTGGAAAATCTGACTGATATAAGCTAAAAATGTGAACATTGCCAGCAAGTGCATCTCAGCTGTGTGCTCTCTTCCAAATTATTTCACTGGTAATGTCTCCTGGAAAACTGTAGGGTTTGGAACAGCACCTGTTCTTTATTTAAAAAATTATTTTGATGTATACTTGCCAAATTATTTTCAGTTTTCTTTGCCAATTCCCCAGAGATTTGGGAGGATAACTTGTATGTAGAAGTTTTGTCTCGGTGGCTTCCAGTGGATCCTTACTACTCTGCTTAAGTTCTTCTGCCTAAGTCTGTAGCTCACAAAAAGATGTTGGAGCTGTAACAAGGGAAATTGAAGAACAATTTATCCATATGTGAAATATGATGTGATTAGTAAAACATAGACTCATAGAATGGTAGGGGTTGGAAGGGACCTTTAGAGATGATCTAGTCCAACCCCCCTGCAGAAGCAGGTTCACTTAGATCAGGTTGCATAGGAACATGTCCAGGTGGACCTCCAAGGAAGGAGACTCCACAACCCCTGTGGGTAGCCTGTTCTACTTCTCCCTCACCCTCACATCTTTATCTTTGCTTAACTTCTCCTCACATTCCATTAATTTCAGGGGTTTGCTCTCTTTCTAAGTTTTCAGGCCCCCTTCCTCACTTGATGATCCCATCTCTCATCTCCTTGAGTCATGAAGACTCTTCCTGTTTTAAAAAGGTTCCTGATTATGCAGTTTGGGTAAGATCAACAATGGACCTATAACATCTCTGAAGCATCATGGTGCCTTCTCTGTACCCAGAGAAAAAAGGGTCTGAAACCATCTGCATTTCGTCAATTAGCATATTCTTAGTTGCCATGATGATTTGTGTGGCTACCCTGAATATCTCCATGGGTCTTGCTTTCATGCTTATAAAGAGTACAGTCTCCATAAATGATGCCACATGCAGCTAGTGCTCCCATCTCCACAGTTGGGAATGGACTAGTTCAAGATGACCTGGTAATGTCTGATGGTAGCAGCTGCTACCATGGTCACACCATGTTAGATGCTCCATAGAGCTCTGAGAATGGGCCAAGGAAACCTGCTGGGGATCTGGACATTGTGGCCTGAATATATGAATGTTTGTTTACATTTGAGACAGTCTCTGCAGCACTTTTAGTGGATCCTTTGATTTAGCCACAGTGTAGAGATGCAGTGAAGAAGAGGAGAAAAAAACCATCCTCTTATATAATCTTTCTGAAGGAAGCATTTTCACCTCTGTATGTCTTTCTGTAGTTTGTATCATTCTCTGTAGGATCTTCTACAGTCTGTTTTATTCCATTGCCAAACATATTTTGAAATCTTTGTTACATGAGAATCCATCTCCCAGACTTTAATGTGGTTTCTGCCCTCCAGGAATTTCAGAAATAAATCGGTAATAGTTGTACCTTATAAACTTGGTTCCCAGTGCTGTTTTTGGAATATGTTTATGGCTACATCTACTGCTATTTCTGACCTTTGCAGCCAGTTCCACACATTAATCAAATCCACTCTTAGCTTCTGCTTGCGCTCAGTTATTGTTCTGATTCTTGCTCTCTTCGAGAATTATGAGGCATCCATCTTTATCACTGAGTACCATCTACTTATAAAATGAGTTTCTGGTAGCTTTCTCTTTTAAAGTCCCTTTCCTTTTACAAAGACAAACTTCTCTGATTGTAATCAGGACAATGACAATTTATAAAATAAAATTCTACTATATTGATGAGAAAGAGTCAAAAAAGGGATGCCAAAGTATTTCTAGAGGAAAAAGAAAAGTCTGGGAGAGATATGTTTCAATGTGTATGAAACAAAAATTGCTCCTGTTTTCCTGGTGTTTTGACTAGCCTTAATAGTCACACTTAAATATAAGGATAGGCTTTGCAGTGATCGTTATGCATAGCCCACTCAAATGTCAAACATTTCAGAGCTAGGTAGAGCATGTTATGTGGCTTACATTATACTTACCAGAGACCGACAGAAAGATCAAAAAGAGAGGAAAAAGACATTGGGTGAATCCATATACAGTTTCCTCTTATACAATAAAGTGACAGAGTCACCATACTATATATGAGTTAGCACCAGTAAAACAATTGGTTGAAACCAGCCAAAACCTGTCAGAAACGGCCAAAACTGGTCAGAATCAGTCAGAACGGGTCGAAACCAATCAAAATAGGCCAAAACTGGTTTTGACCAATCGAAATCGGCTGGAACTGCTCCAAACCTGTCGAAACATGTCGAAACCAATTTTGATTGGTTGGAACCGCTCGAACCCAATCGAAACTGGTTTTGACCAGTGGGAATCGGTTCACACCGGTCTAAACTGGTCGGAACCAGTTGAAACTGGTCAAAACCAGTCAGAACCGTTCAAAACCAATCCAAACTGGTCTAAACCGGTCAAAACCACTTGGCACTGGTTCGAACTGGTCAAAACCAGTTGGAACTAGTCGAAACCCTTTGGAACCATTTCAAACCGGTCGGAACCAGTTCAAACCAGTCGAAACTGGTCAGAACCAGTTCAAACCGATCTAAACTGGTCAGAACCGGTTGGAAACAGTTCAAACTGGTCAAAACCAGTTGGAACCAGTTCAAACCAGTCAAAATCGGTCAGAACTGTTTCAAACCAGTTGGAATCTGTTCAAACTGGTCAAAATCGGTTCAAACCGGTCGGAACTGCTTCAAATTGGTTGAAACCGATCAGAACCAGTTCAAAGTGGTCGAAACCGGTACCGCTGAGGAGTGATCCTGTTCCCCCTTACACAGAGAGGAAGATCTCAGTCCAGCCACGCTTGAGCACTGGCCTGAGCGGTAGGAGTGGGTGCCAGAGAAGGTCCCAGGTAAGCACTGTGCAGGTGCCTGGCCTCCCTCTGAGCAGGTGTGCTCACCGTGCAGGCACATGGTGGGTAGTGAGGACATTGCCACAGCCTTGAACCGAGCTCTTGCAGGTTGTCATACCTTGCACAGAATTTAAGCTTTCACTTGAACCATTTTTTACACACACACAAACAAAAATCTTGATAGGTTGCCAGGGATGGACAAAAGAGCTCTTGAAGGTAGTATATAGTGCTAATCCTGAGGACAACAATCAGTTCTGTTCAGAAAACTGTTGTTTGCTTATTTTAACAGAAGCATCTGACTTCTCTGTACTATCGTCTGGGTAGCTTTGGGTATCATTAACTGTGTGTAAAGAAATTCATCAAGTAAGATATAAACAGCTTAAAAATATAAAGCAATTACTGGCTAACAAAAAAAGAGCAAGCTTCAAACAAACCCCTGGATTAGGTATTAGTGTGGTCTGTGTCCCCTGATTAAAACACCTGAAGTCTGCTGGCCAAACAAGCATCAGGAAAAGGGTGGATCTTCACTGCTACCTCAGTTTTAATAGCTGGTCGTTCACTGGGTCTGTTGGTGTGTGTGACACTGGCAACATGCGGGAGATAACTGAGGGGTTTATTCCCTTTTGGATTTCATAGATTTCCACATTTATATGTTCCCTCTTGAATCCTTGTGCTACTAATAGTCCTCACTTGTCTCACTAACTCTGCCTTTATTTGTAATTTTATTTTTCTTGTCTTTCTCTGGGTTAGATATCCAAGGCATGAGGTTTACATCTTTTTCTATACCCTGGCATTTCTTTTTGAAATTGTGTTACAAAACCAATTGTCACAGTGGAGCACAAACAGGAAAGGAAGATGTAGCAGTTTTGCATCAGTATTTACTTTGGGAGGAACATTTGTGAATTGCAGCATGTAGTCCTGCCATACAGTACTGTCATTGTTAATGACAGGCCATAATCTTTGCACTGAGCTTGCAGGGCCTCAGGACAGATGCTTGACAGGCTTGCTAGGTCTGAACTTTTCTTGACCTGCTCACAGTTTTGTTTTACTTGGTTTATCTGCCATAGCAATTTCACTTATTGACCAGGTGTCTATGGCTAATTTGTTTGACTTTTTGTATGGTACAACCATAGTTTTATATAGGCAATAGTAACAAACAGTGACTCTATGAGGAACGAGTTATTTACATAACTTTGTAGTATTGAGAAATAGAAGCCTATGACAGCAGATGCCTTGAGAAGTCAACATGGGATGCAGCATAGAGGGGTACAGGCATGGGGTGACTTTGCCATGGAATAATCCTGTCAGGGTACATACTATAGCAGAGGGACTAATAATCCTTATCCAGAAGCTAGGATGTTCATATGTCCCACAGAATTAAAGATACCCTGACATGAAGCTGTCCTGGCAAAATCAACCAAGGAAGATCCATCAGAATTCCACAACAAAACCAACATAGATCGTTTCTTCAAAGTAAATTCCAAAGGGGAAATACAGGCACACTTGTTGACAATTTTCCTACTCAGCTGACATAGAGACATTAGCTTGCCACTTACATTCTTAATGTATCACACATCTACCCTGTTATCAGAACTAAATTCCACATCCACCCCTGCACAGTCTGTTTTATGAGCATAAGTGCAAACAGTGTCTTGCATGATATAAGTCGGTTTATGTGGGAACACATGGGTTACTATTGGTTACCATGCATTAAAAATGAAGCTAAATCAGAAGCATTGTCTAAAAAAAAAACAACAAAAGAAAAAACCCCAACAAAAACTACTTTTCATTTTCCCCATTTGCTTACACTCATTTTGTGAATGAGTTAGCTTCATGATGAGTTAATTAAAGACGTGTGTATCAAGCTACTATTTTCTGCTCATTCAGCTCTCTCTTCAAGACACATTTCTATCTAATAAATATTTCTGTAACGATATTTGAATAATCCAAAATGAGCAAGAATTAAGAATATACTGAGAATAAACCTACAATGGTTTTAAATTTATTTTTGATTGGTTCCCTAATCACTCAAGAATTATCTGACCCACTTGGTTTACCAAAGCTATGCACTATAATGTTGCTGATAAGCATGATGGAAGCTTGATTCCCAGTAACATAATGTCATTTCCTGGTTAAGGATTATTTCCTCTTCATAATGAAATGGCTTATCATCATGCCTAGTTTTCACCAAACACAAATAGTAAGGCATATTTATATTCCTATTTATGTAGTAAAAATGGTTTGCATTTACATACAGAGATGATATAACTTGTGTTATCACAGCAAGTACTAGGACACTAGTCCTTTGACTGGAGTAAGCATTCAATGCCCTTCCCCTCCCTCCTAGCCCAATATTGGGAACACCACATTATAGTGCTTTGCTGTGTACTGAGACATAGGAGATGAGAATTAAAACATTTCCTGACAGACTTAATTCTAATGAGGATTTATATTCAGTTTAACTGGAATTTTAGAGCTGATATCTGGAGACAAAAAGGGTATCCTAAATCTAATAAAAAAAAAGCTAGGGATGGTTCCACCTTAAGCAAAAGTGCTGACACTTCTAGCACCTCACATGTTTGTTTTTAAACATTGACAGATAGTGATGTGAAGATGACTACACCATGAATGACTGGTTTTAGAAGTGACTTCCTTATGAGTGAAATTAACATGCTGACAAAATGTAGAAAAAAAGTTGTGCAAGTACTCTGAAAAGCCATGAATATGAGTATTTCATAGGGTATTACACAAAAAGAATCTTTCTTCTTTCCCTCACAACATGACTATGTCAAGTGGCCAAAATACAGCTAATACTGCCAAGTAGCCAAATCTGAAACAAAATTTTCTGGAAACTGTGAACTTAGTATTCCAGGCCCTCTAGATAAAAGCTCCATCCAGGTACCAAAACTGCAGTCTGCAGCACCAGAGCTGTAGGTGGAGGAAGCAGGACAAGAAAACACTTCTGACTGTCATTTCTTATCTCAAATCTCTCAACACAATCTCCATTTGTTTATAGAATTTCTGACAACTGACTGGATCTCACCTTTTTCTTTCTAAGGAAAGTATTATTCTGAGTTTCCATCTCTGATGTGGGAATCAACTTGGGATGAGACTAACATTCACATGTCAGCATTTGCAAACCTGAGAAAAGTGAAGGTTGGCTACTGTGATGAACATTAAGTTGCAAAAGAGAAAAAAAGTACCATTTTTTAATGGTAAAGATAGGAGCATGGTCCTGGGCATAGCCTTAGGATTTAAACAATACAAATGGGAGAGAGAACTCAGCATAAAGCATTGAGAAAATATTTTGTAATTGAGATAGCTTTACTTCAAATGTGATTGGCAGTCAGTAAGAGACAATATAGATACAGTTAGATTTCCCCAATCCCTGCAATCTCCTGCGAATACGCTATTCTCTACACACTTGTATGCTGCATCTGCATTCAGCACCTCTGTATCCACAGTGGGAACTTGGAAGATGTCCTTTCCTCACAGTGACCTTATTATTATCATGAATAATGTATGACCTATAGATTAAGGTAATTTTTTATGCACATCAGAGAATGAATTTAGCTTGACTATTAATTCAGTTAAACAGTGCTGATGGGTAAAATAGCAAGCCTTGTTTCAGTCCTTCACTGGGAGGTAGGAAACACTGGTGCTTTAAGTGGAAGACTGGATGCATGAGTAGTGAGCTCTATATCTTCTAATAACTACTTGGTATAAAAGAGGAAATTGGTCAGACTTTGTGACAAACTTTTTAATACTCCAAATCAGTTGTTGACTATCCAGTACTGCTCCAGGTCTTTTCCTTCAGGCACTTTGTGGCTACTCAGATTCTGCTAATACAGCAATGCAATAGCAGGCAAATTCCAGCAGGGATAATTGACTCTTGTGTGGAATTTCTCAAAAGAACAGTTGGAAACAGTTAAAATTAATTTAGATATTTACAAAAGCCAAAGGACACAGCCACAGTGGGTAAAAATTGGCATCTTAATTAAAGTCACTGGAATTGTAAAGGTTTTGAACAGCTACATATATGACCTCACATCTGAAAGTCGAAAGACTGAGCAGTCATGGCAGGTTTTTGAGGCAGAGAACAGGATCTTTCCCTTTTTACTACTTGAAACAAGTTGTGAAAATCATATTTCTGTGGATGAGGAAATATTTACCTTTTTTCAAACAGATATCGTTTGTGAATTATTGCTCATTGATGAAGATATGTCCAATCTGTTCCTCAGTTTAGACTGAACAATTACTGCTGCTGTCTGTGATTTTAAATAATGTATAGTATCTTTATCAACACATGGTACTGTCTTTCCAGGAAATGCTTTGTATAGTTCTTCTGGTAGTTCTCTGAGAGTGCGTCTTATATATCATGGAAAAGCGAAGATCATCCAAAGTTATGATGCTGACTTTATATTAGCAATATCCTAAAACATGAGAGGTTTGAAATGGATGATCCATCCTTCAGTTTGAATTTTGTACTAATTCATTTAAGCCAAAGGGCTTGAAAGAATAGTAAGGAAAAATCACAAAAGTCTATTAATGTAATTATTTATTAAGTGTTACTAAAGTTATGATTATTTTTACACATACATCAATCTTACTTCCATGGAAATAATAATAATGAAAAAGAATCATACTGAATCTGATTCAAAGAGGAATTGATTCCCAAACTGTAATGTGGATTTCCATGGCTTTGGACTGCTAAGAGAATAGTGTATCAGCATGAAACCTCTGACTAATGGGTTTTGCTGTGTCTTCTGGACAAGGTTCAGAAAAGAAGGTGGAAAATAATTATTTTCCTAACGCATCAGTGATTTCTCAGCAGAGATATCCTCTGGGACTGATTGAACTAATCTTATAGTATTCCAACATATTT
Organism: Colius striatus; assembly: GCF_028858725.1. Taxonomy (NCBI): domain Eukaryota; kingdom Metazoa; phylum Chordata; class Aves; order Coliiformes; family Coliidae; genus Colius; species Colius striatus. Next base: position 6,505,189 of record NC_084767.1, read on the forward strand.
TCAGTATAGAAATAATGTCTTTAGTGCTAAGGGGTCTATAAAAGAGGCTATGCCTGTGAAACAGAGCATCTTTTTATTAGTTCTTTAGCTCCTGGTTGGTGAACCCAGCTGTACCTGCTGTAGGTACCTCTGCTCACAGATGTTACACTTGCTTCATAGATGATTAAATGTTGCCCAGATGGTATTGCAAAAAAAACCCCTTTATGGATGACGTGCAGTAGCAAACACCTGGAAAATCCACTCCTGAACATTTAGTTTGTGTAATCTCAATTTGTGCTAAAGTTATGACCTCACCCATGAGCACTTAAAAGAGCTACAGAAATCAATTAACAACTCCTTTAACTCAGAACTAAGATTAGTATGTGTATTTTATAGTGAGGAAAATAAGAACCATTAATTAAAACTCTTTTTAGCCCCTGCCATGGTGAAAACCTAATTGCAGAATGAGGTTTGTATGTAGTTGTAGAGTGAGCTATCAGTGCAGAGATCTTTTCATATTTTATTTAAAAAACTGAAAAAATGACTCAATTTTGTGCCATGACATCTCTCCCCAAATATTCCTGTGGTCTAACTTAATCCCCTTGCTGATATAAATTAATAAATGCTTATAAGCATGCTGTGATTTCTTCCCCTCTTGTACACTTCGTGAAGATATATTTCAAGTAATGTAATCCAAGCAAAGAGCCCCTCTGGTTGTTAGGCACTCTTGTGGTTCTACTATATATTGTTCTATATGTGTAAGTAATTACAATCATCTACCTCATACAGGCTTTGCTGGCAAACTGAGCAAGGATGGGACCTGACGACCTCCAAAAAAACCTTCTAACTCTAATTATAACTTACAAGTTTGGTTTCTGACCCTCTTAACCCATCTCATTTCCAAATAGCAAAACTAGATTTATGTGGACCAGTCTTGCACATATCCTGCAATGGTGTTAATGTCAGAAGTGAGAATATCTCAACCAGATTTTGTATCAGTGTCTGAAACACTAACTTGTTTGCATACCTATATTACTAGATTTTAAATCTTCTAGCAGTCATAAAAATAAAACCAGCTTTCAATATTTCAAAATTGGGATATAATCTGGGCTTTATCAAATTTGTTTTGGACATTGAAAGCACTTGCAAAATTTAGGCCATATAATCAGAAGGACTGATCTGAAAGTCTTAAGGAGATGAAAAGGGCTTTGTCATTCTAACTTTCATTAGCATTAATGGCATTGCACAGCTAAAGCCCTGCTCATCTGGATAGCGATGCAGCTCTGATCGTTCTGGCTACAAAACAGTTTTACACAGACAGGCAGCTAAAAATTGGACACCAATGCTAACTTATGATCCACTTGGAACTCAGATATCTAAGAGCTGGAATTCAACGGCCTTTACCCCTGGGTCCATTGGCTGTGCCCCCTTCCCTCTCCTCATAAACCATTTTCTGAGAAAACAAATAGCTATTTCTTTCTTATAAATAATTACCAAGTTTTAGTAACTGTGGGCTGGTGTTCAATAAGGTTGTTCTAGATTTGAGACAAATTCTAGAGAAATATGTTTTCTTATTGTCTAATCTTGCACTGTCCAGTACATCAGAACCTACCAACCAGCTGTTTGACTTTTGAAGCTTTCTCATCACATCAATATTCAGGAACATGTTGCCTTTCTGAAAGAATGTATTTCATTTGCTTTTTCTTTTCCATTCAGAAAAACTATCCTTTTCAGAGAGTGGATATTTGGTTGGTTATAAAACAGGAGCGTGGCTTTTTCTACATGAAGTTATTTTTTTTCATTCCCTTTACACAGAGTGGAAATATATCATCTAAGTGCCTTCTGTTTGCAAAGACTTTATTTAGAAGGATTTCCTTTCCTCTAGGAGGGAGAACCTTGTTTCAGTTATGTTCCTTTGAATTACAATTAAGTCTTTGAACTGCAGAGAGCTGAATAAACACATTTCCCCCACCAGTTATACTGGCTTGTTTGTCAGTACAAGCAGAATACTATGCAGCACATTGCCAATTAAAAGTCCACTTTTGATTTGATTTTGAGGCTTCTGTAGCCAGAGGAAGGAGGTTGGGTTGCATATTCTTGATCTAGGAAGCTGAAGCTCCCAGATGCCTGTTGCTGGCACAAGTTAGGTTAGGTGGTGCCTGGAGGCCGCAGTGAGTTGTACTTGGTACATGTTATGAAAGCGTAGATTAACCTAGCTTCACTGGCAGTTTCCAAGCTCAATTCAATGCAATGCAAGACTGGCTGTCTCCTGTATGCTATGAATTCCTAGTTGCTACAGCTCTATGCACAGTATCAGGCTGCTTCAAATTTCACTGTACCTTCAGCACCTCCTGGGAAGCAGTTTTACAGAGAGGCATAGATGTACTGTTGCTCTTTCCTGTTAGGCTCTGCCCATGGGGAAGAAGGATGCTAAAGACTCTTTCGTTGTTAAGTTGTATTTGTGCAGTTGGCTTACAGCTCCCAAACGCCCAACACAGGAAAGCCTTCAGGCCATCAACTCTGGGTAGGTATAAGCAGGATACAGCAGGGTAGCACTGCAGGGAGAAATGGGCAAGATAGCAGCTGAGTGAAGATCTGTGTTAGCAGACTGCTCTCTGAGACTCTGGGACTAATCATCCCCTCACAATTGCACCTATGCCCATGGTCATCTGTGTCTGCTTTTAATCTCGTATGCCAAGCGTGAGTTACAGCCCCCAGGAGAATCTGCTTCTCTGTGCTTTTTCTGTACAGACTCTGGCTGAAGCAGGAAAATAATTACATTTTCTGCTTTTGACACATTCATATCTAGACTCTACTCAGTGTCTTAACTCATTTGTAGTATCATTAAGATTCTTCATATCCAGCAGTGTTCAAACTTTGTCAGGATACGAGGGCACTGGCACAATATGCAAAAAACTTACAGTTGCCTAGCACCATTCTCTGGTATTCTGAAAATACCTGCTGACATCATATTCTAAAGTACTTTGTGTGTTCTGCTCCAAACTGGAGGCATGGATTTTAAGAAAACAAAACATCTATTAAGGCTAGTCTACACATTTCTGATTCTTAACTTGCCCTTTTTACTGTGTTAAGCAGGCTGAGCTGTACAAGATCTGCTATCACATTGCTCAGCAGCAGAAAAAAAAAGGCCAGATTTACTTTTTTTCCTCTCTGGGTTCTGGTTAGCAAAAGTGAAAATGAAAACCATTTGCAAAAATTTGTGCTGAACTTTCCAAATGCACAATACTCTCAAGTTCATCAGAGTGGAGAAAAGCTGTATGACAGTTTGTTTGAATGAATTTAATTATTGGTCTTGTCAGTAATGCGTTGCATCAAATTGTCCTCTCAAAGAGAAGTAATGTAACAACATTCTGTACATACTAAGTGATATTTTGGTAGAGAATTGCATAAGCTAAGTTACAATTAGATTTGTTTCATAACAGGTCCCACCTGGGTCAGTGAGAGAAAAAATAGGCATGCCAAAGGTGATAAGCACTGATGTTCCTTCAAATAGACAGTATATGATCTCAGTTGTACTAAGAGAAAATGTTGCTAAAGTGAACTGGAACCTCAACTGTTACATGGCATTTTTACCATGAGTCTCCTTTTATAAAGCAGGCAATTTTGCAATGTTTTGTAAAGACTATTAAAACCTGAATTCTGTGTGCATTTCCTCCAAAGAGGTTGCCTAAAAATTCATGGTTTTCAAGGCCTTCCATTTCTTCATTTTTACTTCTTTAACAGTTCCACCCAGAAGGGAGATGATGATTATGAAGATTACACTTCAAACAAGACTTGGGTTTTGACTCCTAAAGTTCACGAGAGTGATGTCACTCTTATTTTAAATGGCTTGCTAGAAGGATATGACAACAAGTTGAGACCTGACATAGGAGGTACGTTGGTTTTAAACTGCTTTTGATTAAGTGGTGAAGAGAAAGAATTTTTGTACCATATTATGCTACACAGGAAACAGAATCTTCTTCAAAGTAGTCAGGAAAGCAAAACATATGTAGTAAAACATCAGTGGCACTAAATGTAGTCATGATTTTAGAAGCTGGCATAAATTAAGATTGCTAAATCTGTCCTGAGACATCTAATAAAACTGTTGTGATCTGATGAATCAGGCTGCTTGTAATGATGCACCTGCATAGGAAGTTCAGTATTTCACTTTTTGGGAAGGAAAAAGAAAGTTTTTATCTTCTTTGTGCCTCTAAGCGAGGGTGTTACAGAATCACAAATCACAGGCTTATCTCTGATGCACACAGATAGAGCCTGTAAGAGCAGCAGGTCAACATGGACTGATGTGGCACAGGCCCTCACTTGCACAGCAGGGCAAGAATTGACTGAGGAATGGGGCACAGAGGAAGAGGTTCACAAAAGATAACTGTGGTCCAGTAAGGCCCACCTCCCTAGATTTCCTCCACAGCCAACACAAGTATATAGACTGAAGCTTGGATTCATGGACGTGTCATTGGACTAAATCAGCTTTTGCAGAAATCTTCCTCTCCACTGATTACTGAGAGAGCTCAGAGAAAAATCTCTCTGAGGTCCTGCAAGTCAGTTTCAGAAGGCCCCATGTGTGCACAGAACAGGCAGACAACACCTGCATAGAAGAGGATACAGCAGTAATAAGATTATAGAAAAATGCTAAGAGAATTTGTGCATGAGACAGGCAGAGGAAAGCAGAGAGCAGTAAGGTTAATGAAGGAAGCTGTTTTCAACAAGTTTTTAGAGGCTTATAAACTAAGTAATTTTTCACAGTGAGGGATAACATGAATATTTAACCTTTGACATATGTACGTAGTGTGAATTAGCAGAGGAATTTGTCTTATTTTCACAATCCAAGACATGAGAAAAAAAAGGAATGAAACATTCATAAAAGCACCTGGAAAAAACAAACTTACTTAAGTCAAGATATCTAAGAATAATAAATCCACAGTAAAGTAATTTAAAAATAAATTATTCTAACATTTGGTTTTCATTCCAATTTTAGAGCTTTGGGTGCTATTTTTGCTTTGGGCTCATGAAATTGTTACCTACCTTACAGTCATCTCTGCAGGCAACAGCAATCACGTGTCATGTGTCATTGTAATGTAAAACAAGTGATGCAATAAGTTTGCTTTTGTTGATAGTGTTTTGTCAGATGTGTTGCTGTGACCTGACACAAAATATACCTACTCTCAGTCAGATATGACTCACTCTAAGGTAACAACACTGGCTCACTATTTGTTCTCATAGTATAGTGAATTTGTTCTGATAGAATAAATAACACAAGAATTTGTCTCAAAGTGTCTCCATCTAATTTCAAACTGCAGACATTGCTGCAAATGTACATTTATTATATATATACACATTTAAATGTGGGACAACCATAGTCAAACATGAACGGTACTATAATAATCTTTTGCTTGTTGATTTTTACCTTTCCTCACGTTACTGATTCTTGTTTCTCTTACAGTGAAGCCAACAGTAATTCACACTGACATGTATGTAAATAGCATTGGGCCTGTGAATGCTATCAATATGGTAGGTAAATGATTACCAGTTTTCCTACAGTGTTCCTTTTGTTACAAAGCCTCTGTAATTTTTGACATTACAAAGCTCCCATTAGTTATAATGTTGTGCTAGACATATATTAAAATTCTCATTATTATTATGGATGTGAAGACTATATGAGCTATGAAATCTCTACCATATAGGGAAAAATAGCTCTAAGATGAAAAAATATGTACTTATAAGTTTTAACATATTCTCACCCTTTTATGTGCTCTATATCCAAGTACTTTGTGCAAGTCAACTGCTTAAAACTGAGCTTCCAGATTGGTACAAAATAGTGAAAATCATTCTCTAGTGATGTTACCACTCCTGCCACCAAGAGTTGAAAAATTAAAAGCCTAGATCCTCTCAACTCTTTCCAAAATTCCTTGGAAAAATATGGTTATAGCTTCATACAAGTTGGGGAAAGTGGTTTATCCTTAGCACAATGCCTACTTTATTTTTGTAGTCTTCATTAGAAGAAAGAAATCTCCTAAAACTCTCTTTGCAGCCTCCAGCTGCCCAGTGGTGCCAGGGAAAATGAGGCATCACCACTTCTGATGTTAACCGAGGGGCACAGGCCATTAAGGCAGACAAGTCGGGTCAAATTTTCCTGTCCTTGATCCAAGAGGATAACTAATTCTCTGACATGATCAGTCATGGGTTGAGGTGTGGGGACAGAATTAGAAAGGTGTACACACCACTCAACTGCAGTTTCACCCGTCAGTAGGAAAACAATAGAGTAAATTGTTTTTAAACAATAATCTTTGATAAACGATGTCCTCAAAGTCAGGTCTGGTATCATCTCGTGTAGTACACTTCATATGAAATTAAGAAAAGCATATCAGGAGTTATGTGAAATGCTGAGTGCTATGTTTTCATCAGTATTTCTGGTTAACACAACAGGAATATACAATTGATATATTTTTCGCCCAAACGTGGTATGACAGACGTCTGAAGTTCAACAGCACTATAAAAGTGCTCAGATTAAACAGCAACATGGTTGGGAAGATCTGGATACCAGACACATTTTTCCGAAATTCCAAGAAAGCTGATGCTCACTGGATAACAACACCTAACAGGATGCTCAGGATCTGGAATGATGGCAGAGTGCTGTACACATTGAGGTATTTAAACTTGGCTTTAAATGCAGTTCCTCTAGGGAGAGACAAAAAGAAAGGTCATAGAATCAAAGGTCCTGTGAATTCAGGTCCTTTGACATTCACCTGAAGGAAAAAGCACTGTTTTTTTCCTATTTACTTATGCATACAACTCTGAAAAGGGAAATATTTAAGAGATACACTTGCATGCAATTTATTTTATATTGACTCAGTAAAGAGTTTTATGTATTCCTATAAATTGTACTGTCATGCTTCACAGTAGTCATGTTCCAGCTCACAGATTTGCTCATTTGGACACCCAGGAATCAACAAAGATAAGAAATTTACAGTTTTCCTAGAGACTCATGGAATAAATAAACATCATTCTGGGGGGGGAATTCTTTTTCCCTATCCCACCCCACCTTCTCCCTCCTTTCCAAGTATCATGCAGCTCGTGGCAGGGCTGGGGTTATGCATAGGCTAGCAACAATGAAGGGATTGAATGAAAAAGGGCAGAGTTTTTAGCAGGCATATCAGGGGATACATCTCATCTAATCCTGGAATTCTGAAAGTACATGTCTCTCCCTGATCTATAGCACCTACATCACCTGAGTTATCAGGGAGGCTCTCCTGATATTCTGTGGAAAGAGACATCTTTTGGTACATTCTTCTGATTTAAACATCTTATTTTGTAATTAAATGAAGTATATCCTCAGAGTGCCTTTCCACTAGTGATAAAGGTAGCATATAGATGGCTTCCTTGAAAGCAGATATCTAAATTTGGACTTTCATCCATCATTTTTGAAATAGAACTTTTGTCATATAAAATACATTTCCCTGGTGCATTATGGCATGTTTTGACACAGACATTTGTCACTGTTCATGAGATGACCTGTATATCTACTTATGGATTTGCCAGTCATGAGTAATGCTGCCATTTCAAATGCAGAGGAACAGAATACCTTATTCTATTACACAATCTAGAAAGTAGATGATCAGGGCCTATGAAATCAAAAAAGAAACACTGCTTATCAGTAACTATGATGTCTTCCTATGCTTGGAACATTCAAATGAATACATACATATAAATAGTTTAATTTTGCTTTCCATATGCATATATCATACATCTGCATTTTAGACAGTCAGGTTCAATATTAGTAAGAATCTCATTTTTCTTGTCATGATGTAGCTTTCAGAACAAACTTCTCAAGTGCATTTTGTATATCCTGATCTCTTTCTCCTCAGGCTGACAATTGATGCTGAGTGTCAGCTACAGTTACACAACTTCCCAATGGATGCCCATTCTTGCCCCCTGGAATTTTCAAGCTGTAAGTAAAATGCTTAGAAATATCCCTTTTCTGACCCACACTGAACCATTTATTATAAATTTATATTTACATACACAGAGTCAATAAGGTTTTACTTTCAGTATGAAAGTCTCATGGCCTGATACTTCCTCTCTGTGCATGGGTGTTTTACTATTGCAATATCTGGAGTCAAGAGTTTGACAGTCAAGTTAGGCTATGAATTCCTGGTCCAGCTGCAGACTTTTTGGCCATAATTGAAGGATGGGCAAAATTGCACCCTACTGGGTCCATAGAAGTGGAAAACTCATTTTTTAAACCATTCTCTCAAGTTCCGTTTTATCTTATAATAAATAAAACAGTGTGACATTAAGTCAAAGGCACTACTAAGTAACTTGACAAAAAACATATCTATCATTTACTTGCAATACACTTCTCCAGTTTTTTCCAGAACTAGAAAATAGTATTTTTCCTCCCCCAAGTGCACTAAAATCCTAGCAATGACTATGAAACAAAGCATTCTGTATTTTCCATTGCAATAAGATGGCTACCCAAGAGAAGAGATCATTTACCAATGGAAGCGCAGCTCAGTGGAGGTGGGGGACACCAGGTCCTGGAGGCTTTACCAGTTCTCCTTTACAGGATTAAGAAATACAACTGAGGTGGTGAAGACTACTTCAGGTAAGAAAAAGGATCTCTTTACTATCAGATTCATTTAGCATTTTATTAACAGGAAGAAACAAAAAAGGTATCTCTGTTTAGAACTTAGCACTGGTACTTCACTGAACAATTTCAGGGTTTTAAATACCTATGTAACCAGTCAGGCTTTGGAGAACCCACAGGAAGAAAAGTAAGTTGTTGTCTACTGACCATTCTTGTCCTCCAAGAAACACCTAGAACCGTCATGAGAAAGTCACAAGTACAAAGGGTGATTAAGGGAACTTCCTGTGCTGCTTCAGTGTAGAAAACAACATAGATGACTCACTAAAAGAGACTCTGATACTCATTTGAATATTTTACAGTCCCCTTCCAAATTCCAGAAGCAGTAAGTAGGCCTGCACAAAACCAAAATTCAGACTCCTGACCTCTTTACTACAGCAGCTCCAAGTTTATTTTGTTCCTTTAAAAAGGGCACATTGGACTCTTATTAAAGAGAACAGCCTTACAAATCAGTCTCAGATGATTTTCCTGCTTATTTCTGTCTCCTTAGAAACAAGTAATGAAATTTAAAATGATGAATGAGTAAGTACACATTGTTTAATAAAATAGCAATTTAACTCTACTAACTAAACAGGAAAATACATTCTTCTAGACATATATATTATTTTACCTCTCAGTAGAAAAAAAATCAGTTACTATGAGAAAGGATGTAAAGAGGAATTGCATGTTAATATTCTTTTATGTGTATGACATCCCCTGTCTGATTACTTTCAAAAAGAACACTGAAATCAAAACAGTTCTATACAGGTTGCTTTGATTTTTATGGTATTTTATTGTTGTGACAAATATATTGTTTTAAATTCAGACATCTCATTTAATTTCATTTCATTGCTAAAATTGCTGTTATAGTCCAAAGGAGAGTGAGATATGCTAGAGTTGAGAGGAGCCTGCTGTGTATTACATAGAAGTGAAAACAAAGAGGATGAGAATTAATTTCAGTTCCAACTCCTGAACCACTGGACATTAAATGCCAATGACATGCATAGACTTATGAGCAGGGCAAAAATGGAATGAAGCCTCCCAGGTGTAGCCACATTTGCCTTATGGCATCTTCTGCCATTTTAGCTCAGGAAGATATTTAGTCAGCTTTCAAGAAAGCATTTGACCTTTTTCATTTTCCCAGGAAAATAAAAACAAAGGTGCAAAAAAGGACAATAGAGCATCATGTGTGCAAGCTATAGCTGCTAATAACCACCATTATAAATGACGTGGTGGAATTGCTCTCAAAGCAAAAATACAAACAACACATCTCACCTCAGACTGCCTCTACAACAAAGAACAAAAGACAGCAGCGTACCCAAGTGTGGTCTAAGTTCCCATGCTGCCCAGGTTGAGAACTATTTCAGCCTTAATTCAAGTTTCTTTTATTTGCTCTTTTTCTTTCCTTTTCTGCTTGAGCCATCCTCTCATAGATTTTTTTTTTTTGTCCAGAGATAGAGAATAACAAATGCTGTGAGCTTCAGACACAAATCAAAATCACTCTCTAAAGTTCTCCTAATGGGAATACTGGGAAACAAACAGTAAAACAGAGAAAGCAAAAAGATACTTTTCCATGTAAAGAAAATGTATATAGCCATTCAAGACTGTAGTACTCACCTAACTTAGAGTACTAGTATAATGCTGCATCGGTAGCTTTTACTATGACAACAAACATCAGACCTTTTAATTTACTTCACACACACACACAAATGTAATTAGCAGCTAGCATGCACTTTAAAGCAGCAAAGAATCATTCTAGTCATCACCCCTGAAAACTCCTCAGCCTGCTGAGCTGCTTTCAAGGACCTGCTGGGTAGAAAAACCTGGAAGAACCTCCAGTGCATAGATTTCTTCTGCTATAGTTTTATTGGATTGTCATTGCTCTTCTTGTTTTTATGACCACAGACATGCAAGAAAATTGGATTGGATTTTGATCTAGGTGCAATTAGAAGGTGAAAAAAACAAAACAAAACAGGAATTGTCATGAAGCTGTTCTATTTACTACAAATATTCTGCAAAAGCTAGCAGAGACTAAAGAGTGTTCATTGCTTGCCTAAATGTCTTGTTAGCATGCTGTGAGCTACACTAATTCCAATATTCCTCAGCCAGACCCATAATCACTCTCTTACATGCACATATTTTCAACAGTTTCCCCCCCCAAAAAAAGACAAGAAAAATATTTCAATCTTAAAGATTTCTTAGCAAACCACATGAAACTTGAGGAGACAAATGTTTGAATGACCAGCTAGCCAAAGTAAGTCTTGAAAGTTTATGCAACCAATTGCAGGCCTATGTATAATACATTTCAGGTACAAACTAAGGACAGTGCCACTGCCAATGCTTCAGTGGGGATATGAGCTGAGATACACCCGAGGAGGAGATGGAAAGATTAATAGGATGTTGGAAAGAGGACTACAATTATACTTCCAAGAACTCTTCCCTACAGCTACATTTGTATGACAAGAGAAACCAGAGAAACCTGAACACAAGATGGGGGGAATTAGAGAATATGGGTTTGAACGGTTACAGAACACAAGGAGAATAAGAGTAGTGTTAAGGCATCTGAAACTGAAGTAAACTTTCCATATCTGCATTTAATCCATTTCAAAACAAACTTGTTTCCAGCTTCATGCCTCCCAGTGACTAATACATTCTAGTCCCTTGAGAACTATGCTTATTTGGTGTCTGAAGCAGAAAACAGAATCAGAAAGGATGGCTAAGACTTGATCATTACAAACTCAGTTACCTCTCTTCCTGTCATGATGTAGCTGATGGGCTGAGTTATGGGCAGAGGGGGACAAGGATTGTTTGAGTGTAAGCTTCATAAGATCTGATGGACTTGCTGAAGTGACTGAATTTATCTGCTGCTCTTCCTTTGCATGCACTGCAGAAGTATAAGACTAACTGAAAGGGCCAGATGTCAGAGTTCTGTCCCTGATCAGTTTAGAGAATTGAGATAACAACAGAAGAAAAGCACTGGAATATTACAAACCATGCTGTCTGTTTCTCTTCCCTGAAGTGTGTCATCCCGAATTGTCAGTTTGTTTCTCTCCAAACTGAACTAATTTTCTTTGAAAGTCACAGACCAAGCAAAAAGGAATGACTTAGCTGATTGAATCCACTGTCCATTAATAGAAGGGACTGTTAAGAAAAGTTAACTCTTGACCTTCTGCCCTATGAACATTTAATCAAAATGATTAAATAATCTGCACATTTAGTAATATATTATCTGTATATTTTGGGGTTATTTTCATTACAAACTACAGTGTGTAAAGAGCAGCGGTTTAGTTCAGATTATTTGCAATAAAGATCACAATAAGACGTAATATGGTTAGAGTTATATAAACTAATACAGTTGAACTCATGCATTTATAAGCTGAGATGGGTTTACTCTATTATTGAAGTATATCCATAATCAATGCTCAAACATAGAGCATATATCAGTCATTTCTTAAGAAGCTACTATTTCTCTCTGGTGTGACCTTTTTGCTCACAAATTAAGGACTCATCCACTGAATGGTAGTGAGAGATTCCAATAAAAAAGGGATGAACTAATGAAAAAGTCTAGTGAATAAAAATTCACTACCTTCTAAAATTACACAGATACTGCCATAAATGGGCCTTACAAAGAATGCATAAGACTTACAAAATCCTACTTCAAATCTAATGCTGAGGATGTGTAGTAAACCTGTTTGCTTTACTGATATGTTCAGAGTTCTTATATTTATCATGTCCCTAGTTATTTAAGGGTGTGTGATTTATTAGACATATGGCCTATACATAGAATCATAGGATAGTAGGGGCTGGAAGGGACCTTTAAAGATCTTATTGTCCAACCCCCTGCAGAAGCAGCTTTACCTAGATCAGGTTGCACAGGAACATGTCCAGGCAGGTCTTGAAGACCTCCAAGGAAGGAGCCTCCACAACCCCTCTGGGCAGCCTGTGCCAGGGCTCCCTCACTGAAACAGTGAAGTAGTATTTTCTTAAGTGGAACTTTTTGTGTTCCAGCTTCATCCCATTACTCCTTGTCCTGTTGCTAGTCACTAAAGAAAAAAGGGATGTCCCAACCTCCTGACACCCACCCTTTAGATATTTATCAATGTTAATAAGATCTTCCCTCAGTCTCCTCTTCTCCAGACTAAACAGCCCCATTTCCCACAGCCTTTCCTCATATGAAAGATGTTCCATTCCCCTGATCATCTTGGTGGCCCTGCTCTGGACTCTCTCCAGCAGTTCTCTGTCCCTCTTGAGCTGAGGAGCCCAGAACTGGACACAGGACTCCAGATGAGGCCTCACCAGGGCAGAGCAGAGGGGGAGAAGAACCTCCCTTGACCTGCTGGCCACACTCTTCTTGATGTACAAGAAGAAGAAACATAACATGGGAGAAACATAAAACTAGCTGACAAATGTGGCAGAAAGTGGATACATAACATAAAAAGAAGAGTAGTTCATACAATAAGCAGCAATAATAAGGAGCAGAAACCCACAAATGACTGCTCTAGCACAGGATGTATCTTTCCATCTTCCATATTCTCATCTAGTATCACACAATACAATTAAGTTGAATGAATATCTGCTATTTTTCCTTCAAAATCTATTATATATGCAATTTCTAACCTTTTCTATTCACTGTGGATTAAAAAGAAGAAACAAATTATGTGAGAAAATAGTCCACCAGGTCCCTCACTTATGAATCATATCAGCAAATGCTGCTGTTCACTTTTTGGATGTCAAAATGAAAATAATGTAAAACTTAACTAGAATCACATTATAGAACAAAAGATGTCTTTTGCTTACAAAGGACTTTAAGGAAGTTTTTCTAGAGAACTCTCTCAACTCAGATTTGACTAAAGTGGAAGTTGAACTTCTGTCTTTCTGATTGCTCCTGCAATGCAACAAGTGTTACAGAAGTCTAAGATCTGCAAAATATAATGCAGCAAGTGGAATACACTGATCAGGGACATGTTGCACTTTGGGAAGAGGACAATAGAAAAAATCTCAAATTTGTAATTAGTTAGTTTAAAGAGTGAATGTTTGTAGGAAGGAAATAATCAGATGCACAAATAGAAAAAGATTAGTAGTTGTGTAAAAATATTCTGGAGGCTGAAGCAGCCCACCAACACACAAGGATATAGAATGTGATCCTGTTGCAGGGAATCACATTTTCTGGGATGCATTAGTCAGAATCTTGTGTTTAAACTTGGGAGAGAGTCACTGTTTTACTCTGTGAAAAACTCATGTCCAAGTGTTGCTGCATCCATCTCAATTTAAAAACGTTTCACTTTTAAGTGTAGTATTTTAAGAAAGAGGAGTGCAAAAGAGTTAATAAGTGTTTAGAAAGCATCATCTATAGAAATATTTGGAAGTATGAAACTAGACTGGAAGAAACTACAAATAGTGATGAAAGAAGTAAAATAAATATACTGGTTTTAAACCATAACAATAAGCAGCACTGGCACAAACTATTTTGGGAGACTGTAGAAACCCTAAGATCATAGGGGTTATGAAATCATACCTCAGGCCATGAGGAAAGGACTAGTTTGTATCTTGAAATTCTTACCACAAATATGTATCTATGAATTTCATGAAGTTACTAGACAAAATGCATTTCTCCTCCTTATTCCATTGTTTTTGAATATACAAGATACTGTACTATGCAAAACAGCTTGTGATTGTGTAATTATTCAGGACAGATGGAGCTTCTGGTATTCCCAGTTCATTTCTGTGACTGGGTAGTTGCTTTTTTAGACCAGACATTGTCGATTGCTTATTCACAGACCCCATCCTGAATTTTTAATTAGATGCAAAGACATTATAAAATTAATGAATAAAGAGCAATTCCACAAGCTGCACAGGATCCACAAGACTGGTGAGATGGTGTCTGTAAATTTTTGTTCCTTTCTTCCTGCTCTGTTTTACAGAGCTAATGAGAGCTGTGCAGTAGAGACAGTGTATTGCTCAGAACCAATGGTGTCAAATTGGTAATTAAATATTTATTTTACTATGCATCTATTAAGTCACATATTTAGATCTGGGTCTGGTTTCTCTTGTATCAGAAAAATGTGGTCAAGGCTATTATTTGGTGGAAGATGACATATTTGCAGACCTTTATATTTTAATTTCCTACTGTATCATAATGAATTGAACCGTTGGCAGGCATGTGGTCCCCAGAGGTTTCCTAATGCTCAAAAAACCCAAGAGTCTTCTCCCTATGCTTTTCATTAAGTCAAAATACAATATTACAGGCCTACATCATATTTGAAGAGCTATGTTGGGAAATAGGCCTGACATTGAAAAATGAACATAGGTGGATTGCCACTGTGCCTAGAAATCCCTGATAGGCCCATACACAATTCTAGGTTCTAGTATGGGTGGGTTATAGCATTTGGCATTGTCACGGAGATCCCTCTGAGAATTGATAACATTCTCTGTCTGAAGGTTTTGATCTGGAGAACAAGATACTTAATACCTGCATTTTGCAGAAGTTGCAAAAGAACTATTTTTTCTCTTTGCAGAGGAGTAAATGATGACATAAGCTTTAAGTGAGGTCACTGACTTAAACCCAGACTACTAATAAATTGTTCTGTGTTTCTTTATTATTCTCTTTATGGTTTAGAAGGGTGTTTATCTCAATACTCTTGTTATTTGCAAAACTGTATTAAGTTACTTGCTAAAAGAATACTTCCTCTGTAGGACAGTGAAACAATTTAAAAGGAGTAGGCAGACATAAGAGACTGAAAGGCCTGTTGTTTATGGTTACTGTTTCAAAGGAAATCCTCAGTCCTAAGCTAATATCCTTAAAAGAACCCTAAAATGTCTTAATCACTATACCTTAGGTTTCTACTCATAATGTAAGTATTCTTGTCATTTGTCCAGAAAGAGATCATCAGGGAATACTTCTGGGTTTTTTTTTCTTTTCTAATTTGAACTCCTTTTATTTTAAATTACATGAAACATTTTTTAACATGACTGTACCAAACATATCATTATTTGAAATAAAATACAGGAGGATTCCTTCAACTTTCAAATACCACTATTATGAAGGGTTACCGACAACTCTGTGAGCAGGAGTAGGATTTTTGTTATAGTAGTCACAACAGTTTGATGTTGCTGTCAGGAAATAAAACCAGTCTAAGGTAATTACTTCTGCATATCTATTTGGAAGGAAAAAGAATTACAAACATTTATCAAATATGAATGAAAAACTTCTCTCAAATAATCCCGATCCCCATATCTGCTCAGTCATTTATCAAACCATAGGAAATAATGAATGTTTCCTTAGGTTGCAACTGTTGAAAAGCTTGTTCACTGAAATAATTAATCTATGTTTGAGGATCATGTCTTCAACAATTACATGTGTAGTAAAATTCCCTTCTTCCAATACCTGTTGTATACTCCACACTTTATCATCCAAGATGGTGAATTGTGTGGCAAATGAGTATTTATAGATGATTTCACATGATTGCATAAAGGAACTAATTCAGTAAGCAAGGCTTTTTGGTTCATCTCTGTCATGCAAAGATCTATGTACATGTGCTTTTTCAGAACTGAATAATCAGAAAGCCTTAGAAAGATTTATCCTTATACAATCACAACAAGGCAGACAACAAGGACAAGCTGAAGGATTCCTGAGAGGCTGGACAATGAGTTGCAGACAAGAGCGACAGGGCCCTCTCCCAGAATGGCTGGGAAGGGCTCAGAGTCAACTGCATTGGTCTCCTCTGTGCTGTCTGCTTTAGCTGATGGCAGCATCCCAAAATACCTGAGAAAATCTGCACAGTTGCATTCATACTATCTTTATTCATCCAAACCCCTCCTTCTTCCTCATGGACTCTAGTTGTTTTTGAAATCCCTATGGACTCATTTCTGTGTCATCAGAGGAACAGGAAAATCTATGCCACCTTAACAATACAGGCTAAGGAGCAGGGCATTTAACAACCAACATGTCCAACAAGAAAGCCTGGGGACCCAAGCAACACGTATAATTATTAACTAGCTTTGGTCTGTTTTTCTGCCCCATGTTCAGTTATGACCAGAAAGAAAATGATCTTTCCAGTTTATGTGGCAAGTGTAATTGCACTCATGTGAAATATACCTCCCATAATGTTGTTAGCTGCTGTTGTTAGCTCCTTGAAAAGAGCTTGATGGGAAGAAGTGCAAGTCACAGCAGTGGCAATGGAGCTGTGACTGAAGATTGAAGGGCTATCACCACTTCCATCTTAATGCAAAAAAGCACCCAGAGCACAAAGACCCCTTAATGTCATTCTCTCTTTCACACTGAAAGGCTAGATCTTTGTAGTTTAATAGGCAGGAAAAACCCCTCACTCTTCCAGTGAAATCAATGTGTAAAATTTTACAGATTGAAAGAATCTGACTTCTCTATTCAAGTGTATATCTGCATAGCTTCAGGTTTAGCTAGGCATTCGAGCTCACCAGCTTCTAAATAATCATATAAAGAATTGAAAGGCTCTTTGATGATTATTTTTTTTATCTTTTGAAAGGGTTTCAAGATTTTCTTAACATTTCGGTGACAGTGACCCTTTCTTACTCTCAGTTTTTCTTAGACTCAACATCAACTGAGTCACCCCAGTAAAGTGAAATCATCGCTGTCCCTGAAGAGAAGGGTTGTTGGGGCCTCTTTCAACCCACCCCAGTATGACTTCCCAAGTGAACAAAGACTCTAGAGAGTGAAGTTTATTTTTCTGAGTTTGTCTTTCTGAATGTTTGCCAACTCTGAAGGCATGGCTTGCTATAGTTTAAACTGAGCTTTGGAAAGGTCAAGTAAGGATAAAAGGATTAATATACAAGTAATCAGAGGAAAAAGGATAATGTGGGATCTTACAAGCATTTCCACTGAACCTAATGTAGGGTAATTGCAAAGGCACAGATGTCAAAGGCAAGATTTGTTTTGTAACGAATATACTTATGGCTATATAACAGAACAGTGGCTTTAAGAAATATTATGTGTTCATTTAATAGCAAGAAAATAATTATATCTTTTAGGAAATTTAAATTCTTTCAAAATAAAGAAAAAACCATAATTTTGAATGTTTTTTATTTACGATAAAAATCAGCAAATTGAGAGTGATTTTTTTTGTCTTACAGCCTTTCCTGCAAACAGCTAAGCATATACATTTTTGTGATCCCTTTAATACTCCTATGAATATGTTTTCAGAAGTATTGATGACTCTAAGACCTAAAGCATATGGTCATCCTAACTCTCTTTTTGAAATCCTGTTTGGTAATGAAATCATCATATCTCATCCATTGATTGACTTTTACAGAAGCTGTTTCAATATCACAAGAGAAAATCATTGTAATTCCACTCTTTGCAACTGTAGCTAGATCTAATTACAATGAATCACGATGAGAAATCTTTGGTTCAAAATGACGGAACACAACGGCTTAGTAGTTAAAGTAGTTAAATGTATATTCACAGTTATTTTAGCATTAAAATAACTCTGAAAACTAAGCATTTCTTCTAGAAAAGTGAATAAGTGTGTTTAAATCATTGATTTAAATAAATGAATGCTTTAATGTGCTGTTTAAATAATTAAAGTTCAAGCAATCCTATGATAAACTGGAGAGCTCTGGAGCACTTCAGCCTCTCAGCTGTAGTCACAAGCTGATCTCTGTAAGCTGCAAACTGATCAACATAACACTGATGGTCACTCTCCTCAGTGACTCTTCACTTCTAGACCCTTTTAGGGTTCAAAAAATATGTTTGCAGCACAATGATAACTTGTTTCACATATTTTTCCCTGGGTCATATCTTACTCATCATCTTCCCAGTCTTACAGTGGAGAAAAACAAATTCATTTAGGATGTTGAAAAGCCAAGAGATCTTAATGGTCGCAATGTCTATAGTGTAGGGATAGTTCATTTGAAATAAGTTTGGATTTGCCTGGGGCACATATGTGTCCTAAATAATAAACATGCCTCTAAGGCTGTTCTTACACAGTTAAATCCCTTCAGTTTCAAAATGCCATTTCTGACTTCTCAATCTCATGTCATTACATATCATTTTTAGTAACCTACTTATCTAAGATTCTGTTTTGTTGGAGGAGGTTGTCACTGTATTTGAATAGATATAATTGAAAGGCTGAGTGGAAGTAAGACACACAAGTCTGTGTAACAAGAATATCTGAGTCAGGAGGCATTGATAGGAACTAATAATACTCAAATCCAGCCAAATATCTTACGTAAAAAGCAAATGAAACTAATTTTACACTACTAAGTTTAAAGAGACCTTCCCAATGAGGTTTGGTATTTAATTTTTCTATCAAATAGAACAGGTGAAACAAAAAGAAAATAGACTAGGGAGGTAAATGAAAATGTGTCCTCTATGAACAGACTTCTAAAACTCTTTGCATTACCTCGTGATTGTAAGATATTTGACTTATATTTTTAGATGTGACCTACAATTCCATAAGACTCTCTTATAATGTTGACAACACATTCTTAGAGAAATATGGTAATATAATGTTAAGCACAGAAGTAATGTTCAAATGTTTGTCATCATTTTATGTTTCACAACCATAAAGTCCCCTACTTTTAATGTCAAAACAAATTCTTAATTGTAAATAGCACGTGTTTTAACATTGCCATTTTAAATAAGGCATAATCGTCCTCATTTTGATGTACGTTATAGAAGCTATAAATATGCCACTTATCTCAAAAAGTGATACAGTCTATTAAGTGAGTTCTTTGCTCCTCTGTAGAAGACTGAATAATTAAGGCTAAAGAGCTGCAGGATAAAATTAATGTAATAACACTTTCTTGTTTCATGTCCTATATAAGAGAATTTTAAAATATTTTTCAAGATTTAATGCATAAAGTACCACAACACCCTTTGTGTGTCTCAATGCTAGTGACTAGAAAAGATCAGGAAACTAATCAGGAAATCATTATTTCTTCTTTCCTGTATTTACTTCCAAAAATTGAGAAAACTGCCAACCAAAACTTTTGCAAAAACTATTGCAAATTATGTGTTCTTGATGATTGTAGCTCAATTTCTTCTATTTAATCTTGAGGATTCAACTTTAAAGAGGATGTTGAGTCTTACTATGTAGGAAACAATTAGTCACACAAGGTTGCTTCTCTTCTGTGAGTATATTGGTCAAAAAAATCCCAAACAACTCTCTTCTCTTCTCCCTTTCTCCAAAAATTCTAAAATGAGTTCACACCCTGTCCACTCAAGTTATAGACAGCAATAACTATTTGTCCTTACTGAAATACACAGCAATTTCTTATTTTCTGCTGTTATCCAGTAACATTTATTTAAAAACAAAACAAATGTAAATACTTCCAAGCATCCTTGTAGTTCACCAGAATTTCTATTTTATAGCACTGTGGTAAACTACCAGGCTGGAATAGAGCTGTTAGATTGCTTCAGTGGTAAAATCACAAAGTAAAACAGCAATGTCTTGGAACTGCATATCTTCACTTTGGTTGTACAAGCACAGCAGCAATAACCAGGGCAATTCATGACAGCATACTGTCACTGGCTATGTTTGTTCTGAGTGCTAAGGATTTGAGCTGTGAAATAAAGAGTCCTTGAATAACTCTTACTATTTGTTGCCATCCTGGGAAAAGCAAGAATATTACTGAATAGGAAAGAAAAAATAATTTTCTTTCTCCTATTATTTTTTATATTTTGGTATAACTGGATTTAGCAATACTGCAGAAAAAAGGAGACAATTTTCAAGTATAAGTATAGGAAACCTATAACATGCTTCAGTACTGAGAGCCACTATCTCTGTTGCCAACAAAAGCCAAGGATTTCATCGGGATAATTTATTACCAGCAAACAGTGGAAATATTAAAAGTCCATTATGGCTCTGTAAGTCAGAGAATCAAAATTAAAGAGGAAAAGATCAACCCTGTGAATACTGGAGAGTATGAACTGCTTCATTTTACATGCCAAGTGCAAATCCCCCAGAGAGGAAAGACACCACAGTATCCTTCCACAGAGGGTATGGCAATTTGTATCATAGTCTCGACAACCGTGGTAGCATTATTTCAGGGCTTTGTAATGACTAAGGCTGTTGATGCTGAATTGCCTACCAGCCAGCTGATCTAGGATAACCCAACTGGCATATTATTAGATGCAGTAGCACCCATTCTGTGCAGGAGGATGAATCATTTTATATTTGCAGTAGTTACCACTGCTGAGGTTATGTTCTGAAGCAAGTCAATGTAAAAGTAACTGCAAACAGACATTTCCCTATCAAGTTTGCCAGCTTTGGTGACCACCTCTTCATCAGGTACTTTTACAATCAAACTTATCCTCTAAACCTTCTTGTGCTGATGAGGCTGATGGGTTCAGAACAAAAAAAAATCCTCTACCTCTTATGTCTTTCTGTCTGATCCACCTTATTCCCAGTGTCACATCCTTAAAAGTTTATATTGGGTTTTTATTTCCTGGTGGGATAAGAGATTTTCTCTAAGGAGAATTAAATAAGAAATAATGAATAGTTCTGTGAGCAGAAGGGCTGGTTTCTTATAAATTTGCATCTCATGGCAGAATTCCCTACTATCTAATGAGAATGTAAATGACAATTAAAGCTTTTTCAGCAGCTTTTTCCTCACAGGTGTTCTTCACATCATTTCTCTGGAGTCTAACAAGAACCAAATTTATGCCTTAACCTTTCCTGGGAGGAAGAGTGTACAGAGCAGTTGATGTGGAAAGCAATAGGGTAGCACTATATATATTTGGGGACTGAAGAACGGTAATTATTTTATACACACTTCAGGTAAACAGTTTGGATTTGATGTCTGGAATTAAAGAGATAATAATTGTAGAAGATATACTGAACTTTTGTATGAAAGATTCTCTAGCAGACTTGAGAACAAAAACTTCATGTAGAAATGTTCTTATTTGATTCTAGCATTCCCAAAAATTAGGAAATTCAGCCCAAGCTAAAGTTCTTCAAATACAGAGCCCAAACTTCAGTCCAGGTTAATTAAATGAGGGAGCATTAAACTCCTGTACTAGTCAAAGCCAAAGATAAATGTATAACCGTTAACATGCCTATCTGAATGCAGTGCCACAAGTGTTACCCATGCACAAAACTTAAAATGCCATTTAAAACTAGATTTAAAGAAAACAGTTGACTTTCAGAAAAGCGCAATGAGGAATATTATTTTTGATATGGCAAAGCTGTAATTCTACAATTCACTTTTTTGAGCAGGAGTCAAACTCTTTTTTTCTTCTAATTTCAATGATGTTGGAATTTTAATCCCAGATCAGAGTTGCTAGCTCATGGTAATACAACTAAACAACAACTAAATTGTTTCACATTGAGATCTGCTTGGAGAACTTTGTTTACAGCTGTGTTCATATTTTCAAACATCCATTTTGCTTAAAAGTGTTCACAGAGAGTTGTTAGGATCAAGAAACACGGAGGAAACAACATCAGTAAACCATGTATTTTTCAAAAACTACCATCAGTCATCTTCTTTTGAACTTATTCTACCTCTAGAAATAATAAAATGCTTAAAATTCATCTGACTGGGAACTATTGGGATGCAATTTGAGAACGCTGCTGTCATTTCCATGGTAAAAATTTAAAGTCATGACAAGAAAACCAAAGCTCCCGACTTCTCTTTTTCACTCTACTGAAGTATTTTAAATGCTCACTTGGCTCTGGCTACTTTTTCTCTCCCACCTGCCGTATGTGCATATGAATGGCAAAGTGCTTGCTAGGGAATGAGGCCAGCAGAGCTGAACCAGACGTGAGGCTTGCTGCTAGGCACAGAGCCTTGGAGGAGGAGTGCTGCATTTGCCTGGTGGGAATGTTGGTTTCTTGAAGGAAACTGGATGGCATTTCCAAATCCACATGCCTTCCAGGAAACTCATGAGCCCCTTCAAAGCAAATATTGTTTTGTTGCTTGTAAGAAATTATTGCTTGCAATTTTATTGCTTGCCTCTTGGCAAGCCTCTCATGCCATCTGAGGTAATATCATGACTGATTTTATCTTATAGAGTATCTCTATAACAAGCTATACCCATAAGATACAGATGACCACTGCATCATTTCTGCATTTAACCTATCATCTCAAACCCTAAGTCTTTTGTGAAAGCAACCTCCACAGAAAGATAAATGCAAAACATACTGGATGACTCTTTAGAGCATATTGACCATTCCTGGTGCCTACAATCAGCTGCAGCCTTATCTCTCTGTGAAGTTACATATGCAGCAGTAGAACTTCTAAAAAACATTGTAGGAGACCTTACAGAGATACATACAGCCTCCAGTGACTTAATTTTACATCACAAACGTGTAGGGTACACTCCAATATACACAGTAAAGCTCAATCCACAGTTCTCTCACCACAGTTCTGCCTGTATCCCACACAATGTTTCAGATCTGGAGTTGCCAGTCCATTTTTAAAAGCTTTCCAGGGCAGGACAGTTGTAAATGTTAAAAGAGACGAGTCTTAAAAGGTATAACTTGTGGGATTCATAGTGTTAAGACCTCTTTTTAAAGAAAAGATTAAGAGGTTGCACTTCCTGCCAGGAAAACGTACAATGTGATGGCATTCACATCACAATGTGGAATGGAGACTCCCAGGGGAAACTGTTTTGTGTTCTCCTGAATGTCTATTTACAAAATAAATAGTTCTTCAAAGGTCTCCTCTTGAAAAGGGCAAGCCCTTTAAATACCTTGTAGGATTTGGACTAGGGTGATTATATACATCTAGAAGCTTTACCTTTATTCCCTGTGAAGCTGGTAACTGATGGTATCTGTAGCCTTTAAAGAGTTTTTTTACATCCTAAGCTTGATCTGTTTGACTTCAAATGGCAACACTGGTTATAAATTATTCATGATTCATAGCTGTCTCTTCTGAGACATGATCTTCAAACTAAGCATCCTCTTCATCTCTATCCTTCCCTTCAGGCCCCTTGAATGCAGGCTTGTGGCCTGACTTACTCTTCCTGTTGGCATAAAGTATAATTTTAGAACATCATCTCATTGTTTGCCATGTTTCAGTTTCTCTCTCTCTCTCACTCTGACACCTTTGATTTTAACTCTACATTTATTTACTATTTTAACCATAGCCTAGTTCCCTCTGCTTCGATGTCTTTATTTTGTCTTGTTCACTGATTTTAAAAATAATTTTCCCCCCGTCTAATAGATGAAGAGATTCTGGATTTTTACTTACTCCACTGAATTTGCTTTCTACCTGATGTCAATAATATCCTTCTAGGAGGCTCAAGAGGTTAAAAGTACACACCCAAACACATTTGCCATCTGCCTTCTTAACATGCAAATAACTCTTCTATTAGAGATAGTTTTTTCATCTCATTTCCTTACCAATCACACCTTAGGCTATTTTGCAATGCCTACTTTCACCAGTGGATGTTTCTGCTGCTTCATGTTAGCTGTGATTGTGAATAAGATTAACTTGCACATTGCTGAAGGTTTGCACCTGGCTTCTGCAAGCCCAAAGTATCAGAAGCCTTTTGGAATTTGCACACAGAGCAAGCATTGTCCTGAGGCAAACCAACAGCAGGAGAGTGAGGATACTGTTTATTTCTCAAATATTAGTTTGAAATAGCCTTTTTTAGAGGGATTTCTTAAACTGGAAAACAAATACATTTGCAATATCTTTATTTTAAATCATTCTAAATAGCTACAAAATGTCACAAATGTGATTCAGAATATCATTTTTTAGTAGACATGAACTCTGGAGCACTTTTCCAGGTAATTTGGCAATCTCTGAGTTACTCTGAAAGAAGTGAACCTAAATACAGATAGAGATTCTTCTTATGAAAATCATTCTAAGCTTTTGTGTGTAGGTTTTATGATATCTTTAAAGCTTTTTAAAAGTAATGTATGTATGACTAATACTGTCACGAAGTGATATGTAACATATGTGTCTTCCTGCCATATACATTATATAAATGAATGATCTTTTCATGGCAAACCTCTCAGTTCAAGGCAAATGCTAACTCTAGAGCTCTGAATCCTTGCAATCACCAACTATCTTGAAGTAAATGCATATTTTCCTGAAATGGGCACATTAAGGGGAGTAAGATGCTCCAATGTTGCCACTGGCATGTACTGCAGGAGCAAAGTACAGCTCATGTGGGAGAGAATGCACTTGTGTGAGACAGCACATCCTGCTCAGAAAGCAGGTAGGCAACAGATACAAAATCATTGAGACAGAGAAGTCTGTTCTTCCTATGCCTTGAACAGATCATGCAAGACAGACCTCTGTAATAGCCAAATATAGCATATTTTTCAGGATTCCTATACTTAGACAAGAAAACTGATTTCTTTAGAGTCACAGTCATTCTCTTAGGTTAAAAGGTGCTCTTACAACCAGTCCAAACTCAGTGTACTCTGCTATAGAGGAATCATACAAGCCAAAATTCTAGTTAGGACCTCTGAAACAAGCTTAAATACATATATGCAGACATGCAGAAATTGTCAAAACAGAAAAGTTCTTCAGAAGGACCAAACTCTGAGCATGGACTAACCATTGGTTCTTTTAATTCCTGGTTTTATTTGTGAGTCAAGTGCAACTGAACTCAATTTACAAGTAGAAGTTAAATGTAACTATCTTGGCTTAAATCTAGGCAGTTACCTATTAGTAATTAGAGGAAAAGAAGTACTTTGTGGTGCTTCTTTGCACTATGATGCCTACATTGGCATTGTCTAGTATCAAAAAACAGAATAATAATCACAAACAGGTTTGTTAGTGGATTTTTTTGACTGAGAAAAATTATGTAAGTATAAATATAAATAAGTCTTACATAATTACATTATTTTTTTCAACAGTTGTCATTAAGTATTTCCACCAAGACTTAGAGCAGTATCTGCCCAAAGTTGTTGAAGCACAGTGTGCACGTTTCAAAGAACCTCCAAGCAAGGCAAGATGGGGTGAGAGAAAATAAATAGCTCTACAGCTGTTCAATGAGAGAGCTGTGACTAGACCTGAGATATCCTGCCTACTGATTCAGTGTCCTAATCAATAATCCATACTGTTTCTTTGAGATATTTTTGGTCTACTCTGTTTGACAACAAGCCAATTTACTTTTTACTATGTATCTTCGTTGGGTTCTCATGCTCATTCATCTTTTATTACTGAGCTGCCCTAGCTCTCTGAGTTTGGTAGCTGATGACATTTGGTAGCTGATCATACTGAGCTCTAAAGAAAGTTGAGTTTGATCTCTACTACTATTGCTCCTTCATATTTTTCCCTCCAGGATTTCATACCTGAGTGAGTTTTAGTCTTTTTTTTTTCTCCTTACTTAGATTAGATTCCTGGGGATTTTAAACTAAATGTTCACTAAGGAAATCTTCCAAAATATTTCAATGAAGCAAAAAAAGAGATGAAATTGAAGTCCTTTAAAAAATAGTGCTGGAAGTCCAGCAATAAAGCTTGTTGTATTCTTCCCGGCATCCCTTACGTTCTTTGTTTATGGCACCGTCTTTACAGTAATCTCGCTGTGCATCCAGTGGAAGCAAAATGCTGATGTTTGAGTGGTATATTTCTTCTGCTGGGGGGTTCAGACAGAATGAATCTGTGAAACCTGTGACTCCCCTGCAGAATATTGCCTCCATGCAGTCATGCCTTCTCTCCTCTGGAGAAGAAGTAGAAGGAAACATCAAGTTTTATTGCTGCCTTAGGTTATGCAATACTGTCTTCTGGCTCTGAAAATAACTGGAAACATCAAGATCAAAGATTAAATGTACCGTATCCTCAAATTCCTCTTCTCTCAGAACGAAAGGCTTTCAGGGGAATTCCAGAGTGACCTTTGCCACGCATGACACTTTACAAAGATGTAAAAGCAAATCTTAGAAACGGTATTTTATGAACTGCATCAGTTCAGCAATCATCAGTTTAGCAATCAGGATATGCCCAATGTTCATTAATCAGTAATTCTGCTGTTATGTATACCAAAAATATTGGATACTCTCTTTTCTTCTATTGTAGTGTTCGCCAAATAGCCCTGTGTTTAATTTTCAGCTGCTTCTGAAATGGGAGGAAGCTTACAGTAGCATACCCAGATGGACTGTGGGTCTTTTGTGCAGCCTTTATGGGAGCAGTTCTGCCCAAAGACTCCTCCACTGACCACAAACAGAGCACTGATGTCTAATATCAGATTAGCTGAGATAACATCATTGAAGAGACTAAGTTCACCTAGGATCTGCTCCTTTCGGGAGTTACCTGTCCCTTTTGATCAACCATTAGTTTTTAACTTTGCTGTTTCAGGTACTTAATTTTAGCAGTTTTTCATCTAGGCTTCACAGTGACACATATAACTTCATCCACATTTTTACATCTTACACTTAGTGCCCCAGGAGTTGCCCACAACTCCCTTTTCATACAAATCCTTTGCACAGCTGTCTAGGAAGTCCAAATAGGCAGAGTCACGATATAGTAAAAATGTTGTGCTTATACCACCCCTGGAAAACAAAACCAGCCACCATTTTGTGCTGTTTTTCTTGATGCAAACTGCTGAAAATTTCAATAAGATAAAATCATACTGTTTCATAATCTTGATAGTGTACCTGTGGTGTGGTGTACTTCATGCTTTGAAGTACGGAAACAAACCCATTATTTCTATCTGTCCCTGTATTTAAGAGCAGGCAAGGCTGGATGTTGATAGGAATTGCATAGACCATCTGAGTACTTTGAAACAAATGAAACATAATAAAACATATTTCTTATGATTAATGTTTGCACCAGATTTCTGGCACTTTACATATTTCAAAACTTTTATAATTACAACGATAAGAGCCCAAACATTCAAAAATTAATCAAATCATTGCTTTAAATATGCACAGAGCTCCTAACTGTAGGTGCATAATTTTTTGGAAACAGGTGCTTTTCCTTAGGTATTCAGATAACAACCAGACATCCAAATGAGTCAAGGGCACAGGATGTCTGACTGTGTCAGCCACAGTAAGATTTCTAACAGAACAGCACCCCAACTTGTATGGCCTGGAAATTGTGGTGCTCTCTCATATTACTTGAGATTTCTGTCATGCTCACATTTTCTTTGTTCCAATTTTCTATCACAGTAAGTCAAACATGTTATTTAGAAACCTAACCACTCCTAACCATTTAGAGATGAGATGCTGACTTTTCATCCTTGGTTGGTGCTTTCTAGGTGAAAGGGGAGCGAGAAAGGGAGTAGAAGGTTCCATAATCTGCAGATTATTTACACATTGGAGCATAATGGTTCATTCACAGCAGTTGCAACCTATTAAATCATGCTGCTGTCACATCTAAACACTAATCCTGCACACTAAAAATCCTCCTGTGATTGCTAATGACAGTGTAGTAGCTTAGCTGCCCTCAGTAATTGCAAACAAAGTATCTTTTTTGTTTGTAATGTCAAAAAATCAGGGGGAATAAGAAATATATCATGTTCATTTTCCCTTCAAACTTCTAGGATTCGCAGATGGAACCTTAGAAACACAGCTAAGTTTACCTTCAATTCCTCAATACATTTCCCACATACTGACATTTTTTCAGCAACAAAAAATTCTTAGGGTGAATCTTGTCTCTATGAATTCAAGAGAAGGTGGGAAAAACAGTAATAGATTTTAATTACTGTCTAGTTTCATTACATTCCTTCCTCCTATAATTAGAAACTAATGAGAAGTGGAACACATTCTGTCAAATGAACTGAGAAAAAAGCATTTCAAGTGGAATGAGTGGCCAAGGACCAAACAAAATCCAGAACTGTCAGGCAGAAAGTCGTGTCATACATAAAGAAATTTCATTTGCTTGGAAGGCTGTAATGATTCATCTCATTTTGCAGGAGTTTCATCATCTGGGGTTGTCTTTTCACACAAACATAAACTAATTCCAATTCTCTTCTCCCTGCTCCCATAAAAAATCCAGGTATTTGATGTCAGATACATTCACACACAGACATGTACATTACATTTTAAAAACTAGAATATCCTATGCCCTCTGCTCTGCTCTGCAATGTAGTTAGGATTCATCCTTTGGCATGTAAATTGAAAACCAGACTGACAGCTATCTGAATCCCAGAGATAATCTGATACAAATGGACTATACTGCAAGCTTTGTCAAACTCCTAATATTGTTTTACCTCATTACATAATCAAGCTGTAATCAGGGCTTAGAAATGGATATTTAGAATTGGGGTGAAATCACTTAGTACAGATGCTGTGCTGTATCAGCAATGACCACAAATTGCCCCATTCTTTATGTAACATTCAGGCAGGGTGAGTATCAACACCCAAGTAGAGGATGGTACCACTTCCAGGTGCTTCAAGTCTGTTGCAAGCAAATATCTACAATACCATGTAAGATCTTTCTTTTTCTACCCTAAAGGCTAAACATTTACTGTATTTCATTTCACATCATGACTTGTCTATGAAAAAATGGTGGTATTTTGCTGCTAAACCTGAGGGAAAGAGATTGTTGAGCATTTTTGAGAAGGAAGACAAATATTTTTTATATCTTATGCAGTCTAAAAATGAATCAGTGAAAGAATAAAGAATTGTGAAGGACAGATACAATGAAAAGGACATTTGTCAAAGGATGAGATAATAAGAAGGTCTCCTGGCCAGATATCTAGGGGACAATGTTCTTTCTGATTTTGCATTTATCTTCAGACTTTTAATTTCTGGTTGTGGACACCACAAAATGACATAAATATCATCTTATTATCAGCACTGTGATCAAATTTCTGTCCTGCCTTTATGAAAATTCATTCATGTGCCCAGCGATCAAATACTTCAGCCAAAATTATTTTCCTGTGATATATGTAAAAACATATTGCAGTGGAGGAGCTAATATAATCTCTTCATGAGATGACTAATTTTAAAAGTACTGTTTCCTTAGTACAGGACAGACTTAAGAACTTTTTGATTTGTTGGAAAAAGGAAAAAAAAACCCCATCAAAAATAGGTCACTTCAGGTTTTATACAAGAGAATAATCTGAACAGATTAAATCTGATTCCTGACAGAAAACTATGCTTAAAAAACACTTTGTTTTCTTCTCATACTGCTGTAACAGTGTAAGACATCTCACTGAAACACATTTTCAGGCTGACTCAGTACCCTCACCAAGACAGTAAATACCAGACGAATTCCAAATATAGACCCTGTCAAGGAGAGAAAAGAGATGGAGACAAAAGCCAAATGAAAATGCATCAGGACAAATACACCCATCTCAAACTATTTACATGATTTTTCATTCTAGATTAGAGCTGCATTGTACAATGTAGTCCCACAGTCTGACACTGGCCTAATTTACGAGAACAGGTCTGACTCGGATCTCTCATTCTCCTCTTTTCCTGCCTTTCCTGGGACAGTAAATTGCATGTTTTTACATTTTATTTCTCCCTCTGAGGCAGTTTTTGGGTAATCCTGCTACTCTCCAGTGTGCCAGAAGTGCACACAATGTGAATGAAGCTTCCTGGTTTACAAGCAATGCCCCACAAACTGTCAACTAATGATTATAACTACAGAATATCTGCATTAAAAAGACACTGAGACTGACTTTTTTTAAAGAAAAAGGATTAATTTAAGATCCTTTTGATTTTGCTTGGATTTGGGTACATAGCTGCAACTCAAATACATAAGGCACTGAACTAATATACAGCAAGATGCAATAATACCACCTCCAGAAAATAACAGATGTTTTTTACATATTCTAGAAATCTGAATATTGCAGATCTAGTCAAGAAACCTTTGGGCATGGAATCATCTTTTTTTATCTGTGGGTACATCATGAACCAAACTGATCAACAAACTGGAAACAAATTTCCTATTAAAATACTATTTACGTGTTCATCAAACAATGGCGCCAGCTCTGGTTTCTGCCTAACAAAATATGAAACTCTTGGCCATGTGAACAGTAAAAACTAGATAGAGAACAAAGATGTCTATATTAGTTATTTATGAGCAAAAGAAGATAAATTCTGCTTCCACAGTTGTCCTTCATAATAACTTATGCAGTTCACCTTCATTACATGTAGCACAAAGGTGATGTTACTTTGGTAATGTTTCCATGATACAAGAGTTGGCTTAGTTCTTGAAGTGCTCTTCTGCTAACAGCACCATAGAAATCCGTTATGTCATTTGGCTGTTTATATAAACACTCGATGGGGAGGAAAATTAGAAATTTTTCAGATTCAGTTTTCCACAGGCAGACTTGCAAGCTTTTCTCATTTCTATTCTGAGGTGATAGTGCCCTCCTGTGGCACGATTTCATTTCTTTTACTTGTTTTTTTTCTCTATGTCTACTCTGTCCAGAAAGATGAACTTGACAGGGTTTCTCATAGACAAACAAGTCAGGTATGTGCTTGTTTATGTGAGTTAATATTGAGAAAAAGGTTATTTTTGTTTCTATATTTTTCATATGGTTCATAAAAAAAGCTTCTTTTAAAAGTTCTTGCTCTTTCCTTTATGGTTTTTGTATAAAACTAGAAGAGAAAATCCCGTTGGAAATGTGGACAGCTGGTGAATGTCCGGGTCTTTGCGAACCATGTGGCTGTATGTCAGTGCAGCCAATTGCACTAACAAAATAGCGCCTATTAGTTACCATATAAAGTGTCACCAACATAAACCCTAGTTGCTAAGTCATTTGATCAATCATTAAAGAACAAATGATAGCCAAAGATTTTGAAGAGTCTGGCTTTTACACTACTCTTCTGTCTTTTTTTCCCTTGGCAGTTTCACAAGTCCATCCAGTAAAAGTTCATGTTTCAAAAAGATATAATAAAGATAATTGACAGGAAAATTCTAACAACTATTAACTACTCATCAATATTTTCCTATATATTGTATTTTATTTATTTATTATAAATGTTATCAGAATTACTGAAACACATAGATTTTCATACTTCTAAACACCAACAAAAAATATTTAAGGAAAGTAAATACTCAAGGAAAATCCTGTTTTCTCGCTGGGGCTGAACACATGCAGTTCCTGGGGGGAAATGAGTTCCATGATGAAGATTCCTGACATCAGTATGAAATGAGGAGCTCATGTGCTTTCAGCACAAAGAAGTTCTATATATTTTAGGTAGTGAACTGTATAAAGTTTGAGAAGAACAGAGTCATCTCTACCATCTATTTTTCCTGTGCCTTTCAGAGAGGTGCATAGCTTTGTACAAAACAGAGAAAGAACAACACTAGTCAGAAAGAAGTCTTTTTATAAACTCAAAAAACTTCTTTCTGTGGACATCTGTCTGTGCACATATTCATTGTTTCAAAAACTTAGTTTTCACAGAAATGACATGTAAAAAACCTCGCCCTTCACCGACTAATAGAAACAGTGAATTTTTTTCTCCTCTCCAAAACTACCTGTGAGAATGAACTGAAATGAATACAAATGACTTGACTAGCTGGCCATCATATAATTTTTGAAGCTCTTCTGTAGTTCTTTTATAAATTAAATCTAACTGTGTTTTCAACAACAGAAAGCAGAATGTTATAATAGTATGAGGCACTCAGTTACCTAAACTATAATTAAGACACCAATCTCCTGTGATGTTAGAAAGCTGCTCTTTTCTCTAGCATTTGTACTAGATTCCAAATCACTTCTGAGTACAAATTAGAGGCTTGTTTCCCCGGTATCTTACACTTTGCACAGTCACTTAAACATGACTAAAGTGAGTAGTAATGGGTACAATTTCCTATTCACTTAGCACAGGTATAAATGCTTCCACAACCAGAAAGCAATGAAGGCTCACACCCGCTGTGCTGATTACACCAGTTAAGTGCAGTGTATGTTTCCATTGACTATGCTTCCTGACACAACTAACTCCTTCTATTGAACTTTTGGGATTTAGGCCAGGTCTGTATGCACAGCTAGTTCAAGTCAGGAATTCACTTCCCCTATTGTTTAACAGAGCCAGAATCCTGGTATTCAAATCACTGTGTTACATGAGTGTACTGAAGGAAGAACTTCCCAGTTTCCAGAGGTTGCACACACTGCTTTGAGTCTGTGTAAATTAAGACAGCATGGGACATGTAATGGTCACAAAGAAAATCTTTTGTAAGGCCTTACTAAGGTCATGATCTCTGGCTATTGATGGTATGCATCTCCTTTTCAAAATACCTCCTACTCTAGAAGTCACTTAAAGCCCATGCACGTTCTCTGAGTGCAGCACAGATTATTGCTACAGAGAGAAATCTTCAACTTCCCATTCAGAGTAGCAGTATGAATGTGCTACAGCTCAAGACAGAACCCTGCCCTGTGTCTCAATCTTCCAAACGTACTTGGCAGGAATATGTATTTAGTGCAAAACATGACACAAGTGTTTGTACATGAGGATATATATGACCTGGACAGCATTTTCCAAGGGATTGCATTCTGGTTTCAATATATGTCACTGAAGAAACTGATTAACTGGTTATTAGACCTTCAGATGAAAAATACTATATCTATCTAGATGTAAAAATCTAGATGAACATAAAGGAATGGGAGAAATACTTATTCATATATACATTCAATATGTTCATACACAGAGGGAGAGAGACCAGGTTTAGATATATTAAGGAAGACTTATTATGCTCTTCAATGTAACGAGATTATTTTATTCCAGGAAAATGTTATATTTCTTTACAAATTGAAAATTATCTAGATATTATTTTCTAGACATATGTAATAGCTATATATATACACCTCAGAATGGGCAGCAAGACTGTAAGATCTCTGGTGAAAAGTTAAGTAATTCAAAATCTTCTAATTAGAGTGGCAAATGTTAAGTACTTAAGTATGTTGTGTTACAAAAATACTGCCAGGTTGCATTATCAGTCATTTCTAGAAAAATCCAAAAGTATATTAGCCCTCCAAAGAGCAATCTGGCAGCCTGAGAAGTCTTTTTGCTGCAGTAGACCATACTGGTTAAATAAGAAACAGAACTTGGGGAAACAATAAAGTAATAATGAAAAGATTATCAGTTTACCAAGTGGGGCTAATGAATGACACTGTGCTAAGGATCAAGTCTGGCCATTTTTTACTGAAAGAGTGTCGCAGTTTAACAGTTTCATGCAGACATCACACCAGGAGTGAAAAATCACCTCAGGCAAAGACATCATCTGAAAATAACCAGGAGTATTTTATCTGGTCCCGGCTGAAGAACAGAGAAATCCCTGAATAGAGAAAACAAATGTGGATAAAAACAGGCCTGGGACAAGATTCTATTGCTAAAGGTGTGATTAAAGCACAGTACTGTCAAGTTCACATCCCACTTGAAGACTTAATGCATTTTACATTTTGGATATACGTGTTATGACAATGGATACTAGGTCCTAAACTGCACATCTTTGGTCTTGCATTACTTTCTGTGCTGTCTATGTTTCTTATTCAAAATCTCAGAAGGCCTGCTGTTATGTCATTCCAATATCACTTAGATAAACCAGGCAATACCAACAAGATGCTTCTCTGGAGCATCCCACTGCTTTGTCTTGTTTTCCTCAATGCTTTTTTTTCCACAATTGTTCCTATTATTTCAAGGCTAGAGGAGATATTCAATACAGTACAGGATTATTAGCTTGCCTTGTCTTGGCATTTCCTAGCTTATATTTTGTTATATCCATTCTTACCTTGAAAAAAGGTCATCAGTACATCCCACTTCCCAAAATCCCAACAAAGTAAGGTAAGAAATAAACAAAACACCTCTCTGTGGTACTAATACCACTCCTTTCTTCAGTAAGATTCTCTGAATCTATTCCACCACACAACAGTGTCTGCAGCACCAGTAGGCCAGTAGACTGTATTAGGAGCTGATTCAGTGTTTCCTATGGATAGATTTCTGGAGTGGTTTTTTTTTACACATATACCCACTGTGAAAGTCTTTGCACAAAGAGAGGTGTGCAGTAACATTTGTGAATGTTGAACAGAACCTTCTAGGAAGTTCTAGAATAACATCTTTTAACTTTTTGGAACATGTGTACAGACATGCTACTTCTACACATAATTGGTTAAGACAATCAGTATTTAAAAACTAAAAGGGGCAGAGGGAATTTTGTTCTATTAGGTACAAGAGATATGAAACATTTCCACCTGGAGTGTCTCTAGTTTGTGTAGCAGATGCTCTGTGACAGGACATTGCTGTTACTCTATGGAAATGGATTGTCCTCTGAAGTGCATCTGTGAGTATTCAATGTTCCACTACTGCTGAATGAACCAAGGCTTTTACAAGTTGCTTAACATTTTAAAAGTGCTTATGCATTAAATTCTCAAAAAAAAATTAACTCTATTTTAAAAGAATGGATAAACTACCATAAAACATTATTTTAATAGCCTACTGTATAAAGTACACTTGTTATATCTGGGAAAAAACCCAAACCAGATTCCATGGTGAACAGATGATCACCACCAAGCCTTCTACCAAAAACATGATAAAGAATGTGTGTAGAAGAGCTTTATAACATGGAAGGACTGAGCCTCCTCTCTCTATGTACATTAATACACATATATATACACTCATTTTTATCCACATCATCATTTGGCTTTGCTTGCATATGCTGTTATTGAACAAGGATAATGCATGAAGTCCTTGCAGTACGCTGTAGTTAAGGTCATCTGGACTTATCTCTTTTCTCAGCACAGGTTGTGAGTTTGGGATTTGAACTTAACACCTATAAGAAAGTGCTGTACTAGATTCTGATATTTTCTGTTCTTTTAAATAAAACACTCTACAAGGCAAGTGCTAGAACCATCAAAACAGTTGGGCAAAAAGACCTGAGTTCAGGACAAAAAATATGGACAAAATAGTTATTTAGGACATGATACAGCTGTTCTGCTAAGAGTATATCTAGCAGTTGCAGCTTCAGAAAAAGAAGCAACATGAGAAAGAAAAGATCTGATGTTTTATTTTCAATTATTTGTAATTATTGGTACCTTTTTATGTTCTCATCTGTGTTTGGTTTTATTTTTCACCTCCTCTGGTAATATTTTGTCTCATTAAAGTAATATAGCACTAAGCATGAAAACAGCCTTCTCTTCAAAACTGTTTGCAAAGGAGGAATACAGATACTGCTTAAAGGAACTATTATCATAGTATAGCAGGAAAAAAACTCCAACCCTAACAACCCTATTTTGAAATACCAATGCTATTAATAACATATATAAAGGTGAATGAATCAAAAAGTTAATTCTCCAAATTGACAAAATAATCACTTCTCAGGAAGGTTAATACACGATCTAGAGACATGAAGAATGCGTCATACTGTAATTTTATGGCTTCAGTTTTACGGTTTTCTTAATCAGTGGCAGTTTTGGGGGGTTGTTTGGGATTTTCTTCTGGGTTGTTTGTTGTGTGGTTTTTTGGTATATGAAGGACACACATATATAATGCAAACTTATCTGTGAATTAAGTGAATAATCCAATTGTAGTTATTAAAACTGGTTGCTTGTATTCAGCCCTTGTAAACCACACATATATAATTTGGTTTTTAAGTCTTTAGTTTATTTCTGACATAATATAATTAAATTCAAATAGTTAATCCCCAAGATAGGGACATTCACATTGAAAAAAATAACAAAGCAGCAGACACCAGCTGAAAAATGATCTCTGAAGTTTCTTCTGTCACCAGGTTCAAAGGGATTATTCTGGGGGAAATTGAAATTTTAATTATGCCTGAAAACAGAGAACTCAATGTTACCTAAAGGTACCGATCTAAGCAGAATACACGTTAGCCACAGAGTCTCTTTGATAACACTAGCAAATTGCCTCACTTCAAATTTGCAAATCCTGTTCTGTTTCAGTTTGAGACTTCTCTGGACTGCACTTCACTGAATTGCAATGAAGTCTTTTGTAGCCTGGGGTTCTGTAGTTCTTTTGCAATCAAGATTTCCCAGGGGTGCTGTAATCTGAAGTAAAGATGAGAACTAGGGGGTTTTTTGTTGAGAAAAAACACATCAAAACCAGAAGCTTTGCTGTATTCCTGAATCCATATGGAATTTACTTAATAGTTTGAGAGGGGAGAAAAAATGAAAAAAGAATCACAAATCTATTGAATGGGAATGATGTGTTATGTACAACAAAGTAACGCGTAGCCTCCCTCCTAACACTGAGGAGATGTGAGTTCCAATTCTTTTAGAGGAGATAATACAACAGGAGATATGCAGGCCAATAAAAAATTATTGACACTGCCTAGCCCTGAAGAACAGTTGAGAAGGTGAATAAATTAGAAAGTATATCTGAAATCATCCATTATTTGAAAGCAGAGCTGAGAGTATGCTAACAGAGACAGCATGGCAACCAGAGATTTGCTGGACCACCATCACTCCCTCAGTTGCTGTAACAGGACTACACCAGGCATTTACAGTTAATAACTTGGGTATAAAGACACCTGCCACCCTATGCAAGGGAGATAAACTTGTACTTCAGGGTTTAAGGGTAAAGTACTAAGTGAAACTGCAAGACTGTGTATTTCCATAGTGTGGAAAATCTACCAGTTCTTGAGCTATACCAATGCTGGAGAAGAGGTATGCATGCATTTACCATTGACCCCAGATACAGAAGAGGAAAACCCTAACTATTACATAAAATAATACATTAAAAACCCAGCACAGGATTTCTACTTCAGTATGCTTTTGTTTTGCAGGAGACTATGTAGTCATGTCTGTTTTCTTTAACCTGAGCAGAAGAATGGGCTATTTCACTATTCAGACCTATATTCCCTGCACACTTATTGTTGTGTTGTCCTGGGTCTCTTTCTGGATTAATAAAGATGCAGTTCCAGCCAGAACATCACTGGGTGAGTTGGTTTTTTCTTCCTTCTTTTATTCACACCTTATGATGTTTCACTGACATCTCTGCTGATCACCATTTTGTAAATAGGAGACAAATTTACACCAGCTCTCTCTGTTTAGAGAGATATAGTCAATTCCCAAGGAATAACACAGCCTAAAACATATTTGCATCTCTTCCTTTTTACTAAGTCAGATTTTAACCCTGAGTATTGTAGATTTTCTACAATAAAAACTTATGCATCTTTTCTGACCACAGCAGTATTTTCTATGAACATGAAGAGGATGAGGTACATGGCTAGATTAGAATCAGGGACACATTAGCTTTATCTGCTTTATTTTCATATCATGGTGACTAGCAATACAAATATCATAAATAACAGACAGGAATCAATCAATCAAACAAACAATTCAAGTTCTCTCTAGTTCTATTTAAGTGTCTGAGCACACAAACATTAAAACTAAATTTTACACTTAAAAATAAAGGCCCTCTAGAAGTTAACTACAAAACTAAATTAAATTTCTTAGAATTAAAATCCATCTAATCAAGTGTTCTTCAAGAGCAGAACTTGCACTGACCATGCAAAAATTTTTCATACCCTGAGCTAATCCTCAAAGCTCTCATCGAATCCACATTTCACTCCTGGAATGGGCCGTTTAATATCTTTGCTCTATGTTTGAACTCCAGGCATGCTTCAAAACCAGTCAGAGAAACAGAGTGGCAAAATAAGTTTGTTTCTTGAAGTAACAATATTTCTGTTGTTTTCTATCTATCTGCCAGGTATTACAACTGTCCTGACAATGACCACCCTAAGTACAATTGCTCGTAAATCTCTCCCCAAAGTCTCCTATGTGACAGCAATGGATCTTTTTGTGTCAGTCTGCTTTATTTTTGTTTTCTCTGCATTGGTGGAATATGGAACATTGCACTACTTTGTCAGCAACAGAAAGCCAAGCAAGGATAAAGACAAAAAGAAGAAAAACCCAGTATGTATCTTTTACCAGAAGGGTTTAAAATTCAGTTACGTTTTCTGAGACAGTATTTAAATTCCTCTTTATGCTTGTACTTTCTTTTCAGAGGTTGCTATTACACATATACTTCTTTGTATGAACAGGAATGTGAGCATTCACTTTGAAAATAAGAAGCCTATATATCACAGTTGTCTGGATGCCTGAGAAATTAATTTCTTAGAATAAGGATCCTTTTAACCAAAGTATCCTGCAAATTGCAACTATCACCAAAACCGTTTCTTACGTTCTAGTTAGAGCTCTTGCTGTGACCTTTATGGAAGAAGTGTTAGTTCTTATGTCTTAGCTTTAGCAATATTCTCTGCCATTCACTTATGTCCATATTACTGACATGAAACTGTTTTTCTTATTATTGGGACTACTTTCATATTGAAACCATGGAGTGTGCTTTTTCTAATTTCCCCTTAAGCATCTGTTTCCTTTTCATTGTTTCCTTATCTTCTTTTTCTCGTATTTCTTACCTTCTTTATCTACTTCTCTCCCTCAGAAATTGATTTGGCTAGCAGTTTACAATATTATTTATGGATGCATGCTCCACAGTAATAAAAAATTGTACATAATAGCCACAATAAAAAACATCTGGAAATATCTTCAGAAGGG
This sequence comes from Colius striatus, assembly GCF_028858725.1. NCBI lineage: Eukaryota > Metazoa > Chordata > Aves > Coliiformes > Coliidae > Colius > Colius striatus. The sequence goes on from NC_084767.1 coordinate 6,544,146, forward strand.
GGTTGGGAGTTTGCCCAGATAGCAAAAAGGTTTGTTGCTTCTTTTATCCAGGACAGATTTCTCTTTGACTATTGCAACTGAGCTGAAAAGTCTGTTGTCTACAGTCTCTGATATGAAAAGAATTAGTGTAAAATCCTAGAGGGGAAAGTAGCCTAATCATCTCTAAAAACACCCAAATATGCCTGCAAAAAATGTGAAGAACAAGTGTTTTATATTAATAGAGAGTATTCATAATTCCATTGCAAGCATTTAGGAAACTAAGTCATCACCTGGGTTTGCTCTGCTTCTAGGACTTCTGAATATATTCTCTTTTAGTCATATCACACAGAACAAAAAGAATAAAGAAAAATGGTAATCGGAGAACCTTTTGCTACGTATCATTGCTATAATTTCAACTTTAAAAGCTAATGAGACTTTAAAAAATAGATGTACTCTGTATTGGATAAACAGTCAGAAAAACATCTATAAGATTACAGAGAAAGAATTCTCTCCTAACTTTAGGTATGCTAAAGTTGGATTTGATCATAGGCCTCTGTTTTGGTCAAAAGAAAGAGGCACTTCCAAAGGATGATGCGTCCTTACCTGTCCTAGGCTGAAATAAAATGCTCTCTGTGTACATGTGTCTTTCACAGTCAATTAAAGGAGCAAAGATTAACTACCTCAAATTTAGGCATCTCATATCCATAAAAGGGCAAATTACTTGTTCTTTACATTAATTATGTGCAAGCATTTGGGGACAAACAGAACTATAAATGATTGTCTGGATTCTAATCATAGAATCCAAAAAAAATTAGAAGTACAGTGTTCAGGAGCCAGTCCACCAGGAAAAAGGTTTTATAAACTGAATATTCTCTTTCAAAACCATTCAACAGAAGAGATTGGAATCCCCTAGGAATATGAGAAGTTCTAATTGGTGTTTGGTATGTCTTTGACCTAGATGTAGTTAGTGACAAGTCAAAAATGTGAGGAGTTTATATTACAGATACTTGTGTAAAATTGCTATTTTCCCAACTTTTCTATAATTAGTTCTTTTTGACTTACTATGTTTTAGAAACATATTTTTAATTTACATTATTTTTGTCTCTTTCTTTCTTTCTTTCCTTTCTTTAATTTAAATCAAAACCCTCTGAATTCTCTTTTCTGTCTACACAATGAAAGCTTCTTCGGATGTTTTCCTTCAAGGTATAATGTTTTTTGGAATGGAAATTCACTGCATGCGACTGCTGAATTTAACTATTAGAGCTTACATGACAGTGGTGTTTTGTTGAGTTGTTTCCTTTTAATGAGACATCTAAGCATTCTACTCAAGGTAACTCCCTAATTAAGTAGAATGGTTACATATTCCTAAAAAAATTGTAGAGTTGATTCAGCAGCCCAAATACTGATTTCACTATGGTTCTGAAAATCTAAGCTCAAGAGTGACCATTATTGGATTGCATGAATCAAGAGTGTTTAATCTTAAAACACTTGCACTCTTCTCTTTCTCAATTTGTCATGGGATCCAATAGCACCAGCCACATCACCCTTTTAGAACTCAGCTCTGACATAACCTTTTTAACCTTTGTGATTTCATTCCAAATTACAAAATGAAATTCGTTCTGATTTTAACCTGAACAAAATTCACTATCATCAATTACTCAAATACTATTCTTTATGCAAAGTCAGAGTTTTGAAAGGGTTTAAGATGTATATATACCTTTAATACTGTCACTGGATCAACACTCTTAGCAAATTAGAAAATATATCTAGTTATGTTTCACATCTAAAACTTATCTTCATTCAGAAATGCAGAGATTTCATTGAAAAAAGAAATCAAAACCCCCCAAACAAACCATGGGGGAAAAGAAACAACAGAAAACGAAACCCAAGAAATTTACACACTTACGGAATGGAATTGTTATTTTACCCTGTGGACTGTCACCAGGAAACATCAATGGCTGTCATCAAAGCGTTTTCCAAGTCCTTAAATGTGTTTTAATTGCTAAATTAGCTCAAATTGTTCCATATATATATGCATAAAATTTGGATCACGTTGGTGAACATTAGTAGATGGTGAACTGCATATATGCAGACAATTGCAGAGTCTTACAGATATTCTCCTCACCTTATCCAAAAGACCCAGGTTTAGCCTCTTTTCCCTGTCCACATATTTACTCCTGTCTGAACACAAACCAGTCCTATATTAAAATCCTGCATTTCCAATTGATTAAGTTCCTTCCATGTGCAATGTATATATTGTCTTCAGATACCAAGCAGCTATGTAAAATATAGAACACAACAGAAATTCAAAATACCATCAATTACATTCCTGAACGTTTCCTTTAACCTCTAACATTTACTTAGTTTGGCTTTAAAGCTGATTGTCCACAGCTATTAACTTCATATCGATTTGTGCTGCTTTCCTGTAAAGTGTATGATGCAACTGATAATGGTAATGTTAGAACCATTAGAACTCCTCAGCAATTTCCCATGTACCCCAAACAGAATCATCATTCCCATGCTGACCATTAGTCTCTACCTCCCTGTTGGTCTGATGATAATAACAGTCTCTCCTTGCAATCTCTTTCTTTTTCTGCCACTCCACCGTAGGCACCTACAATTGACATCCGACCTCGTTCAGCTACTATTCAAATGAACAATGCTACACACCTCCAAGAAAGGGATGAAGAATATGGGTATGAGTGTCTTGATGGCAAGGACTGTGCCAGTTTTTTTTGCTGCTTTGAGGATTGTCGAACAGGAGCATGGAGGCATGGGAGAATACATATCCGCATTGCCAAAATGGACTCCTACGCCCGTATCTTCTTCCCAACTGCCTTCTGTTTGTTTAACCTGGTCTATTGGGTATCATATCTTTACCTTTAAAAGCAGAAGGAAATCAGTGATATGAGCCTTACTCACTGAATTTCTTAGAGAGATGGTTTCCCAAGTCCACATAAAGTATTTACAATGTGCTTTATAGTGGTCTGAATCCTGTAGTGCCATAACCCAGTAAATATCAATCATAATTTATCCAAAAACTGCCATCGGGTTCTTGTGAATTAAATGTCCATACAACATGCTGACATAATTTGAAATAAAAATAGTACAGACAGGTACCATATAGCTATACCTGGTGGAATAGAGAGAAACGGTGCAGACGGCAAGAGAAGCATGGCAACATCACTTCATAGTTGGTACTGGAATTCCAAACAGGAGTGAGAGACAGAAGAATTCCCAGGTAAAGTGCTGCAGTTTGTCAACACTGACTATGATTATGCTATAGCTTTGTTCTCTGTGGGCTTTTCTTTTTGGAAGAGTCATCTCTCACTTTGAATAGGTATTATTAAGCTAGGAGAGTTAACTTCTACCCACACCAAGATAAAAATAGACCTTTACCTTTGCCATCCCTTTAAGAGCACATGTACAATGCTGTAAATATTTCAATATCTTGTAGTACATAAAGTCTAGTGCATGCATCTTTTGGGAGCCAAAATAAATGAAACAAAGGTACCATAATTTTCTGTCTTTTATTTTGTGTCTCTGGATGTGCTATTGTAATTGAAATGTGGACAATTTTTTTTTTTCCTTTAAAAATTACCCAATTATCCCTTTCCCTCGTGCATGGAAGATCCAAGCAGACAGCACTTTCATGTAAGACATTAGAGAAGCCTTAAGGATTCAAATAAATAACATGTAGACAAATCTGTATGGCCAATATAATAGCTCATAAAGTATATTGTATGTGTCTGCTGCAGTTGTAGCCTTCATTCTCCCTTGACAATGTTGTTATATTTCAATTAAATTTCCAGTAATTACACACTGCAAGTTCAGCTTCCGAATTAAATCCATGTTCTTCTATTGTTCTTTTCCCATGTTTAGCTGTACTTTTTTCCTTATACAAGTCTTTGTAGGGTTTTTTTATTCTTTAATCTGGTCCAGGAAATAGCTTTCATTCTAGACATCATTTTTTACATAAGAGCTACAAGTTCATTTTGAAATGTTAGATTTCGTATTACACACACATATACCATTCTCTGCCCATTCATGTCCTGGATCAGCAATAGCTGTTGTTAGTGCTGCTTTTCACTCCATGAGTACCTTTACTGAAACAAACCTTTACTATGGCTAGCACACAGTTTATAGATAGCCTTTGAAAATAAAAGGGAACAAAGAGTGTCTTGGCTACTAAATCACATGTATGCAGTTTATGTGTATTTAAAACCTTCAGCCCACCTGGGTGAATCTTGAAAACCATTTATCCACTGGTTTTGAGAACCTGTATGATGCTCAATTATGCAACCTTAAGCACATGTAAATATGACTGACCTTTTTTTAATTGTTAAAGATGTAATATGTCAGAGAGGAGGCTTGCAGACTGAAAAGGAAGGTATTTAACTTAGCATTACAGAATTCTAAACAGTAAAAATGGAGGAAAAGTAAAGTTTTCCAACGTTTGTATAGTTTTGGAAATAAAAATGTATAAAAAAGGAATAACTCTTGATCATCAATTGCTCCTTGTCCAATGTATTTCAAAACATTTTAATAAAGGAATTGCACACACCTGTGGACTTTTTCAATAAAACTGCTGCACTCAACTTTAGTTGTCTTTTGCTAGTTTGTTAAAAGCATGCTTCAAGGACTAGGCTGCTAGACTACTTTGGTTCATCAGCTGCCTAAATATAAGTAACTATAAATCTCGTAATCTTCTGCATATATTCATGTTGTAGTCAAATCTCTCACCCACGTAACTTTCAAGGACAGAGACTAAATCTTTAAAAACAATTTAAAAAATCAAATAAAAATAATAATAAACCCCAAATCACTGAACTGGAAGTATGCTAATGAAGAGAGATAACCTTTCTCTATCTACTGAAAGTACAGAGTGTCTCCAGCTTCTGAGTGTCAGTCAGCTTTCACATGGAAATGTGTTTCAGCTGGTGACAGACAGATCACTTTCCCCCACACCCCACAGTGGTCAATGATTTAACAGCTTTTTTTTAGTTCCTTGCAGTTACTGTTATATACTTCAGATTTCAATTTTTAGCTGAATCTTTTCCCTGCAACCAAAGAGGTGTTATATAGATCATTACAAATCTCAGCTCAAACCAGCCCATTAATTCCCTCAGTCCAAGTGCAATACAATTAATATATTTATGGGGTTTTGTCAAGATCTGTGAAATTAAGAATTGGCTGACAGTACTTTACCTTACTTCAGTCATTAGATTACATGTGCCTGTAGAAGCCTGCAGAACCCTCACCTTTGCAAGCTGGCCTTTAATTTCCAACAAGGGAAGAATTTTGTTTAGCTTCATCTACATGGGTGAAGAACCAGATTTTGGTTCTGCTCTGGTAGAAAGTTAGTTATTTGGAAACAGACAGCTAAGTCCAAGATAAGAAGTTAGCAAAATATAACTTCTTCATGGGCTTCTGTAGCTGGATTAAAACCTGTTATTTTAAACTAAGAGATCCAAGGCAGAATCCAACATTAAGTATAGATACAAGAAGAAAAGTATAAAGGAGCCATCTAAATGAAAATTCATTGCAGCCCAGGGGGAAAAGTGACATTTTAAAATGCAAGTGTTGTCTTTCAAACAACATTTCAGTTGGTTTGCAAAGAGAATTTAATTAAATTTTATAAAAAGCTTCACAGATCAGTTTATTATACCCATAACAGATCTATTGTTCCATTTATAAAAATTAAAAGCCATTGCACTTCCCCTCCATATTTAGGAGGATTCTGTAGATGAGAAGATTTAGACTTCCTATTTATACATTACTGTGCTTTTCTTTTTAAAGTCAAGAATTACAGGGCAAAATGGAGGTTACATATTGAAAAGAAAGTTCATGACCTTTAAAAGATCTTGAATAACAGCCATGAACTAAAAGCTTTGCTTACAAGTCAGCAAACCTATTTGAATAATTCATTCCAGAATGTTGAAATAGTTCAGAAAAACATATTAAAAAAGGTTGTCTTTCTTGGAGGGGTGGAACACAATACCATAAGACTGGATAAGATTTTCTTATTTGGACTGTCATAAAATTCATACTGATTATCAAAATAAGAAAAGGGAAATAAGAAATGATGAAAGATTAATATCACTTTAATTCAACCAGTATGAAAAACCTTAGAAATATTGATCTTTCCTCCAGACACGTGTTTTTTGATACAGGCATATTGAAATCTATATCTGATGAGGTTTAATCAGCCATCCCCCTCTTTAGAATTTTTTATATATGCTATAAGCCTAACCATAGATTCAGTCATTCTGCTGTGAGCTTAATTTTGATTTACCTACAGGAAATAAGAAAAAATGCCACCAAAAAACCCCTTCCCCTGGTAAAAAAAAACAAACCAAGTCACCTATCCAGCTAATATATTTACAAAGTGTCTAGAAAACTAGTAGATGAGGCTATAAACTGCTTGATAGTAGAACAAACTTAATAGAGAAGATTTAGAATAGTTGGATACTTTTCTGCATTAAAGAATTCAAAACCACAGCCATGAGATCCACAGAATCACAGAATGGTAGGAGTTGGAAGGGACCTTTAGAGATCATCTAGTTCAACCCCCCTGCAGAAGCGCGTTCACCTAGATCAGGTCACGTGGGAACATGTCCAGGTGGGTCTTGAAGACCTCCAAGGAAGGAGCCTCCACAACCCTTCTGGGCAGCCCCTGCCAGGGCTCCCTCACCTCAACAGTGAAATAGTTCTTTCTTATATTTTAGTGGAACTTTTTGTGTTCCAGCTTCATCCCATCACCCCTTGTACTGTTGCTAGCTACTGTAGAAAAAAGCGATGTCCCAACCTCCTGACACCCACCATTTAGATATTTGCAAATACTAATAAGATCCCCCCCAAGTCTCCTCCAGACTAAACAGCCACAGTTCCCGCAGCCTTTCCTTGTATGAAAGATGTTCCATTGCCCTGATCATCTTGGTGGCCCTGTGATGGACTCTCTCCAGCACTTCCCTGTCCCTCTTTTGGCAATTCCGTAATCTCACAAGTATTTCTTCTTCTCATTCTTGAACTACTTCTATCAGTGCTTTAATCTGTTGTCACAGTGAGATTTCTTGAAGAAAAAGGCATTTTTCTCTTGCTCTTTCCAACTTCTTTTCCCTCACTGAACATTCACCTGAATTTGACAGCTTTCCTGCTAATCTAGCTCTGGATCTTTCCTACATGTATAATACTTCTGTCCCAAAAATGACCACACTCACAGCTTCACCCAAACTTGTGATTCCATTTCAACATCAAAATTTTTTTGCAAGTTGAAAACTGTTAAGAAACTGCAAGTGAAGTTGGAAAGTTCATGGATTCGATACTATGAAGCTAAAAAAATCATATGGCAGACCTATTGATAACTTCAAGCTTGTTTTTATCTTCTTGTGTTCAGGAGAGCTGATACCTGCTCTCATTAAGGCCTAGTCTTTCTACCTGAATAGTAATAGCCCAGAAAGTACCCAGAGTCATACAAAATGAAAACCCTGTCAACATCTAAGTGTGGCATAAATCTCACCAAAGCTGGACCTTCCCCACACAGCAAGTCCACCTACTGGTGTCAAGCAGCTGAGGATGCTGTCTACAGACACTGCAGCTCCTCCAATATCTATAAACACCAAGTAATACTTCATGACCCTTTTTTTGCCGCCCTCCATGGTTCCAGTGGCTTTGCTGGTTTCTTAGAAGTCTTCAGTGGCTCCTTTGGAAAGACACACCCTGGGTGACCCTCGGGAAAGTATCAGTGTCAGAGAAGCACAGATGCAGACTATACAAGGATGAGAGAAGGCAGTCTGCTAAATGGTATAATGTTTGAATGAAAACAAAATATTTGCTCTTCAGTTCAAACATTTAGGATACAGAAGAATACTAGCTAAATAATAAAAAACTCTCAACAAAATGAAACTGCCAAAGCAGCTTAAGAAATGGTCATTTAGTTATGAAGTGGTTTTCTGCCTTTATTTCTATAGATTATTTTGCAAAACCACCACAACAACAACAACAAAAAAAAAGAGGTCAGTACTAAAAGAAACTACAAAGAATATCAAGTACATGTCTAATTTTCATTTATCTGAATAATTTGTTTACTTCTACATTTACTATAGAAACATTTTAAGTTAGACCTTGTTACAAAGGTGAATTAGCATTAGGGAGTTTGACTGTTCTGCCATGTGTTCTGCTCCTCACTATGTTCCATGGAGCATTTGGACAGAGAGGTCCAAACCACCAAAAAGAATGTTGTGTGGGGAGATACATTAGCTCAAATCACAAATGGTTCCAAAACTTGTACAGTAGAAAGCAAAACTGTGTAAATGAAACCACCTTGCAAACTCCTAATACACATGGAGCTATTGTTTCAAACTACACTGTATGATCTGCCATAGTTGATCAGAAGCTTCTCTATTTGAAGAGTCATCCTGTTCTAGTACATTAGTCTGTATTTTAGTAATATAACATTTTTAGGCATTGCAAGCCTTTTCTGTCCTTTGGAGCATTCACTTAAAAGAAAAGGTAGGGCAGTTCCTCCTTCCAGCTGTTGTTGACCTCCTACCCTCTCTCTTGTGTATAAAGAAACAAACTGTTAAGTCCCAAATATATCAGAGTAAAACCAAATACAACTCAAAAAAATTGTGATATTATTTTAACTAAAATGATAGTTTTCTTCCACAATCCTTGAAAAGGCCTTCTCAGCTACTTATGAAGGAAATTAGATCATGCAAAAACGATTCTCATTAAGTGTGCTGCAGATAATGTAAGTAGCTGTGTGTGCCACTATCATATGGTTATTGAATTGTTACTCAGGTGCTGCTGGTGCCTTCTCAGTCACATTTGCTGTTCCAGTGTTCCTACATGAATGCAGTGACATGTTTCGGAGCAGCATGTTAAAAGCGTGATGTGGAAAAAGTAGTATGATTAGAATGGTGGAGCATCAATGATAAACACAAGAATGTATAATTGATTCAATGCTTTTATCTAGTAATGGGTATTTGTAAACTGATGTTGGGGTCTACTCATTTTAAGAATCATCAGGTTTCATTAATTACTCTAAACAACTCTTGTTTAACTTCTGGCTGCTCCTTTTAGTAATGTTATCAGTTGAGACCAAAAATGGCCAAAGCATAAATGACATCATCTCTGTAATATCATATATCAGAGCTACTGTGCAGTGAACAAAAATATAGGATGCCTGCTCAGCAAAATTGAGGTGTTCAGCTCTGCTCAAGACCTCTGAAATCTGAGAAACAATTTTTTGGTGTGTGAATTTGTCCTTTCCAGGGAATTTAAGGATAGAAACATTGATCTTTCTGAAAAGTCTTAAAATTCATCCCAAACCAGAAATAAGATATGCTATGGTATAATTTCCTAGGGGACGACCTGAATACTAATTCACCATGTGAACATACCATTTAGTCTCCAAAGATCGTTTTTCCTATCTGTGCAAAGAAGAATAACCCATAATGCTTGAGCAGTTAATGCAGACACATGGGCTTTGATTATGTAAACAGATAGAAGTTCACATCCCAAGCACATTTGAGAAAATTGTAAAAATTCTTCTGAGGATTTTGACACAAATTTTAAATATCATGTTATTACTACTCCTCCTACCTCCTCTCTCACTCTTCCTGGCACCTAGGCACAGATGGAGCTAGCCCTCAGTACATTTGAATTCACATATGATGCAAAGGAAGAGTACAATGGAGAAGATACTCCTTTTCAAACATGCCTTTATATTACCATGTCTTTGAGGGGAAAAAAAAAGGCCCCTATAGAACTCAAAAGTCATATTTGGGGAACTCTTAAAACAGGAAAAAAAAAATTAATTCTGTAATCAACTTTTCTAGGTAAAGAAAGAGAAAAGTATCGGCAGCTTAGTTCATGTTCTTCATTTGTTTGTTCTGGTTTTGGCTAGGATAGAGGGAATTTTCTTCCTAGTTGCTTGTACCAGGCTGTGTTTTGTGTTTACTGAAGAGAATGTTGGTAACACAGCTGTTTCTGTTATTGCTGAGCAGTGCTTGCACAGTATCGAGGTCTTTTCTGCTTCTCACACTTACCTGCCAGTGAGTACGATGGGAATGCAGAAGAAGCTGGGAGGAAGGATGGCCAGGACAGCTGACCCAAACTAGCCAAAGGGCTATTCCATACCACAAGACATTATGGTATGGAATATGGAGGGGACTTTGTGGGGAGAGATAGATCACCGCTCAGGCATCAGTCAGTAGCTGGCAAGCAACTGCATTGGACATTACTTGATTTTTCTTAGGTTTTGTTTCTCTCAGTTATCATCACCATCATCATTAGAATAAAACATAAAATTTGAATTTATTTGACCTATAACATTGTTCTTATATCAACCTGTGAGCTTTGTTTTCTTTTCCAGTTCTCCTCTCCAATGGCAGGGGAGCACAGAGAAGGAGTGAGAGCAGTTGCATGGTACTTAGCTGCTGGTTAGGGTTAAATCACATTTTCTTAGTAGTAATTTAAGCTAGTAATTTAGAAAACTATTCTTGTTAGACTAAGATTATCAGGGTGAATCTCATCCCTAGATCCCTACATCATTTTGAGTACTAGCAAAATTAAATAATTCTGTACTGTCTGAATAATTTGCCACACTTCCAATAAAAGGACTGACATCCTCATATTGCCTAGAAAATGTGTTCAATGAACATTTTGAAACAGAAAGGGAACGTACTAGTTTTTCAATTTTTGTAGTAAAAATCTTATTAACTTTCAAAGCTCTGTTTAACTCACAGGTAGCAGGCAAAATACTAATCAAAATGCTAATCAAAATCATTCATGCTGTAGTAGAACAGAATGCATTTTATTCTAAACAGCAACAGCCAGTTTCTAAAGATGCTCACCAATTATTATTGGTTCTGAGGAGTAAAAGGCTTTTCAAAGAGTTAAAGTACAAGAGTCCTTTACTTATGAAAAAATGAGAATTTTGAAAATATGAAAGCATGAAAATATTTACATAGGGAATGAAAGTTAAAAAAGTAGGCAAAGTAGAATGAAAATGTGGAAAATAACAGAATCCATAAATTTAAAAACTAACCAGTTACTTTTTAAGAGTTAACACACTTGAAAGTTTACACTCCTCTTTTCACATAATTTGAAATCACAGAATTGTAGAATCTTAAGGGTTGGAAAGGATCTCAAAAGATCATCTAGTCCAATCCCCCTGCCAGAGCAGGATCAACACACTTGAAATGCTGCATTCAACTTCAAACCCTGGTAACTGAAGATTAGGTAAAGACATGAAAAGCCACACTCTTGGCTCAAGTAAATTGTAAAGTGTTATCTTCCTGGTTGCTAAACACAGCTGTGAACTTCTACCTGCAAGCTGTCTATGAGCATTCCCACTCCTTGAATTATGTAGCAGCCTCCCAAGGAAGTTGTTGAAAGTATACAAAAATTCTTTGTTTACATAGCAGATGTCATTCAAATATCTCAGCTTTGTACCAATAAAGAAATCAGTCAACTATATGATTTCCAGAACTGAGTGTGGTAAATATATCACTATTCAAAGACGAGAGCCATTTGAGAGTTCTCTCACACATATCACTGAATACATCCCCATCTGAAGGTAAGTTAGCAGCTGCTCTATAGATCTGTTTTTCTATTTAGTTTTCTCTTGTTCAGAACCACACACCAATTCTTTCTCTAAATATTTCTTTAAACTTTTGTGTTAAATGATCTCATTTGACATGTTCCTTAGTATGCTTAGACAACCAAAATTTAAAGAGAAAAACCAGAACACTAAAATAAAAAGCATCAACTTGGAGAGTTATCACTTAGTCATCTGCGTAAAGTCTGGAATTCATATTTTCACATTTTCTTCAGAGCTTTTATAGAGAAAACACTGACATTTCCTTGTTGTATGTTGTAAAACTGGGGGGAAAATGACCTTTAAACTGCTGAAGGAACTAGTCACCTTCTCCTACATGCTCATTTTTCTAACTAAACTAAGATCCTACACGCTCATCTGTATGACCTTACAGATACCCTGCTGAGATCTACCACACAAGCACATAACTGCAGAACAATGTTGTAACTTGTGTTAGGAAAACTGGCCCCCAGAACTAGAGAATCACCTGTTTGCTGTGACTGGTATTTTGTCAGGGATTTTGCTGACTACATACAAGCTCACAGAAACATATAGATGGCAACAGATATACATGGATGAGCATAAAAAAAGAAACATAGAAGACAGTTACAAGGTTCTTTATAAGTTAATGAGTATTTCTTCTTCTTTTCAAATGGTTTGACACATACATATAGAACTAAATCATCAGTTCAGTGATACAGTCTCTGTCACATTTCCTTTTATAAAGCTAAATATTAAGGGGTATAAAAAGGCCATAGTATTCATTACTGTTTGTCTCATACCTCTGAAGTGTTTACTATACCGCCTAACATAAAAACCACCATTCCTCTTAAGAAAACACCATTCTTCTTAAGTATATCATCTTCTTAAGCAATCTTCAGTTTTATCATACTATGTATTTTGCAGTAAATATTAAAAACAATAAAGTGTTCCATTTTATGAAATTCATAAACTTTACTCACATATTCTTTGTGAAGTATCATGCACCTGGATATGTTCTCAAAGTAGATGAAGCAATGCTTTGCATTTTCAAACTGCCTAATCCCCTTAAGGAGGGAAACACTACGAATGTCACCTCAAGACAGCAGCAGCCCTATTCGTCTCCAGTGATTTTTGGTTTGGAGGTATTTTTTTTTGCATTTTGAGGGATGACAGACAAAGATAAACTGCATTACTCCCTCTTTTTTCAATCTAAAAAGCCCCGTTAATTCATGTTACCAAAACCTATAGCAATCTATAGCTCTATACGTCCAGGCTCTTTCAGTTTAATTACTCTTACAAAACTAATGATATTAATTTCTGTCTGCTAGCAAGCAATTATGATTTTACATGTCAGAATAAAAAAACCCACAGGCAGTGAAAATCCCAAGGTTTAATCTCTATGACCCCATAATGATTAATACAACAATATTTGATAATGATTAGAGAAATTAGGGTTTTTCTGTTTCAGGAAAGAATAGCTAAAACCAGAATCCTCCTCTAAGCAATCATAGCTAATAACACAAACTGTACCTTGAATTAACTTGTACAGGCAACCTGAGCAATTCCTTTTGCTACCATTAGAAATCAGTGAATAGTACTCTACACCTGATTTGGAAATTATTATTCAGAGTTATTCTCCCGAGTTTTCTCATTTTATGCCTATTTGTGGGCAATGATGAGCAGAAAAGATATTTCTGAAAGCTGTTTTCAAGGAGAATAAAAAAGTGAAATGAACGTAGGACCCACTGGACAGTAGAAGAATGACTCGCTTCCTATAGCTTCTAAGAAAAAATGACAAAGGAACCAGGACAGAGTAATTGGAGTAATTCTGGACACCTGCACACAACTTTCCTCCTGGATATAGACTTCATCATCTGTAAGCAAGAAGTGTTTATATTGGTTCACACTGTCAAGCAATTCTAACTATCAAGAGCTTTTCTGACGGTACTGTTCTTGGGGGAAGTGGTAAATGCAACAGCCATTTCTTCAAGCCTCCTCTTGCTTCTCTTTTTCAATTCTTTTGGTTGATTCTTTTTCTCCTGAGTCTATTTTACAGACTCTGGATGAAAGGAAAAGTCAGCTTCAGACATATTTCATCTCCTATAGCTATTAAAATTGTAAGCAATTGATAAGAGATGCCTTTCATGGATTACTTAGGATTCCTTAATGTCTAATAAAAAACCAACTTGCTAGTTTCATAAACTGGAATAAAATAGTCTGGTTTGTTTGAGAAACTATCACAAATTCACTTATATTTACTAGTGCAGAAATCCTCACTTGACTGATACTCTAAGTCAGAAGACTGAAGACCATGTGAGTGCCCATGTGGCTTCCCAATGCACAAAAGTTAGGCTAAAATAAAAGCAAAGCATGTTACTCTTAGCTGAAAAGGAACTTGGTTTCATGAAAAGTTGAACATAAGTCAGATGGGATATAAAGTCACAATAACTAAACATAAACAATACTAATATAAATATAAATTGCCTTTATGTCAGATAACGAGTACAAAATAAGAGCTTCCAATAAGAGCATTTTAAAATGTTGATATGCAGTTCAAATCCAACTGAAGTTGTCCTTGACACATACACTTGCTGTCTGTGTGACACCAAAACGATGAATATTCATTTGTGCTTATAGTTCAGAGTTAGCAATACACTGAAATATAAACATAGCCCCATCCTTCTCACAATATTGAACAGAAATTTACTTATCATCTGTACTGTACAGATTTAATATTTCTAACAGACATGTTGGTTGGTACATTTAATTTCTCTGAAAACTATGGCTTGTTTTCCTTCCTCAGCATCAGTTCAAGTGAGTGTATGGAGACATATACTTTCCAGAGGGATTAGGCACATGAATAACTGTGTCCCTGAACTAGAGTATAACATTTATCAAGCCTAAATTTCAGGTTATGATCAACAGTCCTGGTGCAAAATCCAGTACTTTTATATCTAAATAGACAGAGGAATGCTATCATTACAGAGAAGAGCAAAACAAAGAAAAGATACAAGCAATGTGAAGCCTAAACCAACATGCATGCAAAGTTTATGTCAAAAGATGTAAACTGAACTACAATCCTTTGAGACTCAATCTATGCTTTAATCACAAATCTTTCTATGCCATAAAATAAAAAAATCTCTCCACTTGCCTGTCAGACACTGACAGCATTATAAGAGGATTAAAGATGAAAGGTTTTACAGAGGTTTTTAAACTGCAGATCTTAAAGATTCTTTGCTTGCTTTCTCATGAAGATTTTATATTTGTTCTCACTTTGTATTTCAGTTTTTCTAATCTAAAATGAAAGTTGTTGAGACTGAAATGTATGTTTTGTTCTTTATGCACTGAAAACACAGCAAAGAAAGCTGTCAGTGAAGATCAAACTGTGAAAAACAACAAACTGCTTAGAGTGAGGAAAGAGGTGTGAAGAGGACTATTGCATGAGAAAAATAATAAAAAAGAGCATGCAACCAACCAAGAAAACAAATCAGCTTATTATACAAACATGGAAGTTTTCAGATTAATTAAAAATATGTGAAAAGTCTTGCTATCCTTCAAGGGGAGCAGTTAATATTTTCTGCAAATGCTCCTGAATAGATGAGTGCTTTTTAGTAGATTCTGCAGCCTTGTAATTTTCCCTGAGACTACTCATGGAGTAAAGAATGACACAGTGTGAGTCCTAAAATTATTCATAATGACATCAATTAGGCAGTGCAAGTTCTTTTCTGTTTTCTTGGTATTTCGAAGTCATAGAGCTCTAATAAAGTTCGTGGGAGAGGGAAAAGAGGGTAAGCAAAGCTTTATTGTGCATAAAAGCGTGTTAGGACACTCCATGTCTGAATGTGCAAATCTGGAGAAGTACCTTAAAGTCAATGAATACACTACCTTGTACCTCGACTAATGCACTTCAAAACTATGATGTTAGATCATAATGTTAGATCATAATGTCACAATGCATGGAAACCCAAGACCTCCCACTCCATCACAAGTTATGCTCTTACCAGTCCTGCTGATAGTGCACTTCCACCCTGCATATTTCCTGGGTCAGAACGAATTCATTCCCAGTCTCATGAATAGTAGGAAGCAGATCAGCTTATAGCATATGTTCACCAGTCAAAGTCCCTGATCTGTTTTCTACTCAAAATCACCTTGCAGCTTGAAAGATACAGTGGACATTAGCAATTTCATGCTGGGGCGAAGCAGAACAAAAGCCAACATTTCCTGTTTGTCTATAGTGATTTTAATTGCTTGGTATCCAAGTTGTAGGCCTTGTCAATTGCTTCTCTACAGTATGGCTTGTAGGAAATCTTAGGGATGCTGAGATGGCATGTTTCTTGGCTCTTGTTTTCTTAACACACCATAGCTGTTGTCTGAGACTGGATGGAATGTTTCCTCCTATTTCTTTCACATCTTAGAAAGGACGTTGCACTATAGTATTCATCTGTTTAAAGTGACAACCTCCTAAGTCTTGGAGAAAATCCCACGTGATTTACCACTCTCTCAAATGTCTGCTCCTCCTGCATCATATTTACAGTGATAGTTCCAAAGATCCTCAATATCATACCGTGGTTTTGTTTCACATCTTCCTCTTTTTTTCTATTTCTGCAATTCCCTGAAGCTTTGACATCAGTTTCTAACATTGCACACTTATTTTTTTTTCAGTTTTCTCTTGAACTAAATGTCAACAGGACACAACCATTGCTCCATTGTCTTGTAATTTAACAGTGCTAAATATAGAGTAGTCTGACTCTACATGCCTCTCTACTCCAAGGTCTCTGGCTGAAGTAGAATGCTGAAGCCTCATGCACATAGGAGAACTCCCTAACAGTCTAAGAGATCTAAAGTTCATCTGATGCTAACTTGAATCAAACCAAAAGACTACATATATCTCAAAGTTCTTATCACAGACAGTAATCTGATCTATTACAAGGAACACAGAAATCTGCAAATCTTCTACCTCCCCAGTTTGGAGGATTACTGGATTGTTCTTTTTCTGCTTCTCCTCTTTAAGACTCCAATTCTAGTAGTCATTCAGACTCTAAACTTTTGAGTCATTTAGATATATAAGTGCCCAAGGAAAAATATGAGTAAAAGTAACAGATTTTTCAGGTTATAATGGTTTAGATCCATATTATCAGGAATTAATTAGGCAACTAAATAGCATCAGTTGCCACTGTACATGTAAATTAATAGTTTGATAAATTGATAATTTTTGTGTTAATTTTCAACATTTAGTACCAACAAGAAATTGTTGGGTGTTCTAGCATCAAACTCACACTAAAGCATCCATAATTGCTTATTCTGGCAATCAGGAAACATTCTGCTCAGTATGTAACTTCTCTTTCTTTATTAATCTAAAATTCTGGGTATATTGCAGATTAATTGCTCACTTTGAACTCTTAAATAAGTGGATTCAGTAAATTTATGACAGCTTATTTTTTCTAGCTTTTTCAATCTTGATGTAGGTAACCTTATCTAAAAACCACAACCAAAACACCCACGTACATCTCTTTCCTTAAATAGACATCAAATAAATTATGTGGTGACATTCTAAATGGAACAGTTACCTACAGACATTATGATAACCCCTCTGGTATGTGTGAGTGCTGAATATTTTGTATACACATTTTACCTGCTTCAAAGCTTTAGTGAAGATAAATTAAAAAGTTGATTTCCATTGTCTTCAGCACAAAAATTTCTGACGTTCCTTTTTGAAATTAATGATGCTTTTCTATTTTCTGTATAATTTTCATTTCCTTGAGCCAGAGCAATAGGTCCTCTTTTTTAATCCTCTTGAAATTTTTATCGCAAATTTATTCATGAATTGACTTAGGAAAACCATCTGATCTCATTCATAATCTTTCTGTAGTCCATTCTGCTCTTAAAATCCTCTAATCTTTAATTAAGAGGAAAAAGTATCAGGGATTGATTTAGAGTGAAGTGCAAGACATGGATTTAGTGAGGATTCATAATTCACAGTCTCACAGTAGCAGCATTGACTTACAACAAGATCATAAGGTTACTACTCAAGGATTTCACTCTTCAGTGAGAAAAAGCTTATCCTGGAAAATTCTCCTCTCTGACTGTATCTCTACCTATCTCTAAAAATTTCTTTTTTCCACTGTAGAGACTGTTGAACCATCACACAAGAAACAGGCACTGACAGGCAATGTTAATGTGCTGTGGTAATTCTTACAGAAAGAGTTGAGTCCCTCCAATACAAAAGCGATGGGAAGCTCAGCAACCAGGTGAAAATGCAGGACTAGAAAAAAAAAAAAGATCTTAGAGCTATCATAAGATGAGTCATCACTTCTCGTAAGACTGAACTAACTGTTGGGTTATTTCTTTTACCAAAACTTATGGTTTAGGAAAACATGATTTCTTTTATGTTGATGTCAAAACAAAATTTGCAGAAGGAAAATGGACAGATCTCAGCTTTCCCCCCATACTCCCAATCCCATGAAAGTGTACAGAGGATCTATCACAATTCTTTGGGAGGCTTATTGATGAGAACTTATCAGCAACTATACTCCTGTCAGAAACCTCAGCAAACCAGCATTATACTTAAAAAACAAATTGTAGGGAGTAGCCAGTTCAGCCTTCTTTCTCGAAAATATCCTATTATGTAAGTAAGTACAACTGCACACAATTGTACTATGCTTTTCTTCTTCAACTTCAAACTAAAAGTTATACTAAAAAAAAGGGTTTAACTATATATTGTCCTTAACTCCTATTACATACCAGGCTTTTTGCTGACTCAAGATATGACTGTACAGTATCTCTGATGGCCCAGATTTGGCTCACGTCACGTGAATATTTGAAACTTGAAAGCTACTATCTACTACAAAATAGAACAAAATAATAGTTTAATGAAACAGCTGAATTGCAGAGTCTGGATGTTCAGCTTCTGAAAGATAATGGAGATACATGGCAAGTGCTGCTGCAGGCAAGTTGGCTTTATTCGTATTTGCAGTGAGACTAAATCAGCACTATCGTTAGAGAAAGCAGAACTTAAAAGCACAAGACATTTAATTAACCTTTCATTCCAAAGGACTGATCCTCCATGTCAGAGTTCACTTAAGTTGATCCTATAGAAATTGGCACTGCTACTGTCTGCTCTGAGGATGAATAGCAAACTTCACAGTCCTCACCTTTTGGGAGTAAAAAGTTCAGATACATATAGAAAAGTGGTTTTCAGAAAGCTTTACACCCTGGCTATACTCCAGGAAAATGGTCCTTTGTAATTAACTGTATAAGAATCCATTAGAGAGGGACTGAAAATCACAAGCTACTGGGCTGTCAGTGACCTGGAAAGGACAGAAAAGTATTGACAGGTCTGCTAGTGCCTTGCCTAGATCTCACTACAAAATAGAGCATAGTCAGAAAGACAAGTCACTGCAGTGTTTTTTGGAGACAAAATTGAAATTCTTTTTTCAGATGAAAGCCTAAGACATTGTTCAAGCTAGCTAATTTTGTCTTAACTTTTCATACTTTCTGAGCTCAACAGCTTCTACAGCTTTCAGATTTAAAATTCAGGTCACTAAAATTGACCAAAAGAAATTTTGGGTCAAATGCCCTGTAAAACTTAGGCATTAAAAATTATAACTGATGTAGGATAGAAGAAAGATCTGCTGGAGAAATTATCATTCATAAGCACCATAAAAAAAAAAATCTAGAAGATTTCTGAAAAGTTGCCTTAAACACTTTTGTAATGGAATGGGTGTGAATGAAAAACTATTCGGTTTTTAAAAACAGGCTTTGATTTTGGGGGAAAAAAAAGAAAAAAGAAGTAATAAGGATAACACAAGAAAAAAGTTCTTAAATCCTGGAGGACTGGGTTTGAATCCTGTTACTTTACCCCATGAAGTACAATGGCCTTCCACATAAGCATATGACAAGAGCTTGTAGGACTAAATGGAAGCTCAGCAGAATATATCGAATTAATAAAGACACAGCTTTCCTGTTTGTTTTTCCACAGAACTACTAAAAATAACACAGCAAATCAGTTTTCTAACTTGCTTTTCAGCTTCTCTTTTTATCCATTTTCCCAGAAGCAAATGAAGCAGAGATTTTAAACCAAGTCCTGTGGAGAATATATTTTTTAAAGTTTAATTTTTAGGAGGAAGGCATATTGAGATGCCTCATTTCTCTGCTACTCTGAGTATTTTCAAGTCAAGAATCACTTCTTCTGCTTTCACAAAGAGAAATACTGTGGTATGACACAGAAATTATACTAAATTCAACTCACTGACTAAAGCTCTGATGATTTTACTGGAGCTACCTTCCCAAGAAGTCTAGTTTGCCAATCCTAGACATTCCTAAGAGTTTCCTTGCCCACTTATATCTGCTCCATGTTTGAAATCTCCTAAGAAAACAGCAAATAACTATAAGCCTTCATCTTTTATTACTTTTCCTGACACATGAAAAGATTTTATTCCCTTGAAGGTGACAAACTATACAAGCCAGTCTAATTCTCAAAAGGTACTTTCAAAGAGATTCATTAAAACCAGAAATAAGTAGAAAGAATGTGGCAGCTGTGTAGGAGTAATGGTTGGCAGAAAATACCAATTCTGAAACCTCTCTAAGAGAATGCATTAAGTAAAGCAAGAAGTGAATTCTAGAAAGAGGTGTTGGTGCTCAAACAATTTTTTTTTACATTATCTGTTAGACTTCCATTCTCTTCCATGTCTGCCAGCTTTTTGTTCCTCTGTGTGCTTGGACCTATTTTTTAAACTCCTTGTCAGGCATTTAGCTGCTTTGATGTGCCTGGCTTGTTTTCAGTTCAGACAACTCCAGAGAGATGTATTTTCCCAAGCTGTTGCACCTCATTATCACAAAAGATAGCTTTTTGCTAGCCCACTCATACATCTTCCCACATAGCACCAAGATGACCATCGTTGGTACAGTACACATAGAGTATATATAGAGAGAGTTGCCAACTTCAGAGCAGTGTTTGCACTAAAATTCATTTACTAGCACACAGACATATCAGGAAGAAAGTCTCAGCATTTTTACTCCCATTGCCTCATCATCACTACCCCTTTGAGAGAAAGAGGGTCTTTGGAAATACTGATCGTCTCTTTCAAGACATCTATATTTTGATACAATATAAAACCTATTCAGTGGTATGCATTTGAAAGCTTTACATGTCTGAACAAATAAGTACTTTAATAATTCTTTCTGTGAAGTTATCCTTAGATATTAGACTGCTCCACTGACAGATATCCAACCTGTGTTAAAGTTTCAGAAACATGCCTCCTTTAAGTTACAGAGAAAGATTTTTATTGTTTTGATAAAGAAGAAAGTAAAACAAAGTAAGAAAATGTCCCAATGTCTTTCCCCTCATTGAGCTGACCAGGACAATGAAAGAATTCCTTTAAGTAACACAATCTGTTCTCCTGCCCCAGAGCAGTCTCAGCCATGCCTAGCTGTGTACTTCCAAGAAATTTTCATCTAATCTGCACTTAAAGGTTGGCAGTGATGGCAAGTCCAAAGATATTGCATTTCTACACTTGATTTTTTTGGTCTTAAAAAAATTTATCTTGTCAATTCTGAAACTCTTCTTCTATATTTTAAGGTCATAACTCCTTATGACTTTGGCGAAATTGTCAACTTTATCTTTAGGCTTGAAAAATCTCTAATCCTGAATTTAATCACTCACAATTGGTAACTGTAACGCTTTTAGTTTTTTATTTTCTTGAGGTCTAATGTCCTCCCAGATCTTTGCACTTGCTCTGTGTCTTCCTGAGATGGACAAGAGCTAAATGTGGATATAGACCTCCAACTGAGAGACTGACAGCTAGCTGTAACACAGGCTGCTTGGAAACAGAGAAGACAAACTCTTTTTCTATCTCTAATTACAAGTCAAATTCAAATCCTTTCTCAGAGCTTCAAGCATGAGGATAGAGAAAATGAATAGAAGTAGTAGGAAGGAAAGGATAAGGAAATGAGAAGGAAAAGGCTACTTTCCTAACTACTGAGAGCAGATCAGTGGCTTCTGCTTGTCAACTTTCTTATCAAGAATAAAGGCATGATCACGGGCAGAAAATTGCTGGCTGTCTCTCCTCCCTAACTGGATCTAGTGCCTAACAATGGCAAAAAAACCCAATTGTTAGCAGCCACCTCAGCTGAAGGTGGGCTTTGAAGTCTTATTGCAAATTTGAATTTGATATTTGTTATTTCCTACTGAACAAGACTAGTTAGCCAACATTTAGGTTGAAAATTCTTATTTATTTTGTAGAGAGCTGTTATGAACTATAGTCAGTATCCTTTTCCTCTTCTCAGTCTCAAGACACCTGTGATTTCCTTTACCAATTGAAAGCTTTGATTCCATCCCTTAGCAATTCTGAGTCCATGAATCTCATTTGGAACAGTTATCACAAGTGCTTCATGTTCAAATTACGTATGAGTTGTTAATAAACTAAGTAATGCAAAATCATATTAAAAATTTCTGATTAGGTGCTTCACATAAATAACCAATACTGCTTAAAGTCAGAGTGTTCTCTCTTCTGCAAATTACATTTCAATTGCAAATGTGGGCTTTGGACTTAACATTTAAATCTAGTGAGTATACATTAAGTAAGTTTTTTATCTTGAATGCTAGAGAAAAGTTGACAGAAGAAAAAAAGAAGCAGCATTAAAAATATGAGAAAGTTTTCCGAGTTTTGTTTCTCTTTCAAGGTTAGTTCCCAGTTCTTCAGAAACTCAAAGTGGTTAAAATCTAACAGTTTCTTCCTTAACGTTTAGTTAGCCTAGTGAGAGGGCTAGGATGACTCTCTCTCAGGTCCTAATGTCTTGAATCTCCTTACAGGAACTGCAGTTAGGTGTTGGGTCAAAGTTCTGAGCATCTTCTCTTAACAGTGAAGCAGGGAGTATTGTGGCAAGTTCTCAGTCACTAACACTCAGTCACTGCCTTCAGTACTGACGCAGGTCTGCCACTGATGACTTCTGGTCCTGAGGTAGATAAAAGTAACGCCAAAGAGTTATTATGTTGTCTCTGGAAAATGCCCTGTGTCAAGCAATTTCCAGGGGAGAATGCCATTAAATCAAAGAAATTGAGATAGTTTTTAATAATGAAGTATAAATATTTCTAGCAAGCAGTTACCTAATACTCTCCGGTGCCCCTTCACTTCAGTTTTTGGTTATGAAAACGCATATCAATATATTTGGGAAGTCAAATCAAGCTGAATCCCCAGTCACTCTGTCACTATACAAACTCCTGTTCCATTACATGAGAGATTAAGATAGTTTACAGAGACCTTCCTCCTAGAAATCTGTCTAAACGTGAACAGTATCAACAGTATTAACAAGGTGCTGAGTTTAGCAGCTCAGAGCAGCATCAGATATCTTGTATTATTAGAAGTCACATCATGATTAGAATAATTATCTTTTGAATCTACTGTTTCACATTCTTCACCTTTCATTCTGTATTAGAGCAAATTCTTCCTTCCCACTCCCTGCTTCTTTACCTCCAGCCCAATGGCAAAGATGAGTTCTTCACTCTTGCCTAATATCATATTTTTTCTTGATGTATTAACATGGGAAAGGACACCTCTGGACCCTTCTCTAGAGAGTGGTGCCATTAATGGACTGCAGAAGTTTCCCGCCCTGGGTCTCTGAACAATTTAAGAACATTTCTTTTACTTTGGGAGGACATATATGACAAAATGAAAGAGAACACCTGCCTTCTCTACAGATCAAGCTTAAGTTACTGCAATGCAAAAGGAAAATAAAGCATTTATAATATATATATCATGGGCATTGGAATAAAAGTCAAGTAGATTCTATCAGTAGTACTACATTCAGCTAAGGTACTAAGAAAAAAACAACCAATAAGGAAAACAAAAAGAGGAGCTTCCCATTTCTAAAGAACTACTATTGTACTAATGCAGCTTTAGCAGTTAAGAATGTATTTTACTAAAATCAAGATAGTAACATCAGTATAATCCTTATTCTCAGACAGAACTACATTATTATAACATGTCATATGATTTATATCTTGTCTTTCTCTTCTTATTCATAGCTGCTGGGGTTTTTTACACTTCCACTGTAGTAGTGCAGCAGCCTCCCATTAAAATGATTTACTTTTTAATGTTTTCTTGCCTATACATGCTCATGGTTCTGATACCTATCTCAGCTTGCAGCAGCACCATGGCATTACCTCTAAATCATAAAATTACTTGTTTCTCCTACAGATATGATGTATATTACTAAAAGATTCCAAGCCCTCAATCACAGTACTCTCTTTAGGATGTAGTTTGGCGGTTTTTGGTTGGTTTTTTGTGTCATTTTTTCTGTCAGGAACTTGCTTTCACTTGGAGTCCATCTGTACAGCAGCCCCATAACTTTCTAACTGCACATCATCATGTTCTGTCCATTTTTTATCTTCCCTTGGACAAATTTTTCCTTATACTTTGTAAATTATTAATCAGGAAAAGTCATAAAACGATGAAGGAATTATTTTCCATGTACTTTAGAATAAATCTTAAACAGTGTGCTATGGAAATACTAGACTTGCCTGCCACTGCTACTAATATCTATTATGAAAAGGATATAGCCAACCTATTCATTCACCACCAAATACTCTGAAATGAAGTCAGTAAGTTGATAAATCTCTTTGTATCTAAGAAGGGGTCCTGATAGAGCAGCATTAGAATAAACCTTAGAAAAATCACAAAATTTACAGTCAAGAAATATTTTATGACAACATTATACTTTTTTGGCATGTCTAGGTGTTATAATCCTCTGTTCTCTGAAAGTAAGTTACAGTTAAATACGTTTGGGCTAGTGTGAAAAAACTTTCTAGGAAAATACCTCTAAATATTATCTGCAGAACCCACAACCTTTAGCTACAAGATAGAGAATGCAAAAACTTTAGACATAAAAATATTATCCTGACATTTCTCTTGGATCCGATCAATCCATAATACTGAATGTATTTTCATGTACTGTCTCCCATGTAATAAATATTAGTATAGAAAACTTACCATGGATTAGTACTTCTTAAATGTAAGAAGATTTTGTTCAAATCTACTTTAAGTTCTACATTCACATCAAGACTCTTTGGATATTCTCTATGTATGTGTGTTTACTTCTGAGTTGCTTTATCACAATGTAGCCCAGGTGATCCAATAAACCAATATCCCTTTGCTCATAATTCTGTATTTTCCCTGTGTTATTTGAGAAAATAATATTAGAAAGCAGTTGCATTTTACTTTTGTCATTATAGTCTATAAAACTTCGTATTTCCTCAGTA
Source organism: Colius striatus (assembly GCF_028858725.1). Lineage (NCBI taxonomy): Eukaryota > Metazoa > Chordata > Aves > Coliiformes > Coliidae > Colius > Colius striatus. The sequence goes on from NC_084767.1 coordinate 6,568,967, forward strand.
CTGTCACTTCTAGCTCATCACTTCAACTGGTGTTTCTTCGTTTCTCACTGCTTTGGTGAACATTGGGAAGAATCTTTGCTGAATACTAGGAAAAAGAACACTTCTTTCCAAGCACATATTAATATGTAATGAATGCTGCTTTAACACCTAGCAGAGGTTGACTCTATTTGTAGGAAAGTTCTACTTTTCCTTTCTTTTTCCTCGGCCTCTTACTCAGCTGCAGCTTGTCCACCAATTACAAATGATGATTTTCCTCTTAGCTTTAGTTCAGTCTGTTCCATAACAGACCAGCAAGTCAGACTGTAATAACAAGTAAAAGGAAATATTCTTCATATCACTAACCAGGAACAGACAAACAACTCTTCTGTCGCACATGGAAATATCATGTTTGTAAATTAGATAGGTATAATTCAAATGCCAGAACTCTCTTTCATCTTATGAATCACAAGCCTTAAATATGGCATTTTGCTGAATCCCTGTGGTGCCATTCTTTCCTAAAAAAATAAATACATAAGAAAAAGCTGTTCAAGTACAGATTTACCTTATGTTGGGAAGAGCCAATGTTGATTTTAAATGTTAACTGATTGACAAAGCTGACATGTAAGTTAAATTCTTCTAATTTTCATTATTCTCTATAAATTTCCATAGTTTGCACTTTAGCCAACTGAAGAAGTTTACAGAGCTTTGTATTCTTGTGAATAAAAATGTCAGAAATACCTAACAACAATAAATTTTTTACAATTTGTGACATTTTCTGCAAAGCTGTATTCAGAAGTTTTAAAATAGCATCAAAACATCCTGAGTTTACATGGATATTGAATAAATCTACAAAAAATAGGTATTGACTAATACTAAAACCTCTTCAACCTTTGAGGAAACAGACCCCTCTGAATGACAGCTCTTACAAACAAATATCATTCTGTTGCTAAGTCCTTGAAGGTGTTTTTGACCATTTTAGGAAGAGGCTACATAAAAAGCAGAGAGTGAGGCAGAAAGGATGTAACTTCCACAAGGCAACAGCAATCTTACTGATTCCAGGTGATAGCCTGATTCTCACCTTGGTAGACTATTTAGTCACATAAGGGTATTTCTGGACTGCTATGAAATTGCATCGTCTCCAAAGCATTCTTTGTGAAGATGTGTGATTTGTTCCATTTTATGCTTTTTATTTGACATAATTTACTTAGTAAAACCTTTGAATAACTAGTCAAATACACAGTCTTGAAGGGTTTTTTAAAAATGAATCTATTTGTAGTGTTTAAAAAATGCAATATCAAATCCAACAGCATTTCTTGTTTTCTTTAGATGGTGCATAACAGAAAACAGCTCTGTTGCCATCCCAGTGGGACTATTAAAGAACATGTAATTGCTACACCTATCAGAATAACACATTATGTGGTATTTTAACATGTCTCTTATTTGATCTGTTTCTACAAGAAATATTCAAGAACTTACAGGAGGCCCATGACCTCTTCTATATGACGAGATCTTAGCCTTTAGAATTTTTCCCAGTCTTAAAACGTTTCTGTCTTTAAACTCATCCTCTTACGTGTTCCAAATGAAAAAAAGGTCATTGTGATCTACACTTACAAGACTGCTAGGCTACACCTGAGAGGATTCTGATTTTAGATATCTACATTTAGTACAGTGGAATTCTGTCTGAGTAGATCTCACTCCCAAACATTGCACCACAGCTTGTGTGCTCTCTCTTGTGTGCCATTCAGAATGGCATCATAGCTCTCCTAGTCATTGCCAGCTAAAGTCAATGTAATAGCACTTTTTTGTGCTGAGGACCCCTAGAAAGACCTTCACAATGTAGCTACATGCATAATGGTCATGATTTAACTTCTGACTATTAGCCAAGACCCAAACAATTGCTTGCTCACTCACCCTGCAGCAGGATGGGAGGGGCACAATTGGAAGTGTAAAACTAAAAAAACTTGAAGACTGAAATAGACACAGTTTAATAGGTAAAGCAAAAGCCATGTGTGCAAGCAGAAAGAAATTTATCGACTACATCCCATGGGCAGGCAGGTGTTCAACCATCTCCAGGAAAGCAGGGCTCTGTCACTCATAATGGTTACTTGGGAAGACAAACACTGTAAGTCTGAATGTGCCCTCACTTCCTTCCCCAGCTTTTATTGTTCAGCATGATTTGAAATGGCATGGAATAGCCCCCTTTTTTTTTGGGGAAGGGACAGCCGTTCTGGCTATGTCCTGTCCCAATTCATCATGCATTCCCAACCCACCTACTATTGGAGTGGGATGAGAAGCAGAGAAGGCCTTATGCTGTGTAAGCACTGCTCAGAAATAATGAAAACATCCTTGTTTTATCAACACCGTTTCCAGCACAAATCCAAACTTAGTCCCCTACCAGCTACTGGGAAGAAAACTGACTCTATCTCAGACAAAGACAATACAATAATCCACACTATTTTTGATCCATAAGGGATAGTGGTGCAGAACACAGTTTCAGCTAACACCATTCACTAAGAGAAGAGTATCCTATGCTTCCTTACACTTTTTCTGAGAGTCCATAACAAAGCCAGTGTGATTATGAACAGATAGTATCTGGACATGCTAGATGAATTTTATGGGTTACAAAATATCTCATGATTTAACAGTATGCAAATTAGCTGCAGCTCTCATATCAGAGATGGCCTGAGTTGGAATATCTGGGTGTTCATTACTCGTAGAAACAGTCACTTACAAGTCCTTTTATAAGGGGTAGGGCATGCAAATTGACATACAGATGCATCAGTCACAGGAAATCGATTTGATGATGCTTCTGCAGGGAGGTTGGACTAGATCTTTAAAGGTCCCTCCCAATCCTACCATTCTATGATTCTATGTTTTTCTGCTATCTAAACTACTTGGGGCAAATGAACTAGAGGCTGTGGTTTCCTAGGAAAAACCTGGTCTCCAACAAGGCTACCAATTTCAAGAGTGTTATAAAACATGTTCAAATGTCTCTTTGCACTTCTAGTCTTAAAGCTCTCTGTAAAAAGTATCTTCTTAATCTGTATTTGTACTGATAAGGAAGGAAATTCTGGAATCAACACTCCTTGATACTGATCTTGTAGTTTTACACCTCTATTAATTACACTAGAATAACCTAAGAGGTAATGTACATTACAATCTGTGAGAACATCTGTACACCACCATTTAAAACCCATCTGGAAGCCAAAGCAACATAGATAAGCGCAATAAATTTCAAATTAGAGAGAAACTATTACAAAGCTTGCTGACCTTCACAGTCATAAATCCTGTTTGGTCAGGAACATGCTTATTTGGCAATATATCTGTCACTTGAAAACTCTGCTGTGCAGATTGAGGCCATTTATATCTGTAAATATTTTTTTAGAATTTTACTGTAGACAAATGTAAGATAATCCCATCTCTAAAATAAAATGCAGCTCCTCTTTGTAACAGAGTAAAGATCTGTATAGACCATAGAGTGGTAGGGTTGGAAGGGACCTTTAGAGATCATCTAGTCCGACCCCCCTGCAGAAGCACTTAAAACTAAGTCGCTAGCAGAACTCCTATCACTACCACATAACACGTAACTTTTCTTCCTCAGCTGTCTTACAGTGGTGTAGTTTTCTTTTTAACATTGTAAGCTTTGAAGTTTTGGGGTGTTTTGGATGTTTTAAAACTTCTGTGAACAATAAAAGCTTCAGTCAGTTTTCTAGCACCCTACAGTAAGACAACTTAAAAGATGATGTTTATATTTTTTAGTTTAGCTTATACATGTTTAGCTTAAACAGATGGAATGGAGTTGGTCTAAATATATGCCTTATGCAGTGCTCCTAGGCCATCACAGTGGAAAAACACTGTAAGAATTACTTGTAAGACTCATCTGTGTTATAAATAGCTTCAATTCAAATATTTCACAATCAAATAAAAATATTAGTGTGCAAATTTACCTAGAAATAATTTTCTTGTGTGCTAGTATGAAGTACCAAAGAAATTTATTTTAACTTGATATTTTTAAAAGCCTTTCACTAAATCTGGAGACCAATGCTACAAGTCAGCACTTTTTGATTTGACTGCAGATCTAAGTTCTCATTTTCTCAGTAATGGGATTGAACTCGTCACAATAAAAATGTCTCCTTGGTGCTTGCAGTCGTTTGCCTGCTAAGAAAAATATTTCTTGTAGTAAACTTGTGTCCAAGATGATTACTAAAGAGGAAATGTTTAATAAAAATCTTGAAGCCCTGCTGCTCATCACATTTCACCTACAATTAAAAAAACATGTTTAAAACTGATAGATGCTTTAGAATGTTTTGATGCACAGTTATTTTTCTTATCTACCGGTATAAAGCTCAATTATCTAGAAGGCATGTACAAACAAGGCTGCACACTTGCAGCTGTGAGACTTCTTACAAGTTAAAGTTATTTCATAACATGCACAGGAGACCATAGATAACGTGCTCAAATATAATGCTGTTTGTAACAGGAGAGTACATTTCTTACCCGTGCATTTTATATACCATTTATATTTTCAAATGTACTTGCTGCTGTCAAGGTTGCGCTTCATATTTGACTGAGTCATTAGTCATTCCAATCTGCACTCCTACTTATTTGCAAGGCAGAGTTCACCTTGTCTCAGTCAAGAATTTCCAGAAAAAAAACATCTCTACCATCAAATGATAGAAATTAGGTATATTAAATACACAATTGACGTATTAATTGGGAATCCAGCTTCACACAGACATAGAACCATAGAATGGTAGGGTTGGAAGGGACCTTTAGAGATCATCCAGTCCAACCCCCCTCCAGAAGCAGGTTCACCTAGATCAGGTCGCATAGGAACATGTCAAGGCAGGTCCTGAAACCTCCAAGGAAGGAGACTCCACAACCGCTCTGGGCAGCCTGTGCCAGGGCTCCATCAACCTCACAGTAAAATAGTTTTTTCTTATATTTAAATGGAACTTTTTGTGTTCCAGCTTCATCCCATTACCCCTTGTCCTGTTGCTAACTACTATAGAAAAAAGGGACGCCCCAATCTCCTGACACTCACCCTTTAGATATTTGAAAATATGAATAAGATTCCCCCCTCAGTCTTCTCTTTTCTAGACTAAACAGTCCCAGTTCCTGCAGCCTTTCCTTGTATGAAAGATGCTCCATTCCCCTGATCATCTTGGTGTCCCTGTGCTGGACTGTCTCCAGCAGTTCTCTGTCCCTCTTGAGCTGAGGAGTCCAGAACTGGACACAGGACTCCAGATGAGGCCTCACCAGGGCAGAGTAGAGGGGGAGAAGAACCTCCCTTGACCTGCTGGCCACACTATTCTTAATGGATGGACAAGTGAATCATAGTACACAGTATTCCTTAAAAGAAAACCAAAACAAAAAGCTCTAAAACCCCAATAAAACCCAAGACATTACAAATTGTGGGCCTGGGGAAATAGCTGGTTTTATAAAATGCCTATTCCTCACCCTAAGTGTGCTCTTTGCATACTTCCAGGTTTGTATCCAAAGCAACGTTGATTACTTAATCATTGTATTCAGTAATATCAATCCCCTCCTGGTCAGTCCTCACACACAACCAGAGACCTTAATTCCAACAAATGACTTCACCAAGCATGTAGAATTAACAGTGACCTTTCCATGCCTACCTGAATTGTGTCTTTATGTGAGCTTTCTTGTACTTTTACCATGAAAAAGCAAAACAAATAAAGAACATAGGCAACATAGAAACTAATTAATACTGGAAACTGGAGACAGCAGTCTGTCTTATAATAAGGATTTTAGGCACCTCATTTCTTTTAATGCACTTACTCTCCTTTGCCAGCTTAATGAGTATTGGCAGGTAGATATGGAGTACACCTGGTACAGGTACACCTGAAGCAGCACTCTGTGGGAGCCAGTAAGCACTCATTTTGCAGTCGTTGCATCAAACAGTTAAGAAATATTTGCAATCAAGCACTAAGAGCAAATCAAGTTCGTAACTTCAGATCATCTTCAAAAGAGAAAATCTAGTTGATTTTCAAAAAACTAAGATACTTTTAGAAAACTTAATCCCAAACCCACTCTCTTGCAGAAGCTACTGAAGCTTAAAATGTATTGCAGGCTCTTCAAAGAACCTCCAGCGATAACAAGCTAATGCTGTAGAGTTAAGTCACTAGCACTCCACTGCATCTGAAAAGGAGAATTTGTTTGGGAGCAACCACAGACAAGTGAGTTGAAAGATCAACTTTTGAATTTGTTGAGATGAAGGGAATTGTCACAGACTATTACAGTGCTTCCTTGAAAAACAAGCTGTAGGCTCCTACATAGAAGAGAAGGTGTTCAGAAGTTCTTATATCAATTTTTCCTCAGTTGAGTGAGAAACTGTACAAAAAGGTCATAAACTGTGAACACGGTGAGGTTGTTAACGTCCTGAATTAAATAGCCAGTTGAAAAGGTCAAGGTTAGAGTGAAAGAAGAGTAACGAATATGTACGGAAGGTTGGCCTTATAGGAAAGAAGGTATGGCTTAAAAATCCTAGCTATCCTTCCTCTGTTGCCCATTCTTATGGCCATCCAGAATTACTCAAGACACCAAACCGTATTTTTCAAATACACAGTGGAGAAATGAAGTTTCACGGATGCTTCAGTGCATCTCAAGAGTGCAGACTGAGCTGCCTGTGATTTAACTTTGCAATCCAAACTAAAGTAAAAAATGCATAGCACAGGTATGCTCTGAAAGAATGATGCTAGAATACTATAGCTAAGAAAGAATATATCATTAATTACTTAGTAATATCTTATAGTGTGTTGTGCGGTGAGTAAATTTAAACGCTTGCTACCCTATTACTCATTTAGGGAAATTTTCATGGCACTAAATTTTATCTTTATTAAAGATTGTAAGATGTTTTCAAACACATATTGATTGAAATACTCTTAAGACAGTGAATTTCAAAGTAGAATGAACCTTAGATTAGCAGGTGCTGGTATGTGATCTCAGATTGCTACTTAAACACTTATTCTAATATGACCACTTTCAGGAGCTGAATTTTTGCAGTGAATATGAACTATGTATAGATGCACAGCTAGATTTGCCAGTTTAAGAGGCAGGAATCAGCAGGGGGTAAATACAGCAACAGTAATAGCAGCAGTAACCAAAATAAATATTAGAAGAAGTGCCATTCTGTTAAAGCAATTGAAGAACCATGCCATAACCCTCAAAAAAAAAAGCTACTGTGTTCTATGGGAATGCAGAGGTCCTCGAGCAAAGGCAATATTGGAATCCAAACTGAAAACAAACACATTTCCTGATAGTCGTTACATTGTGTTAAAAACTCTGGCCCTGCAAACTGTTACCAGGATCTGTAGTGCTCACCCTATATATGACCTTGGTTTTATGTACACTTTTTTAGTGCCCCTGTTTTGCCTTCAGGATGCAAAAAACTTCTACCTATAGTTGAGTCTGCAAGGCAGTGTTTCAGTGAAGCATTGTTCACTCCTTACCCTTTATTCGTGTCTACACAGTAACTCTTTTCCTCAACAGTTCACTGGAAACTTAGGACATACTCAGTATATCAATTACCAGGCTCAAAATCTATTGAAAAGTGCAACAAAGATTGCACTAGGGTTATTTATAACTATGAAGTGAACATAAGAAGTGCTTTAGTTTGGTTTTCTTTTTAATCTGGTGAAAAAATGAAACTTGAGTAACTGGCAATCTTCTTTCTTAAAAAAAAACCCAAACAATCTGTGTATAACACATTTTGCACATTCACAAAGGTTTTTGAACCATTACCCTGTCATGGAGATACTATATGTGCTTTTGAGCAAGCACAAGCTGATAGCTAAAACTTCTGCACGATTTCTGCCTTCTCGTGCTTTCAAAGCTTCAAAAAGAAGCCGGCACTCCCTACCTTCCTAATGCCATACCCTGGATGTTGAAGTAAGAATTATTGTGTCGACTTAGACAGATAACTTTACATCTCCTTTATAAGCACAATTCACCAAGTTGTTTAGACAGATAAATAAATGACCTTTTTAGTCGGTAAAGAATTTTAAGCTAAAATATAGGAAAACCACACTCAAGATCAAAAACTCCCAAATACGGGAAATATATCAGTAAAACAAACAGCTGTAACAAGCAAGTTTCTCTTGTGCAAGAAAGTTTAACTGTGCATGAACACTGAAGTAGCTCTGTAGGACAGCTGCATTTCTGTGTACACCATTAACAGTTATTTTCCTTGTGGAGTTCAAATGAACGATTATGTCACTTAAATGTAAGAGTAAATCACCAAATTTGACAGATTCTTGTCAAACCAGATCATATATTGAATTTTTAATATATTGAATTATTAAAGAGCTCCTGCATTATTCTCTCCTATCTTCCCTCCTTCAAGCCTGAAGTGTTCTTTCAGGTATACTTATGTTCTAAAAAGTCTACTTTCACTTCTTCCCAGGGCTCCACACAGGTTTTTTGATCACATCCTGCAGACAGACAGCTGAAGAAGCAGGATGTAGATTCATAATGGTTACAAGCAGACAGTCACACAACTATAGAAATCACATCTAAGCGATACCGTGAACTTCACTATTCAAATCCTGCTGGTAGAGCTGGATCAAGAGTTCTCAGCAGTGCCTTGCTGCTGCCAGGAGAATCAGTGAGCAGTGCCCATTGCTCCTGATGCCACATGGGAGCAGCTGGGAGAAGCCACCCTACAGCTCTGGGCAGTAACTCTTATATGGGTGGCAAAGTCAGGTGGAAAGCCACTGTTCCCTCTGTACACTGCCAATCTCAACAGTCACTGCTTTTATCCAACCCTTTCTTTTCTTAAAATCTGACACTAGAAGATGAGACAAATGTGTACATTTTGAAAGGTCAGAGAAGTCAGTTTGCAAAGGACTATGCATTCTCCCTGCATGACTAAAGCTGAAAGGTTCGTGTAATATAGAATATATTACAGAAAATAGAATATATTATAGAAATTATTCTATAGAAATTATAGAATATTTTGTCTATTCACTGAAATCCTTAGAAACCATCATTCCTGTTAAATGAGACAACACAGAGTGTGTCTCTACCCTCATGGTAGTATGACTTAACGTTCTCTTGGTTTGTATTTTTTTGTTAGAATTAGGCCACCATTCTTTCCCTTTTCCTTGGATGATTATGCGAGACTTTCCCTAAACTCATATCAGCTTTTGAAAAAAAGATTTACTGTGATAGGAGTTAAACAGGCCAATTTTTTTTCCACTTATTTTCAGCAAATTCCTGCTGTTCCAATATTAAATAAAATTTGGTATTAATGAATTCTGCCTGTAGGTGGCCAATTGCATTTGGTATCACATTTTAAAAGTCACAAGCAAACACGTCTCTCCTTTAACCTCTCACCATCTTTTTCTTCTCTAATTAACATATACGTGATTGCCTCATTATAAAGCAACTATGTAGAGCACTAATTGTTTCTCAGGCTGCTCAATTTCCTACAGCTTTTTGTTGATTCCAAAAACTGAAACACAAAGGTTTCTCTTATTTTTTTACTTTCCCTGCCCCAGAAGAGCTGAAAACTTATATTCTGATAACTCTTCTGGAAGACTGAATGCCAGATTTTGGAAGGCTCTTCAACTATATTCAGTAACACTGAAAGAGAACAGCTGAAGAACTTGCAGCATAGCTGTCTCTTGGCAGTAATCATTTATTCTGGCTGAATGCTAACAGCAATCATTTACTCTAACTGAATGCTAACAATCCTTTCTTGAGCTACGGTGCCATTATCCTTCTACCTACTGCCTGCAGCAAAGTCAATACAGTGCTTCTAAAAATAATAATAATGATAATAAACTTTTTTTAAAAAATTACATGCTGCAAGCTAAAGTTGTACATTTTGAGAGGTCAGGGAATTTAGTATGTGAAGGACTATGTACTCACACACTTCTGCTCTACAGGATCCTGTGCCTGAGTCAATAATCCTGAGTTCAGCTCAGTGGTCTGTGTCACTGACAAACCCCACAGCTTTACATCACTACTTTCTGCAAGTCCCATTCTGCATTAAGACCTGTCTGTGCCATTGCCTTTTGCCACATACTCTGGTTATTGTAGAAAGATTGACTTTCAAAGACAGGACTGCTGTCAGCTGTACCCATCTCTACTGTCTGGATGGTCAGGAAGCAACATTTCAAAGCTTAAAACTATGACAACAATATCAATTTCCTCAGGCCAATTTCAAGTTTTTGAGCAAAAAGTTATCAGAATAAACACATGAACTTCTCATGACTCTGTCCATCCCTCAGAGCATATTCTCCGTTTAAATTATTTATTTCACTATTCATTTTTATTCTGAGATATTTTGGCCAATTCAGGAAATAAAGACATAACTGAAATATCATTCACCAGGAAGATTCAAATTAAAGCCTTTCTATAGAAAGAATTAAACAGACCAATGAAGTAACAAAGAAATCCTTTCACTTGAGAAGTATTTTATATAACTGGTGAAGAAGTAGTTTACTGAATTTCCAGCCTGAGGCACAGGTGCTCTAGTGCAGGTATAACACATACAACAAGACCACCTATATATCTTGATGCTTTAAGTGACTTTTAACTGACTAACTTAGTTATCCGCTGAAACAGGAGTTTTCTGTCAAAAAACAAGCCATTGTTCTGTGCTCTGCCCCTACCCAAAGCTTAAGCAAAGTTTAGCTTGTGTTGTCCATAACAATTAATCTATTTCTGCTATTGCCAACTACACATCTAATTTACAGTCTGTATTACATGAGAGAAGTATATTTGCTCTTATGTCTTTCAAAAATACAACGTGTTCCACACTGGAGTGGTGAATAGCTCATTGCCTACTTAACCATCCTTGAACACTGATATTTGTCAGCATTCCTGGCAGTCAGGCATGTCCAATTCAGGCCTGTTTAGAAAAGACTTGGAATAACATTAAGCAAATAAATGCAGCACTTCATAAAACACTAATGACTGCCGTAAGCAATTGAAAAATGTTAGTACATAGAAAAAAACAATGGGTTAAAAACGCCTGTAGAGATGCAACACCCGTTTTGCTTGCACACTAAATATGCTTTGGAGATTGATCTTACAATGGTCAATAAAGAAAGAGGTTTGACACGTGGCCAACTTCAGTGAGCCTTTTTCAAGTTCTGTCTGACTGTAAGCCAAGTAGGGAATAGCTTGCAGCATGGATTGGTGCTTACTTGCAGGGTTTTTTCCTACAAAGGTGAGTTACTGGTCAATAACAGGAATAAGAGGTTCAGTCATGGATTAAGATCAATAGACTTGATGGCATATACTGATTTGAGAAGAAATAATGGTATTTTCTCTCTCTTTTTGCTAAGTTAAAGACGTAACTTTTGTTAAACTACAGCTTGATTAGGAGTATCAGTTTAAAATCAGTTTCCTGGGAACAGAAAAAAAGAGAATCAGAAAAAAACAACCACACGAGGTTACTGCAAACAATAGCAACAGAGCATTACTAGCAGTATGTCAAATTTTGTTGATGACCCATATTACACATAGAATATGCAGTAGATGTGTAACTCCTTCTTAATTGACTTTACAATCTAAATTAAACAGACAATGGAGCTAAGACTTGTAAGGGAGTAACTGAAAATTCCCAAGTGAGTCTAACTGATACAATCAAATGAACACTAAGGCTGCTCAGTATCTAATATGAATTGGTGGAGTATGCAAAAGAAAGGTTCTCTCAGGTGGAAAAGAGAATAAAGAAGAAAAAATTCCCAGTGACTTCATTTAAGATCAATCAGTTCTGTCAAAATCCATACAAGATACAGATATACTGTGAGGCAAGAGACCTGCCAAGTAGAAAAAAATATTAGGGAGAAATAAAATGAGTAAAGTAGCTGGTAACACATTCAAATGTGTTTTTCTATGTAAGCAACAAAATGGTGACCGGCCTGTGACAGCTGACACTTATTTCATGACAAGTTTCTCACTGTTCCTTATTCCCTAGTGGTTAAAAAACATATGGCATGATGAACCACTACAAGAAAAGTAACTGCCTTTCATTGGTTATAGCATTTCACCTGAAATGGAGTTATGTATTTGTATAAAGAGGGTAAGGTTTTGACGTGGAGATCCTGTTCTCTACTTCAAGTTTTTGAATTGGAAAAGGGAGTTCTACTCAACTTACATTTGAAACAATGAGAAATGCACCTTTGCTTTTAAATTCGGGTATCACCTTTACTTCTTCTCTTTTATTTTTCTAAGCATAAGTTGTGCCAAGACTCAAAATAGACAAGTTGAAAACACATTTTAGAGAGTTTAGACTGTATCAAAATTCAGTAAGAGAGTCACTAGAATCAGGACCCTTTTCTCAAAAGCAGGTGGTGGTGTTCTTTTGTGTCTGACAGCATTATCATCAGAAGTACTCCACGCCATAAAGTTGTGTAATACCTTTATGAATTCAGGCACCCTTCTCTATGCTTCCTATTATAAATTCTTTAAAAACATGAGTCATTTCCTCATCAATATTCATTTGTCAAGCACAGTGTCCTATTTAGTACCTTTTCTCTGGTAACTAAGGATCCAAATGGTCAGTAGGTGAGAAAGAGATATGGTGAGTTGATAAACTGGGTCCTGTCCAGTTCATATGCGTATCACCAGGCTGACAGGCTACATTTCATACAGGCTTGTTTTTTTTTTTCCTTAGGTCTTTATGTTTATTTACCATGAAACTCATTCAGCACACATTCAAATTAATAAGCATGACTTTGTCAAGGTCAGTAGGTTTCAGACTATGGTCTAAATGCTCAACGTGTTACTGTTTTCGCTATTATAATCACAGCTTAAACAGAAGCTCAGCATTTCAGACACTTGAGTCACGACCAATTTCATTCCCCTCAAGGGTGGAATGAAATTCCTTCTCCTGATGGCTAACACTGATGTACTGACTCATTCTGTACCTTTGTCATGCCTATTTTTTTTTCCTCCTTAAAAACATTAACTGAATGTGAATACTGTTCAGGTGGAGAATTTTAAGTCCAAGAAAGTTCTCCTGAAGCTACAAATCCCTTTTTTTGGTGGATTTTTCTTCTGCTGTAATTTGTTGTACTTGCATTTACGGTTTAAACTAAAGTCACTAAGTACTTGGAGCTGTTTGATTCATACAGCCTATTTCTACAGTAATATCTTAACTTACCAACTGCTCTGGTTGCTAATACAATAACGGTTTTGCCTAACAAAGACAAAATTTCAGCCAGTGTTTCTTGTCTGTGGCAATCAGTTGCAGTACCGTGTCCTCTGCTGCATAAACACCCTCCCCAGGGTATAATAATTTACATTAGTGTCATTTTTTGGTATTACTTGTAGTTACTTTCCCCTTACTGAAATACTTGTATTTCACATTTTCAAGTGCTTTGCAACACAAGTATGCTTTCTTGGTATTACAAACACTAAATGTTCAGTACAAAGTATTTCTAACTTAGGTTTATTTGATTTGTCACCCAGCTGATAGCTAGCTACTATAAATCCTTTCAAACCAGGTATGGTATCTTGCTGTATTAATTACTTTTACAACCCATGCAAGATCATTCAGTTTCTTTCTGGTTAGCTTCTGGGATCACAGGCAAGCATATTGCTAGCTTCATTTAATTTCTGACTCAACATCCATGTTAACACTAAAACTCACATATTTCAGTGGTACAGAATATTGTAAATCTGTAACTGATTAGAATTTATAAGAGGGAGTTGGAATTTTTTGCAAGAAATAAGGGAGGTTGGGGCTTTTAGTTTGTTCAGGGTTTATTTTTGGGTTTGTGTTTTGGTTTTGTTTAAAAAAAAATGATGGAGGAAAGTAAAGGAAAATCAAATAAAAAGGGTGACAAAACATTATCCAGTGCAGTACAGAATCTATATGAGCAGCTGGAGAGCAAGAAGAATTAGAGATGGAGAACAGTATATTCAGTACTGTAGAAGAGAGAAAGCTGAGCAATAATCTTGTCAACCTTAATGCAAAATTCCTCACACAGTAGCTATTGTACCATAGAGAGCTCCTCAAAGAAGGGCTTCTGTAGCTTCTTATATTGCAAGGAGAATTTAAAAATCATTATGTAACTCATATTAAGTACAAAGTAGAATCCTATGATTTTTTTTTCCACGTAGAAGTAACGGACATATGGAAAGAAATTAAGAAATTGCTTACAGAATAGCATAAATAGATAAAATTAGGATATGCATAACAAGTGCCAGACACTCAGCAACCAGTAAGCAGTGTAGATCCATGAAAGAAAACTAAACTACATTTACATCAGTGGAAGACCACCACTGAAATATTAATTTTTAAAAGCTACACTGGAAATAGAGGGAAAAAAAAAACCGCAGCTAACCACTACTCTTTCTAGAAAATAAATCCATTTTGCCCTCATTTCCCTACTTTAATGCTAACAGTTGTCTGAATATGTAAGTTAATGAGTAGTATCCTCTCTGAATATCTGATAGTATGTAGGCATAAGGGTCCACAATCCCTGTGCAAAACCATACTAAGTGGTAAGGAATGTTCTAACCGCCACTCCCCTCAAAAAGCCCAACTAAACCATGGAATGATATCATTTCCTCTGCCTGCAAGCCAAAAAAAATTGTTCTTGCTTTCATGAAAAACACTGTTCTGAAACTCAGAGAAAAGTAAAATCTATGCTTTGTGAAATTTACTCTCCATTTTGTATGGAAGCAACTTCTCTCCATCATACCATTTTCTTTCTGCTTCTACTCACAGGTCTCCTTGGAATTAATAAATGTTACCTACCAAAAGTGTGTCTCAATTTCACTCCAGCTATTCTGAGTGAGAAACATGGCATTCCAGATTTTAATAATTTTTTGTCACATCAAATTTACATCCACAAAAATTTTGCAAAACATGATGCAAATATTCTATCTTCAGAAAGTCTGGGAAGGTTCTGCAGCATGCCTCTGGCAATAATTTTTTCTTTGTTCAGACACATTTTAGTTCATGAAACGTATTTGGAGTCAACATTTCTTAAAAAAGTTTGTTGAAAAGAGTATTTATTTCTCAGTATCTCCCCAGAACTATATCTCCCTCTAATTTATTTTAGATAAATTAGCTCAGCATAAGTCTGTGGCCTCTCCGAAGTTTCCTTCAAGTTTTGTAACAGAGAGATGGAGAGGTGTCGTAAAATTGTAATATTTTACTGGTAATGTTTAGCTTCACACTTTATGACTGACTGCCTCTAAGATATTTACTGCTGTTCAAAACTGAAACCTTTCCTTCTTACGCATATTTTGTTTGCTCACTTCTGCTTGGGGCAAACATATTATTTTAGTGAAAACACACAGACATCAGAGGGGTAATTGCCTAAGTGTTATTCAGGCAGCAGAAACTTAAAATGTGGAACCCATAGCACTGTAATAAGTTACTGCTGGAGCAGAGTGAAAAGGGCAGGTAGCTTGAGGGCAGGGACACAAAGTAGAAGAGAATGTACAGTTACTTGTAAATGCAAGGAAACATGCAGTCCAAAAAAATAAATAAATGTCAAAGACAAAGTTACAGTGGCCTGAACTTATTATTACATGTTCTTGAAATAGGTAAGGCTAGAAGGCATATGCTAATACAGTGCAGTGCAAATCACATGCTAAGGCCAGAATGCGTCATTGCTATCACAAAGGATTAGATGCTTAGACTTTTAAGTGTATGGTCCTGTAAGCACTGGAACAAAAAACTCTGATTTTCAATCATCTCATGACTGTCTTTTCAAAACTGAATTGTTCTAATAATGCAGGGGGAGTGCAGTCCTGATTACACGTCAAGAGTCAATGCACTGTGAAAAACCCAGTCATGGCAGTTTTGATCACTGTTCATGTCAAGATTTATTAGTCAGTGCTTCTCAAGCTTCATTGTTTTACTGTTGTTTTAGTACAGATATTTACAAAAAACTTCCATCTTTAAGACCTCTTATACTCAGATGCAATTGCTGGTTACTCCACAAAGTCTCTGTGATATGGATGATATAAATATACATGATACAAAGCATATCAGCATTACTTGCTTCAGAAGCAAGAGTAAAATGATTCTGAACCGTGAGCAGATAACAAAGCTCTGAGTGCTCTCCTCACTGTAAATGACTGAATCCTATAAACCACTGCTAAATTTATTACTCTTTAATGGACAACTTCCTTACCTATGAAAGAGCTGACAAGCTTCATTTTTGATGAGGATAATACCTAAAGTTTCATTTTGGACCTTATCAGTGCACACTTCACAGATCATTTTTCTAGTGACATAGTTGATTTTCCCATAATTATTTTTATGCTAATTGTGATAGATATCACCTTGAATATCTTATTATAAAACTACTGAATCATTTTTTCAAAAAGCAATAATTACAAATTTATAGATCTATAAGTAATTAATTCTAATTTCATTTCAGGATCAAAGACTCCCCCAGCAGAAGTCATAACAGTTAATGAACATACTTATTTTCATCAGATCATATTCCCACTTATAGTCTGTAAGCTTGGTGATAGCTGCCATCACTACAATCCTGCCTATACTGATATGAAAACGTACCAGCAATTAAGTTTTCTAACTTAATTTTACTCACCCTCTGAATATTCATATTTCTCTTTGAATTCTATCATTTTTCTTTAAAGCTGTTACAATTGATTCTGCTCCTGTCATGTTTATCACAACACATCAGATTCCAGAGGAAGAGTTTTTGATAACTATCAAGAGATTGTATTTTCATTGCTCATTTTACAGTCCAAATATATTACCACTTATGGCTGTCCAGTTGAAATGAAAACAGATGAGGGAGAAGAACTTCTAGTTTGTGTCTCTTCATGTCCAGTTTCAGAGCGATAAAGCAAATCTACTTCAGCACAGTTTAATAAATTAAGCATCTTCTAATGACTCAGATCTCCTATTTACAACCTCAATGCCATAAATTCACTTTTTTTTTTTTGTTTTGAAAAGATTAAAATTAAACTTTCTTTAAAAAAAGGAAAAGTGGATAATTTTTTGGGGCAACTTAGGCACTAGTTAAAGTATGACAAATCCTCACACTTCTGATTTTTGGAGGACATGGTAATCAGCATAATAAAAAGCAGAAGCATTAAGAGTGTAGGTCTGCAAACAGAGACTGTTGTTTACATGTTTGGCTCAACCTTTCCAGATTGATCAATAACAGATTCATTAAAAGCTAAAGATTTATCTCTAAAGGAGCTAGACTTCATTCTGAAGAAATCATTGTAATACCACTTAAGTCATAAAAGGCATTTAGGAGAATTGCTCTGTATTGCCTTTGGTATTTAAAATTATTCCACTTTTACATATCCAAGTGTTTTACAACTTTTGTTTGTATAGGGATGTTGAGGTCACAAATATAGGTACTAGTAGATTTTCCCTCTCTTCCTCTTTGATTGCCATTCCCTGGTTAGAGCTTCATCACTTTAGTATACAAAAACAATTTCTGTAAAAACATTGTTAAACTATTTACATCGACAAACACTTTCCTTTTTTTCTTGTTAATATGTCTTTATTTGGCCCATAAAAATAATGGCACTGTGCTTTCAGCCTGACATATTTTATATAAAGACTCCTGAAAGTTGCTCCTGAGAATTAAATGGAATGTAATGGCTTCCTAATTAAGCTTAACCTTCCCAATCTCCAAAAGAGGTAATTTTCATGATTTAATAATCAAATAAAAACATTTTAGTGTACACAAGTGTTGAAATTTTACAAAGTGAAGCTTGAAGAAGCAAATACCATTTACCTGCACCAAGTTCGGGGGTTTTTGCCCTTGAATACAAACTTAGTCTTTATTAAAAAAGTCATTTCTTCTTGGGATGAATAGCACCTTGGTTTTTATTTTAATTTTTGCAGTATCTTCCTGAATGATCTTTAATCTTGTACATGATTTAATTACATCTTACTAGCAGATAGTTTTGCACTGCACTTTGATGCACCTTAAAACTCTAACTTGTGTTTATTAGATCGATTATTTCTGAGATGGTGACACTTTCATTAAGTTCACAATTAGTGCAATATATTAAATAGGCTTGTAAGCTACTGAATTTTGTCTTGTACTCTGCCCCTTTTCAGCCCTTACTTTCTACCTCTCACAGATAACTTCTCTGTAAGACTCTTGGTTTTCATGCTTTTATTCCAGCTTCCATGACCTCTACTGGTATTTGCCTTGTATTGCACCACATACTTATTGAATCAACTGACATTGTACAGGGCACAGGAAACACATATGAGTCTTATGTTACTGAGATTCTTTGTGTTAAAGGCTCTCCACATCACACATCTCTTGGACTCGAATTTTCATTTGTGAGGTGTCAAAACTGATGGCATTTCACTATTCTTTGTGATGGTTCTCTATTACCTGTCCCTTACCTAATTCTTCAGACTTTTCAACCATATAAGCCCTACATAGTAATCAAAATGAATCCTTCCATATGTATCATCTTCACTCTATTTACACTGGTGTAATGCAAAATTCCAATTCAGTCTTTCTAGTTGGTTTCTCTGGAACTATCAATTATGTTCTGATCTTTCTGCACCGCTCAGACTTGCAAAGCAACCACTAATGCTTCATATTCAGTGAAAGGCCACAGCACTGCTATGCTAGTGAGTAGGTAATCCTTGATAGTGTATCAATCAATGGTAAAGCAAACCACTGTTAAAACAGCCAAAAAAGAGGCTCCTTTATACAAAAGAGAAAGAATAAATAGAGATAATGCATAGCCTTGAAGAAAAGACAAAAATGAGAGATGTAGGTTCTACAATCTTTCCAGGGAGTAAACTTGAAATAAGAAAAAAAAACTGTTGTTTTGAAATCTTTGGTAAAAAAAAAAAATCCTGAATAAGACTTTGGAAACACCAGGTTCTGTTCTATTACTCATGTGCTTTAGATGAGCCATTTCTCTTCTTGGTGCCATTTATGCTGTTTCAAATCTGCCCTTGTGATTTCCAGCTGTGGCTTCTTGTTTTTCACCTACTTGGCAAGATTCAGGAGAACTGCATCTTCCATGTGGCTTCACCTCACTCTAAAATCCATTATTAATCTTCTAAGAGCAAGATTTGCAGGAGCCAATATATTGATTTCTTTTTAATAAAATGAAGTCTTGTTGGAAGGCTACCAATTAGCTCTGTCCCCAAGATGCAATTACCTGTCCAGATGTAGCTCTCTTTTTGCCCACAGATTTCCTTTAGAATCTCTTCAAGTTCACTTTCATACAGACTGTTTCTAAAATGGATAATAGCAATATTGCCTTTTATGAAACTCAATCTTTGTGTCAGATTTGCCTTGCCAACAGTTGAGTCCATAGTATCTCATCCAGTTGGATTTGGCAGTATTTGAGGTGATATGAAACAGTAATAATAACCAGCAGTCTGAGAATCAAGTACATTAAAGGAAGATTTGAACAATCATTTACTACAGCAACAAAAATACAATCTCATGTGAAGGAATGGTTTAGAAATTCTCTAAAAGTAGTATGTAAAGAATAAGCACTATTTTAATGCTCCAGTGTTTAGGCTACAAAGTCAACTTTGCTTCCTTGATGTAACTGATAGACACCTGGAAAAATTGCCATATGACACAAGAGGCTTTGGCATGTGAGCTTTCAATCAGCTGAAATTAAAAAAGAGATCTCGGTTTTCACGTAACAAGGTAACACTCGAAGTCACACAAATAGAATTAACCCAACAATAACCAAAGAAAAAAAATATAAACACTTTTAACCATTCAGAAAGCTACTTGGAAATAAATCAAAGTTATTATTTTTGTATCCTGGTTTAGATTAGCCTTTTTTCTTTTTTTTTTTTTGCAACTAGAAATTTCTACTCTCTTCTGCTATGTACACACACACACATACACACATCTGCTGTGTGTCTGCTAACATATGGTGTTTCACTAATTAATTGCTAGCTATCAGCCAGGCTCCTACTGCTCGTATCAAATGTGAGTACCCTCCAGAATGTTTCACCATAATGATCATTTCACAGACTCACTGCGATAGCCACTGTATGGTCATAAAGCTGTTTTCCATGAGAGAAATTCAGTAAGTATGTTATCATATAAAATATTGATCTCTTGTTTTAATATTGAATGCTCACTGTTACATAATAGGAAAACATTAGAATAAGTGCATGCCAATAAATACCTGCAAATGGAAAAGCTGTAGTAGTTCAGCTTACTGGTTCCTCCAATGAAAAGTACAGATAATACTGGGATGAATAAAGTCAAATAAACTTTCAAGACAACTTTTAAAAAGTTCTATGAGTTAGCAGTTAGGTTCTATTTTTCCTCCTCTTCATAACTTCCCGGTCATGCCTTTTAAAAATCAAAGCACAGGTACAACAGTAATAGCTTGAAAAACTAGTGAGGGGAAGAAGCAATTGTGGACTCCATTCAATGGAATAAAAAAATGAAAGTTCTATTCCCTAATGTACTTTTGGGAGAATATCTCATATGAGTCTTGCTTACGTGGTTAAGTGTTCATGGCACTTGGGAGTAATTTAAGTTTGTCTAAACTGACTTTATAAGCAATACTGTGTCTGTACCAGTAGCCTGAGCCCCAGCACAAGCTCCCCGTTCAACAAGGATGGCCATCTGCCCTGCCAACTCATCTTGCACATGGGGACAGCTGAGCCTTTAAAACCATCATCTTGAAGAATGGCCAGCCTTCCTGGACAACTCTGCTTTTCAGGATTGTCTCCTAAGGGACTCTATCACCCATCCTAAACAGGTCACCGTCTACCCTCATGATGACTTCAGGTAGCAAATTAATATTCCTATAGACAAATATGTTAGACAACTGACAAAGTAACCACTCACAAATAGAAAAAGAAAAGCAACATACCAGCTTGATAAGAGTTAACAAAAGTCAGTCAAGAAATATGACCCTAAAGTTTGTTAAGCCATTATTCTAATACCATAGATTGGTATGAAATATAAGAAACATTTCAGAAGTACTCTACAGTAAAAGTTTACTTCACATAGAAAGTTTTAATGAGTAAAGAAAAACAATAACTTTATAAGAAAGAATATTCCTGCCCATATACTGTATCAATTCTTTGTACTGCTCAATCATATCAAATGTGACTTGAAAAGCAATGAATAGTAGGAAGTCATGACCGCAGTACTGACACATTACAGAACTGTAAAACTGTGTTGGTGTAATCAAACCAAAAAAGAATGTTTACAGATACTGACACTGGCATTTGATGAAGCAATTATCCCCGGGGTTTGGAGCCCAGACTGCATGAAGCTTGCTAGCAACATGGTCAAAATAAAGAGACTTTCCAAAAGTGAAAACAAATTCCAAGATTAAGCCTCCAAAAATTGATGTATTTTTGTCCCTAGGGAAATACCATACTTCTAATGAGAAGAAGTATTCAATTCTACTCTCTGCTCTCCAATATCTCACTGACACAGCTATAGTATAAAGCTAAATCATGACACTATTTTTCATATAAAATAGTTTTCATTGTGCAAAAGAGTCTTTGTGTGTATCTCATTATGACAAATTCTAGCTAAATATAAACTTTACCTTTTGGAATTGAAGGTTATATTATGAGAGCATTGATATGACTTTAATTGTAGCATCAAGGTTATAATTATGAATATTTTATGACTAAACAGTTTTCAGAGGGATAATAAGATAACCAAAACTATTATTTAATGAAAATCAATGTATTACTGACAAGCAAGAGAACTGCCTTTAGAACTGGAATACAGTTACTGAATATAATTAATAAGTCACAATAGTCTCAAAGAAGCTTTGAGATTTGTATTGTTTTCCTTTAAATGATGTAAATCCTTTGGCAGCTAAGTAACAGAACATGAAGATAAGAAGTGCGACACAAAGAACTGTCACTTTAAGAAAGGGCTAAGAATTGAATGGATGTGCTGCTTAGGCAAAAGGAAGGCAAGTATGCTCTTTTCCAAAGATAACATTTACTTTGAGTCCAACTTTGGCATCAAAAACGGTATGTTAGAGAGCCTGAAGAAGAAACGAGAGAAACACCAGCCTATGAACTAAGGCAAACTCACTGTGGTAAAACAAGTGATTATGTAAAGAGTGAATAAAAACGCCCGCAAGCAGAGTATCAGAGGTTAAACTAAGGCAATGAGCTGCAGCTGAAGTTGTCTTAGGTTAAGAGGTTATTGAACAGAAAATTGGATAGTCAATTCACTATTCCCGTAACAAAGGCATGAAGAAGTGTTAGTGAAACAAGCTTACTCAACACATCCTGAAGGAGGTAGTCCTGGCTAACAGCACAGCAGAACATTGAATTGAGGTGCAAACACAGACCAGGAATGACCTGATCTAGGCGAATCTGCTTCTGCAGGGGGGTTGGACTAGATGATCTCTAAAGGTCCTTTCCAACCCCTACCATTCTATGATTCTATGTCTTTTCATAGATACCACTGCCGTTTGCCTAGTTATGATTCCATTTAGTTTGACTGAGGATTTGATTCGATAGTTAGTTTATCTGAAGTCTATTTAGTTTCCAACGAGACAGTATTAGTGTCACTTTTGTTCATCCTCCCTTGTTAAATAGACACTGATACACAAGCAAAACCACTTGAGTTCATAACCAAAAGAAAAGAAAACAACTCAAAGGTATAGTGTGATATTATTGAACTCTCAGCAGAGTTTTACTCCATTTGTCCACTTACTCAGATTTATAAAGTGAAAAAAGGGCCTATACATTTTCTGAGAAATCTGCTATTTTCAATTATACTATAGTAATGCCTCCAGAGGCAATGGAAAGTAACCATTCATGAAGTAACAATAATTCAGCCAGAAAGCTTCTCTTCACTCACCGCTGTTTCATAGATGTATCTTCAACAGTTTCCAAAAAACTTCCCAAACAGATGACTTTGTCATGCTGGTTGTTACCAAATACAAATATCAAAGTCTGTTTCAGACCAGGTAAGAGAAAGAGTTTCAGAGCCTCATTGACTTTGTAAGAACTACTACATTTGAAATCCATCTAGTCTATAGCAAAGTGATACAATTATAATTCCTAACTGAAATGTGGCAAAAAAATACAATATAAGAAGAAAGGCAGGCTGAATCGACTCAAAAGAGCTGGTGCTGAACTTCTCAAAGATATAAAATGTGATGAGAAATGCACATCCTTATGCTCCTCTGGAAAAATCTAAATCATATAGCTATACTTCCCTTCAAGAGCGCAGAATGAACAGGAGTATGAAGCCTAACTTTATAACCTAACCCATATCAGTAATTTACAGCATTTTTATGGTGGCCTCACAAATTGCTCTGCTGAAATATAAACAGCATGTTTTTCCAGTTCTGGCTTTGAGACCCTTCTAAGCAGAAGACTACATCAGATTTATTTGTCCAAGATCAGCAGTATGATTGTGTGGCAAGTAGAGAGGCAGACAGATCAAGCCTAATATATATGTCCCATATTCAATGCAAAAAGATGTTATGTGTGATCTGTCCAGAAGGGCTGCTGTGCTCTCACTTTGGAGAGAGGCTCAAAATCTGCAGTCCAAGCAGTCCAGGCTCAAAATATAATGAAGATGAGCCCACCCCGAAAAGGAAGGATAATCTTACTGCAGACATAAAGGAAGAATATTATCTTAAGGCAGAAATGGATGATTTACTTCACAGAAAGTGTGGCAAAGCTTAATCTTGGAAGTCAGAAGACTCTCTTTGCAAGTTGTCCTTGTCTAGTCTTTGAAAAGAACCAAATGTTTGAATTGTATTTCAGTTTCCTAGCATATACATTAGGAAAACCACAATTCTATCACAGCTATGGATTCTCAGCTCTGTAATACTAATATGCAGGCTGCTGTGAAACCCCAAAGTGGATCTTTTACCAAAAGTGCAGGGCACTGTATATAAAACTTTTTTACTGTATGAATTCCATATGTAATAAAGCAATTGTTTTAGCATTTTTTTCCAATACTTATTTAACTGGATGGATTTAAAATCATAGAATTGTTATGGTTGGAATAGACCTTTAAGATCATCAAGTCCAACCACTAATCCCACATTGCCAAAATCATCACTAAACTAAACCATATCCCTCAGCACTCATCTACACATCTTCTGAATATTTCTAGGGATAGTGACTTCACTACCTTCCTGGGTAGCCCATTCCAAGGCTTAATAACCCTGTCAGTGAAAAAGTTCTTCCTAATGTCCCATCTAAACCTCCCCTGGTGAAACTTGAATCCATTTCCTCGTATTCTATCATTCATTACTGGAGAGATTGATCCCCACTTGACTATGACTCCTCTTCAGGTAGTTGTAGAGAGTGATTTGTAGCAAAAGTACAATGATTAGTTCCTGGAAAGGAATTATCCCCGTGTGTTGGTTTTGTCTCTACAGTTAATTTTCTTCACAGTAGAAAGTAGCTAGTATAGTGCTATGCTTGGATTTGTGCTGAAAAGTGCTGATAACACAGGGATGTTTTCATTATTGCTGAGCAGTGTTTGCACAGCACCAAGGCCTTTTCTGCTTCCCACTCCATCCCACCAGAAAGTCCGCCTGGGGGGCATGAGAAGTTGGAAGGGGACACAGCTGGGACAGCTTATCCCAACTGACCCAATGGATATTGCCAACCAGATGCCATCATGCTCAGCTTTTAAAGCTGGGGCAAGAAGGAGGAGGGTATGATCGTAGTGATGGCACTTGTCTTCCCAAGCAGTCATTACACACAATAAGGTCTTGCTGTCCCGGAGATGGCTCAATACCTGCCTGCTGATGGGATGAAACAATCCCTTGTTTAACTTTCTTTGTGCATGCAGCTTTCACTTTATCTATTAAATTGTCTTAATATCAACTTATGAGTTCTCACATTTATTCTTCCAATTGTCTCCCCCACCCCACTGGCGGGGAGGGACCAAGCAATTGTGTAGGACTTGGTTGCTGGCTAGCATTAAATTACGACACCCTGCCAAACATGCACTCATATGCCCTCATTTAACAAGGTATATATGGTTTTTGGTACTCAATTGCCAAAAACAGACCTTCAACACTGAGAGCTTTGGCAAGAAGAGATTTGCATGCATCTTTCTGAAAAACTATCTTTAGCAATTTACAGATAGAGGTGAAAAATCGGGATAAATTGGACTCCTCTGTTAAAACCTCTATTATTTTCAGACTTTATTAATGTTAGTTTAGAAAATGACCACATTCAACAAGGCCTCTTTTCACTTGTTTAAACTGCTTTAAGTCCCCACCAGGTAATACTATTAGCCTCTATGTTCAAGGGTTTGGTTGTTTGGGGTTTTTTTACTAACAGAACATTTCTTGAAGGAATTGGTCATTTACCAGCATTCCAGAAAATAAGCTCTTAGGAAATTGATACCTGTGCACAATAAGTTTTGTTCCAGAAATTACAAATCCCTACAGCAATTCCAATGCCCATTAAAACAGCAATCTGTACTTTCAGTGCAACCAACTATTTAGGTGATTCAACTCACCCACTAAGAACAAAAGCATATAATTAGTAATGATTAAGAAGCAGCAAAAAAGATCTTGTAATAGGTGTAATATTTATATGTATATGCCACTTCTACCCCCTCATATATACTATTCACCCAAATGAACATAATTAGAATGCAGACAGCATACACACAAAATACAAATGCTCACTAAACCAGAAGAATATAAGTCTCACTACAACACAATGGTTCGTAACACCCCAGAAAGACACAAAACCGTATATACTTGGAGCACAGCTCTGATGAGATATCATGGTTTTTCTTCAACAGAGCAAGTTTTTTGTGTCAACAATGATTAAGTCTTTATAAAAATAACATTATTAAGCTCAGTCAATAAAACACTGAAATAGCAAGGATTTTGCTCAGACTGCAAGTATGTCTGGTAGTTGCTGATTATTATTCCCACCATTTACATTTTGCATGCATCAGCTATATTCTGAGGTTTTTTTTCTTCTAGAGTTTTGTTTAAAACTCTGAATGAAGCAGACGTACTTCATCAGATCTAACACAGATCTTCAAGAGGATTTTTGCAGATCTTCAGGATTAATCATGAAGGACTCCATCCTTCTACTCACATACAAGGTGTTATTTTCTTCAGGATCACAGATTTCAGTAACAGTATATTTATATATGCAAATTAGCAAGTATAAGGGTAGCATTTTGAAATACCTCAATCAGAAATTTCTTGGTTTTCCTCAGTTAGTAAATCTGACAATATCTGGCTCCTAAGAGACCTGATTTTGTTGTGAAACTTAATCTTTCTTATCCTAGCAATAAACTCTCAGTATTCTGTTTTCAGCTTAGGATGCCACTGCTGAAAACCCAGCGTCAACTCTTTCTCAGGCAGCACTGTGAGTCTAATGATAGTTTTGCTGTGTAAATTAAGTTTAAGAAAGAAATTTCTTTCTTTAATTATCTCCTACATACAGCATTTTTTCTCCATATTACACTACCTTCCACACATTCTCTATTAACATACTTAACCTCCAGAGGACTGGCACAACATAAGCAAAAAAAATGACAAGAGCAAATGTTTAAATTGCAGGTCAGCCAAGTGCTGCAACACACTTCCAGAGTTTCTAATTTGTTGTTATACATTTCCAGAGCTCCACTGAAAGTTATCAAGGGAAGAGACTCCAGATTTGAAAGCTCCATGCTTTCAGTACCACCTGTATGCAGCAAAGGAAGCCTCTGATGGATTTGCTGCACTTGAACAGAACTTACAGAAAATGAAAGCTGTAGTGAAATGTGATGATTGACTTCTTTGTACCTCATTCTTTCCTGGCAGTTACAACATCTTACTCTTATATGTACAGTTTCAACAGGAATGCAGATCACCGTGTCAATGATAAATAACTTTAATTTTTGTCTTAGAAAACTCCCTTTATAACTGCTGAAGGTACAATGAATATTAGAAAATATACCATAATACAAAACAAACTCAGAAGACTGCATTTGTATGGGAGATAGGATGGAAAATGGAAAAGTGTGCAAGGTACTAGTACCTAACAACTTTCAGTTTTAGCTAAAAGGTTACTCTCAATATTTATGTCTTGGACTCTAGCTCCTGCTCTTACCAGTCATACGGGGAACAATGAATGAGCAAAGATTTAAGCTGAACTTATGTTAAGTGCTGATGCCCTGTGTCAGTTTGATGTCATCAAGTTTTCAGTTTTGTTTTTCTCAAGAAATGAAAAAACATTCTGAACTGGAAAATAGTACAGCAACTCAAAGCAATCATATATTAAAATCTTAACTAGAGGAAAGGAAGACTTGGGTTTGCAAATGTTACATTTTTCCTCCTCACGTGAGAGAAAAGTGACAGAGCAATTTCATGTCAAGAACAATTTTTACGCACGCTACTACCTTCAGATGCAATGACAGACTTGTGTAAATTGCAGGATTCTTTGACAGTTGCAACTAGCTTCCAATAAGATTTCAGTTGTTCTATAAAGGAAATCCAATCCATAGATTCCTCAACAAAAATAGTATACAACTTTCTATCCACAGGCCCACATGATTCATCCTCTAGGTTTCATATCCATCTGCCACCAGTTTCATTGAGAATTATCTACAGGAGGAAGGTATGCTCTTCATCTGATTGCCATAAATTCATTCTGTTATGATTTTATTAAGCATTTTCACCTAATTTGTTAGTATTTCAAACTGAAGTTTAGGATAGAATTGGGACTTACTGGTAAGTAGTGTCTACAGTCTATGATTCTGCCTTAAAATTAAACCAAACAATATCTTCTGAAAGATCTTTTCCCTGTCTAGTTTTATGTGGTGAAATACTTGATTTTTCAGCCTTATGGAGAATCTAAGCCAATTCAAGTTCACTGGAGGCCTGAAATTTGCCTCATTTCCCTAGTCGTATCTTCAAAAGACTTTCACACTTTCCACCTGTCAGCTCCCATGTAATAATTAGTAATTCTTCTCCCTCTCTCTCCAACAAAATAAAGACTGCAAAGCTGGCTAAGTAACAGCAAAAAATATATCAAGTAGATTCAATATGTCTGTTCATTCTCCATTATCACTCTGCCCAGCTTTCCTATACATCTCACCTTCACATTCTTGACTTCTTAGATACAATAGTCCACAACAAACTTTACTGTGAGCAAATAAACAGCAGTAAGCACAGTCTGCTGTATGATGCAAGGCTACCCTGTAGAAATTACTGTATTTGTATGTGTGGATTCTGTTGTTTAGAGCTGAATTTTACTATTTGTGTTTACTGTTCTCATTCTCACTGTTTTGTCTTAGTAAATGGAAAAAGAGTTACAAGTAAATCATCTGCTCTAAAAAGAATTGGACCAAGTGTCTTGGAAGTGGGAACTGTGGTATGTTTGGTTTTGAGAATTTTTTTGTTGCTGTTGATTGCTTGTTTGATTTTCTGAAATGAGAGATTTTACATTTTTTTGTGACAGTGCTATGAAACCTAGATCCAAATGTAAACATAGTTGTAACTTCTTTCTGCAAAAATCAAATATCTGCAAAACAGCTTGGAATAGAAGAGAGGATATTATTATTGCATACAAAATTACTACAGAGTCTTTCAGAACTAGGTCACTTTTAAGTGAACCACGTGTAATATTCCAAGCCAACACTTTCTTTTTTTTTTAATTTAAACTGCTGCCATCTTATCTCAATAAGAATACATTAAGGAAGACAAGTTGGCAGAGGGTGAGAACTTAATCATATTTTTTAGCTACTATCAATTGCCAATAAAAACTCATAACTGAAATCAAACTTTTAGAAGTTAAGCTTACAGCTGCTGTGTCACTGGAGTGACCTAAATATGCCATCATGATCTTTTCTCATCCCAGGAGGTCAACAAATGTTACTGCAAAACAGGGAAGGAGGCTGTCTTTTTTCACATAGTAGTTCCCCATAATTAACTTCAGTGGGTCCACTGACACCAAAGGCTTGAATTAAGCTTTCAAAAGTGCCATCACAGCAGCAGCAGGGGTCAAGAGTTCTTGGCTAGAAGCTCTGCCTGAAAGATTGGAGCAGAGCTAAAAAAATGTGGCTGTGAATGAGCTTTCTAAAGTTGTTTTAAGAGATTTTTATCAATGCATAGAAAGATCTTCAATATACAGTGCTGTTTGGAATTATGAGTTTTTCCATGCCCACAGTTATGCTTCTGGTTCCAGTAGTCTGGTCATTCTATGCAATTCATTCTGTTCTATTAATGGGGTCAAGTTTGAAGAGAACTAAGCACAGGAATGTATCATTAGGACTTCAAATGAAATAACTCTGAGGGGATTAAAAAAAGGCAAGTTTGTGGAAAGGATAGCAAACAGATTGGAGAAGCTGGCTCTCATAACTGTTTCTAATACGATTTTCCAACTGAAAGTAAAGATTACACAGGTAGTTTCCATGTTTGTGTACTTAGGAACAAAGCTTTAGAAAGACTTGCTGGAGGCAGATATTGCTGCCTAAGTAGTTTTTCCTTCCCCAGAAGAGGGTTTAATTAACATGTGTCCCTCTGGTGTGTAAACAAGAAAGAGAACTCACATTCACAATCTAGGAAGAGTATCTCACTAGCATTCTTGTGTTTTCTTACATCAGAAGCTGTGATTCTACCTTCCCTATAACTGCAGAGGAAAGTTTTCTTCTTTTTCCCTTCTTCACCATGTCACATATTCTATGCAATAAACTGTGGAATAAAACCCTTGAAAAGACAATGTCATTTTGGCATGGACCAGAACACTAGGAATTTTAAGTGTCTGGGGAATCTGTTGCATAAACTATTATCAAACTTGGTTAGAATTCACCTGAAATTCCACAATGTCTGTTCTAAGTCAGGTAAACTCAATAAATAGCATCCCAAACCACCAGCAAACTCAAAGTCAACCTCTGGCAGAACCAGAGCAAGGCAATAAAAATAATCATGTCTCTTCAGGTGACAGTCTGCCAGATCTTATTTGTTTACATAGTCTTGGCATCTACTAGATATGTGAGCATCAAGGCTGTCTAAACACAAAAAGGTCAGAGTAGAACCAGAAAGAAGAGTCCCAGAATTGCCTTTCCAAGGTTATTACAATCAGTGCTCAACTATCAGTCTTCACAAAATGCAACCATGCATGGCCTGACCAGTTGGTATGTAACAATACATTAAACAATAACTAAACAATACTTAAAACCAAAAAAAGAGATTAGTTTCAGCTGAAAATATTTGTTTGTACAGGAATGCTAATATGGTCATTTTCTCAAACTTTTTTTTTCCAGTAAAATACCTAGAGATTACTGTTCAACTAGAAGGGAATCACTGTAAATGAGTGCAGGCATGAAATCTATAATGGTGTTGTGAAGTTACACTTAGAAAAGTTATTTAAATACAAAACCATTTCTTCATTAAAAAAACAACCCTCAAACAACTTTAGTGACCACAGAACTCAACAATGATAGAGAGAAATAATTCAGATTCAAGATTTACCTGGATTCAGTGAATTAAAGAGGAAAGTCTTAATAAATATACATGAGTAAAACAGCTTTAAAACTTCTTTAAAAAATAAATATTTGCTTCATTTGCTTTTCAAACACTATTGCTAATGATGGATACATACAGCACCTTGGAATGAATGACATGCAAGTACCATGCCTAACTGCACTGAGTCCCAAATTAAGTCTCAGAAAAGACAAAAGGCTGCATTCTGGAAGTACATATTCACTTCTAAGGTAGCTTAAGGTAGCTTCTCGTATCCCTTTGGAGCACACATGGCACATTAGGTGCTATTTAGCAATAAGAGTTTTAAATCTTTTAGGGACTTTGTCAAAACAGTTTTGAGCAGATTTAAATCTCAAGAACAGGGTGCAGGCTTCTCAGTAGTAGAGCTCAAAGAGAAGCCTACTTGCAAGAGCCTGCTTCTCTGGAGAGGATTTGGTTTTTCTGCTAATATGCTTCAGGAGTGGTTGCTTTCCTCTCTGGCAATCATCCTCCTGATAATCATAATAATAAGTTTTGATACCATTGCAAAAAAAAAAAAAGTCCTCCTTTTCCTTTTGGTCTATTAACTGCTAACACTATATGCTATGTCTCAAATGTTTGCCTGTTTTCCTCAGAACAGGGAATTAAATTCCTTCCTTGCAGTTCTATGGTGGCATGAGTTACAATGAGGATCAGAAAAAGTAGTGTCTTTTGTTGGCAGAACAGGTCCGACAGAGATCACTGGAGACAAGTTTCAAGTAGCATTTAATATACAGATTAGATTTACTTTGCATTATTAAATGATCTAGAGTACACAGTTTGTGCTACAATTAACTCAGGAGGGACATTTCCCTGTGACTTTGGCAGGGAACCGTTGGTAAGTGTGGGATGGGTTTTTTTGCTGTGGGGAGAAAGGGGATATTTGTTCTATAACCTGTTGCCAGCCTAAGGCAACAAAGACTGCAAATCTTACTGAACATATTCTGCACTGTTACCAGAATATAAGGTTATTGATCAATATTTCTACCAAGAAATAGTGCCTGTCATTTAACTGTAAGCTTTCAGATTTTCCAGCATCTGCTGCAGGACATGACATAAATCTTCTACAGAACCTAGGCCTTTGTTGAAAGCTTATCTGTGTTAGCAAGATGCAGTGACAGAGAATCATCTAGGTTTATGTCCTTAACTGCATTCCTGAGAAAATTATTCTAGAGGTAATATTAGTGTAGTAATTTTAAAGGATTCGTTGTTTCAATAATAAGACTGGAAGCGGTAAAAGAGCTTGTTGACTATTACATGTGGTTCAAAGATTAGTTTGAATAAATCTGCCAGGATATTTTTTTCCTTCCTCTTTCCTGCCTGTTCATCCTCTTCTGAATCTCTAGATAATGAAAACACAGTTTGTACTTATAGAGGTAGGTGAACAATAATTTTTAGTGATAGACAATAAATGTTAAGATTATCTGTCTAAATGATAAGCGAAATAAACCAAGACTCACTCAGTAAGAAGCAGACCAATAATGACACACAAACATAACCAAGAAGCCTAACAGGCAAAGACAGAAAACACTGACTCAGCTAGTTCTACACCATCAGAGAAAAATTATACTATCCTTGGGGCAGACATCCACCAAGATGACTGTTAAAGGCATTCTCTCTTGGAAGGCCATGCACCTAAGGGGTCATAGGAGGTGAAAGAGAGAGATAGAGTTGTGTAAGTGAGGAATAAGCATGAGAAAAGAAAACCAACACAGGAAAATGAAAGTAGCTGAATGTTATTTCATCAAGCTATTAGTTAACATACTAATCTGAGCAAGCTCTATTTGATTACTGCACTCTATTCCATATTTTTATCAGCAGGTTTGCATGCTCTCTATTCTGAACCTGTGCGTGCAAACAGTATTGAATCAGAAGGCTGACAAGTCAGCAGGTAGCAAAAGTGGTCTGAGTGCCAGGGAGTGATGAGGAACTGTGGGTCTGGAGGGCGAGTAGGGATGAGCAACCAGATTGGCTACTGAGGAGATCACACTGTATGCAGGTCTACGTGAACTCAAGTGAACCTGAAGCCGAAATGGCCAGTGAGTAAAATCAGAGATACTCAAGAAAACAGCAGTTCCCTACCAGCCTGGACAGCCAGGATTAAGCTACTTGTGCAATGTGTGTTTATGCAGATATCACTTCAGTGTGGTCAGCTGTTTGACAGTGTGCCCGTGTGTGCATCTATTGCAAATACCTGCTGAACCTTGCACCTGGCTGGACCTGGGCACACCAATAGCAGCTTGCCATCTACCAACCTGGGACCAGCTGCAGAATTTGACACATGTAGCTCTTAGAGTCGGAAAGGAGAAGTCCCAGATGTTAAGTGCACGGGATTGGTTTGCCTCTGGCAGCAAGGATGAATGCTAATTCAATTTACTCAGAGAAACTGAATTGCTACATGCAATTTTACTTATAATAATCACCCATAACAATAGCCCTATAATTGAAGAAATTTATTACTCTGCTAATGCATCTAGGAAGACTGTTTTGCAGGTATCATTAATGGCATGGTTTTCTACCAATGCATTCCTTCCAAAATCATCATCACAATCCACAAAGCTTTTCATGATCAAAATCAAACAATAACATAAAGAAACAGCAACAAAAGCTCCTTCTACTCTATGAAAAAATAAGTCTTCATTTTTCACTTCATTCAGTCTAAATATCTAGATAAAGGGCCAATGATAGTAAAAAGTACTCCCCAAATCTGTTCTCTTTTTTATAATAATAAAATGGAAAAGAAGTCTTATCCCACAAGTGCTTGTGCTTTTCACTGGACAAACCCAGAGGCTTATCAACCTCATGTCATCACAGCACAGAGTAAAATCTTTCTCAGCTTATTATACTGACAGGACATCAGCTGTAAAAACTGCTCCATATGCTAACTTCCACTGTCTTTAGTCACGTCACTTGTTGGAACTGAATCTGTCTCAGATTAAACTGCATCCTCTTTAATCCCTGTATTCTATATCCTCCACTGATCTCACTTGTATTATTGCCTCTTCACACACTCAAAGGAATCACACATGCACTCTCACCTCACTTATTTTAATGAAATACTTCTCTTAGGAAAACCCTTGAAAATTATTAAAGTGTCTCTATTTAGAGGAAAGTTTCTGATATTAGATGATGAATACAGTAGATCATATTAGCTTGTTCATCAAAAGAATGCAAGACATTGACACTTCTTCCACAGAAGCAATATAAAAAACTCACTTAAAGTAGTAAGACATACTTTCTCCTTCATTTCTACTGCTGTCCCACAACTGCTCATAACTACTACAAATTAAGCTCACTAAAGATGTTCAAACTTAGACTTTTTTTTTTAGAAGCCACATAGTTGCAGTACACTTGTGTTAATGATCAAATAATAATATAATGGGGAATAGTAAGATTGTTTTAAACAATACCTTAATGATTGTGAAGAAAAAAAAGAGGAAAACCAGAAAAAGTAAAAAACAGAAGAGAAAAAGAAAGACTCTGTCATGAAACAGACTAGAATTTCTTTTGTACTCTAGAAGCATTTAAAAATCCCATGCTACATTAGATGTTACAATTAACAAATAGTTTCAGGTTACCCAATAAGAGGATTACATTATTAATATTAACCAACACTAAATTAGAATTTTTAGAAAAGCCACAACACACATTAACAGAGAATACTAAGTCCACTGGGACAACCTTACAAGGTGTACATAAAACAGAAATAACACCTTGAAGATAAAAACACTGTGTACTTTCAAAGGCTATATGAGATTATTTTTCCAAATCTGAGGCATAAACAGATTACATTTCAGAAATACAAGAATAAATGTGTCTATATACTTTGGTCTTCACACTCAAATGTAAGAAAGTATAGTAGCTATATTAGCAAACATTAGTTCCTACACATTATGCAGGCTCCTCAGCATATGCACACTGCGTGCTATTTCTTTTTTCAGCAAGCGCTTGTCTACTTAAAGTCACAGAATGGTAGTGTCTGGAAGGATCCTCTAAAGATCATCTAGTCCAACCTCCCTGTTGCAGGTCCACCTAGATCAGGTCCCACTGGAACGTATCCAGGTGGGTTTGGAAACCTTCAGAGAAGGGGACTCCACACCCTGCCTGGGCAGCTTGTTCCAGTGCTCTGTTACCCTTATAGTAAATGTTCCTTGCATTAAATTAGCTTTGATTTCCAAATCAGATTGCCTTAAATCCCCCATATACCCAAAGCATTATGGATCTAATTGCCTTTTCACGATCCTCTGCTAAACTATCTCTAGTAATTTGGTAATACTGAGCTAGCTGATAGAGTCTTATAAATTAAATGGAATAATCCATTGACAAATGGAATAATCCACTGAGCCCAAGTTGTAGCCAACATCGCTTCATGCTTGATGTCTGGTGGCAATTAAAGATAATAGAACTTTTCTGTAGCAATCTGATATCATTACTAATGGTTTCAGATTTTAGCTTTTCTATGAGCTACTAATTTTTTCAGAATTAATCTCCTGTACTAGTACCTGTAACAGCATGTTATATTGCTCAACAATGTGTATATTTTTGAATGTTTATCTTCACTTGATGAAGATAATTTTTGAGTTTCAGTTGTGGGAAAATTTTCTAGGTGCCTATATTCTGTTGAATACATTTTTCAGTCTCAATATTCCAGACTCATGATTGACATTTACTCAAAATATCTACAATAATTTCATCTTGAAACAGTCACTTTTATCCCTGGCTTGAAAGGGAAACAATTTTTTACAAGTGCCAAATTCTTTAACCTCCGAGCTTTGTTAGACTTGACAGATACCTGAATGTCCTAGGCAGGTTTTTGTCTTACTGATTCAGCTAAACAAAACTGAGGTTAAAGCAGACCAAGGAGCTTCAGAAATTACAATTGAAAATTCTTTCCAAATGATGAAACATTTAAGGTGCCAGATCCTATCAATTTACACAATGGCTCAGCTCACAATAATATACTCTTGCCATGTTTAAATGGGTGTAACAAGGAGAATTGTACTTAAAATTAGCAATAAATTTACATTTCTTTTTTGTCTCTCATGGACATCAGAGATTACAAATGAAAATTTAGGTAACAGAGGTACTAAATGACTTGACAATATATCAAGTGTAACACCATAATGAACAAGCACTCATTAGTAAAGTCAATAGAAGTATACATCAAATCATCATGGCATTAGTCTAGTAACTTCTAGAGACCTTCTCATCTGAATGTTAAATGGGCTACAGATATCTACAGCCACAAGGCAACAAGGGTGACCTCTCAAAACCTGAAGGAACATGAGTTTGGATACACTATTAACTGTCCTTTTACCACATGGTTGAGCAAATGCCAGAGTTTCTCAGTCACTGATTGGGTAAACACCACTGTGAAACAGCAGTCATAAGGAAGACCAAGTCACCTTAGTTGTCCTCACTAAACGAGAAGAAACAGAATAAGCTCTCTGCTATCCAAACCATTACATTTTTTTGTTAGTCCTTTAAGATTTTAATTTAGCTATGTAAGGAATAATAGGAAGTTTTATATACATATAGAAATATATATAAAATAAGCAATTAATCTTCAGTAAATGTCTTTACATGGCCTACTTCACAATTCTATCTTAATTCTGCCAAAGGTTAAATATGTGATTACAAATTAATCTATCTCCTTGTTAGTTCAGATTGGGAAGATAAGTCAGACTGATACAACTGAACAGATTTTTCTGTGTTGAGTCTATACTGACTACATTGTGCTTTGCTGTTAAAGCAGACCAATCATTGCTACAGGATGAGAATACAAGTAAAACGATCCCTCTTAGCATTGATGCTGATTGAACCTCAGAATTCATCAAATCCAAAATATGACTTGCTCAAAAATATGACAACTCTTCCTCTCACAAAACAAAACACTCCAACTGTCATTCCCATGCTTGATGCACAAATGAAAGTTAGTATATGATTGCCTAGAGCCACAGAAATAATAGCCACACAGACTCTTCTTATATGGAGCTGGAGGTTGAAAGAGAAATCTTTTCTATTACATTGTGGTTGTTCATTTCCCTGCTCTGAATTTGAACAGCCTTGAAAGACCTTTCTTTCCTCTTTCTTCACATCAAATACAACACTTTAAATAAAGTCTAGCAAAAAAAAAAACAACCCAAAACCGAAATGTCAGAAGTCTGATAACACTGAAATATTGCATTAGTGTTTTGTATTACAACTATAGCACAATGAAGCTTCTCTGAATGGAAAAGGCACTTGGAGACTGTGAGCAAACTTAGCCTTAGACAGTTTACAAAAGATCACTTAAGAGAAGATGCCTTTGCTTTACATACATTTAAACACAATATTTTCCTTGAAAAATTAACAAAAGTTGAAACCTATCAGAACAGGTCCCTTCTAAAAAAGACTTAATCTGAGTTAATCTAAATTCAGTCTTTGGCAAATGGTTTTGGACAAAAATAGTTTTGTGGAGTAGAGGAAGAATGAGATAGAAAATGTCACATCCTTTTTCAAAAGGAACATTGCAATTTTCCACGTAGAAAAGACAGCTACGTCTGTCCTTTCATAAAACATATTTCTTATCTGTCTCTATTTAATATGGTGGGGAAAAAAAAGAAAAAAAAAAAGATGAAACCTCAGTCCTCTCTGAATGAAAGATACATTGATTCAGGATAGGCCTGGCCACAGTAGAAAGATATGATCATTTTAGAAAAAAATTAAGCACAAGAAAAAAAAAACCCTGTAATTGTTTTTTAAGTGGTTACTTTGCTACAGAAGTCTATCCTTTGGTAACCATTCTGTCTTGGCCAACTTGCTGAGGAACTGACATCACAACCTTAGTTCAAGTAAGCACAAAACAGGGCAGCGGGTAATATAGGCCACCCGTGCTACTTCCAATAACGTAACAGAGTACAGTCTTCAAATGAAGTCTTCCAATTAATTCAGTACATCGATATTAAATCAATTTTCATTGAAAGTCAGGTAAAGAGATAAAGAGATTACGGTTATGCAATTTTAATAGCTGAAGTTTCACCCTGCTTTACAAAGATTTCAGTTTCAGTGGAGATTCAGAGAGTGACTTGCTGAAGTTTAATTCAAATCCCATCATGAAATCAATTCTGTATTCTCTGTAGGGAGCCATGTCAGCTTCCCACAAGACATGAGCTCTTTAACTGCTTCTGGAAAATATTCTTTAAACAAAAATGCAAATATAATGCTGTCAAGGTAGTGTATTAAAACACTAATGGTATTTGCACCAGCTCAGAAACTGTCCTGTTGCAGCACAGTAAGCATCAGCTGATTATGTTTATCAAGGACAGGATAGAGAAGGCTATTTATTTTTTTTTAATCTTCAAAGAAGTTAAAGCCAAAATCTGGAGAACAGAGAAGTGTAGAATCACAGAGGAAGAAAAAGTATCACAAATATGTTGACTAACTTTTCTGAAGGGATGATTTGATGTTACCAAGTAGAGAAATACGTAAATGAAAAATAACCCATTAGGGATGGCTCTTTGTTGAAATTTTCAATTACTACCTTTTCTCAGCACAAGCTAGTTTGTGCCTTTATGTTACTCATATGAAAAGGTTAGTTCTGATGAATTTCACAATTAAAATATATGGAAAATATCTCATAAGTGCCAGAATATTCTTTTTGATGAGTAAATAAAGGATCTATGTGTTTTCTCTTAAGGTCCAGAAGAAAAATATCTCTAAGGCAAAAGATCTCTATATAAAAGTTTCAAATAATTATCATTAATGGCTGTAATAATAATTAGTGCACCATGTCATAAAGAATACTCGAAGAAATGTATGAAAACTTAGTCTCTTTCAGCAATACTTGAACATTGCGTAAAATTTTAGGGAAGCAACTAACTTGAGACAGTTTGTATGAGAGTTTAGCATGGTTTAGAATTAAGTAGTCACTTCAATGTTCTGCTAAACAAAAGTTTTCATCTACCTGTGTATCATATGTTTCATATCGATAAGGTATTATGAACTTTATTCTTCTTCCAAGCACTAAACTAAAGCAGTTTCTGGTTTGCTAACTGTGATGTTATTCTACTGAAAAGAATGCCTAGGGTCCTGTCATTTGTGACCTTTAGCAGCTACAAGATGATAATGACTTCTGCCTGCCTGCCTTGGCTAAATTCATTTTCAGTCCCATAATAGGAAGTCAGAACTACGATAATGCTTCATTATGCCACACAGTATGTGCAATTGTTTTTATGCTGGGCAAAAGAGAAACTGAATTCAAACCAGAATTTGCCAAGAGAAATAACAAGTCAGCTGACAGCAGAAAAGGGCACTCTAGTTTTTGGCGGTGGGGTGGAATATGACCTTTGAATTTATTCACATTTGAAAGCTCTGTTCCCTTTTTATTTTAATGGCATAAATGTAAAAATAATCAAATAAAAACGACAGTAGCAGTTTCTCAAAGTTTCATTACTGCTAACATAACTCCAGGGTCTGGTATCTTTTATGCTTCTGTACTAAGCCTGTGCATGAGTCTGAGATTTTAAAATCCCTCTAAGAAGTGGAGGGGCAAACCAAACTTCAAAAACGAAATTTTTGCTTTATTTACTGCCCATTACAAGATTTGCCCATGGATTCATGTTTCCACACAAAAACATATCTAGACCTTACAAGCAACACAGATTCTTTTCTGACAGCTTCCAGAATTAGCATGAATAATTTGAAAACCATCTAAGAATTTTTTGATAAATCCTTTGTAGTTTTTAAACTTGCTAGAATCCTTTCTCAAACAGGTACAGAAAGACTTTAGTTCATTCCTGTTTTAATGACAAAACCATAAGAGTGCACATAAGTAATCTGCCACCTATTACAGCGTTAACTTTGTACCCTATTTATTTTGTATTGTCAAGTATAATTGGCATAATGCAAAAAGGAAAGCAAGAAGCAGGACATCCTCAGAGAATATCCAACTGGGTTTCAATTTTAACTTGTAAACAGCTTTAAGAAACGGTATCAGTAGGGATGTAGGGTTATTTTTCCTGCCTCTCCACTGTTCCTTAAAAAAAAGGACATAATTTA
Organism: Colius striatus; assembly: GCF_028858725.1. Classification (NCBI taxonomy): domain Eukaryota; kingdom Metazoa; phylum Chordata; class Aves; order Coliiformes; family Coliidae; genus Colius; species Colius striatus. Next base: position 6,608,405 of record NC_084767.1, read on the forward strand.
AAGTAACTGAAAAATCTCCACATGCACATTGTGGATCTCTGATCCTTGCTCTAGAGGAAATAAATGCTAACCAACTCTAATAAATTATGCCATTTATATTTTGCTTAAAACATATTCCCCACAGACTGTAATAAATAGATTAAGAATTTCTAAGTATGACATGATTTTTTTCTCCTAGTTTCTTTGAAGACCAAGTCAAATTACTTTTGGAAGAAGAAATAAAAGCACTTTTAAAGGTTTGCTAAAGATTTTGGTCTATTTATAGATTCTGCAGTTTTCTACTTGAGCAGCAAGTACCATTCAATATCTAGCGGAACAAACAAATCTTGTGTAGTACATGATCACAGAAAAACAGGTAAAATTTGATCAATAAATGTAAAAAAACCTCCACTACATTAATTAAAATTAGCCTTGTCAGAATTTTTTCTATCTGATTGGCACCAATTTTGAGAAGGACTTGGAGGTGCTGGTGGATGAAAACCTCTACATGAGCTGACAATGTGTGTTCACAGCCCAGAAATCCAAATGCATCCTGGGCTGCATCCCAAGCAGCATAGCCAGCAGGGCAAGGGAGGTGATTCTCTCCCTCTACTCCTCTCTCATGAGACCTCACCTGCAGTGGTGCCTTCAGCTTTGAGGTCCCAGCATAAGAAGGATGTAGACCTGGTGGAATGAGTCCAGAGGAGAGCCACAAAGATGTTCAGAGGGCTGGAACATCTCTTCTATAGAGAAAGGCTGAGATAGCTGGGGTTGTTCAGCCTGGAGAAGAGAAGGTTCCTGGGAGACCTTAGAGTAGGCTTCCAGCCTAACACAAGCACCTACAAGAGAGCTGAAGAGGGACTTCACAAAGGCATGCAGTGACAGGATGAGAGGTGATCGCTTTAAACTGAAGGAAACTAGATTTAGATTAGTTATAAAGAAAAAAAAACCCCTTCATTGTGAGGCACTGGAACAGGTTGCCCAGAGAAGCTGTAGCTGTCCCATTTCTGGATGTGTTTAAGATCAGGTTGGATGAGGCTCTGAGCAAATTGATCTAGTTCAAGATGTCCCTGCCTATGGTCTAGGGTGGATTAGATGACATTTAATGCTCCCTTCCAACCCAAACTATTACATATTTGAAGTTTGCTATACTGAATTGTTCAGTCTCTTCCATCAGAGCAATTTTATTCCCTATAGCTCGTGGTGTTAGAGTTGCCAGAAAGGTAACAATGACAGATGAAATCCTTTAAAGATAAATTACTTTTTTATAACAATAGATGTTATACCTTCTAAATTGAAATTGACTTTCTGATGAATAAAATAATTTAACCTTAATAACCTCCTAGATATCATCATGATTTGTACAAAAGAAACAGGACAGGTTAGAGGTGACGGTCATTCATGAGTGGAGTATTAGTTAGACCACAACAGAGGTGATGAAAGATATTAATATTTAGCAATGGGTTTATGATCTAGGTAATGACTCCTAGGTGTAATAAATGCAGTAAAATTAAGCAGTATATCAGCACCGCTTTTTTTGAGACTATACAACTGGATTCTCTTCTGCTTTCAAAACAGTGCTTTATACATTATGCACAAAGAAAGGGAACGATTACATTGGTTGGCTGATGTTATGTTCTTTCTAACTATGAAATACTTAGAGTTCAAATAATAAATCTACAACAGTGATTCTTACCAAAAGAAGTTGGGAACTCTCTGGAAGAAAGAACAAAGGAAGAGTTATGTTGTCCTACAAAAATACAATCGTAATTTTTGTAATTGTTTGTGTTCAAACCATGACCAGTCTGTTCCATTTAGCCACACTGGATCATCCATCTTTTTTTTCCACTGAATCTTACGATGCCTCATTTGCCAATCAAACACAGAGTTTTCCAAACTCCAAAATCAATAGCGCAAAGCAGAAGACAGGATATATTAGTATTCAGTGTGGGCAACTTTCTGGTCCAAAAGATATGCCAGCTTAATCCTGTCTAATTTTAACTATTAATAAAATGGTCTGTCATATGAAAATAAGATTCTTTAAAAAATGGGTCTCCCAATGAAAGGAAGGTATTGAAAACATGTCTCAGATCTAAAATATTTTCCTTCTTTAGTCAATGCAATTAAATTGGCCAGTTGTTTCAAAGTCATTAGCATCGTGTGTGTTATTCTAACTGTTAATAGTGGAAAGCAGCATATGTTCATTTTGCTGTCTTTGCAACTTCCAACTGAACATGTCCCCACGTTTATAAACATTAATTATTCTTTACAATAACTATGTGGCTAAATACCATTTTTTCATTATTCATTTCACATATAATAAAGGGTACCAGCTCTTTAGTGAGAAATCTACCAAAATTATGTAACCGTAATTCCTTATCACTGTCATAGCCCTATCCCAACAGGCAATATAACTACTAGCACTCTCAAATTAGATTGTCTATTAATTTGACTAGAATGTGTGAATACCTTGACATGACCTGCATGCATCATGCTCAATTATAACTTCTTGTAGTAAATCAGCTTTCAAGTCAATCTTTTAAAAAATGTATGTGATTTGTCACGCACCTAGATGATACAAATAGTACTAAGTCATCCTTTCCAAGCAAAGGCATATTTTCATTGTGTAAGCAGTTTTGTTTACAGATTAATCAGATATTAAACCAAGTCCTTTTGCCTTGGTGAGGGACTCCAATAGGATCTATAGCAGGAAAGTTGTACCAGACCTAACTGAAACTTGACATGAGACAAAGTCAGGGTGTCATTGAATTAGTTGCAATCAATAGGGATGTGAGTGTGTACTAAACAGAACCATAGTTAAGAAAAAGGAATGTAAAAGGGATGGTTGGTATTTGTTTTGGAGGTAACAAGTCTCAGAATGGGGCTTTAGAAACAAATGGATAACAGCCCAGAAGATCCATGTGAAATATCTTTATAGTTAGCTTAATTGGAAAATCAGAAAATGGAAAAGAATTGAGGAAGCATCAAAGTAAAAGCTACAAGGTACCATAAAGTTGTAAGTATTTGTTTATCTCTCTGTATCACAATGTCTAAACATAACTGTGTTAGTAAGCTTTTCACTGGAGTAGAATAAATTCAGTTTTTGCTTTCACTTTAAAGGCTTCCTTGACTGTAATGTTATTCACAACTGTTAAACTGTAGTCATTCTATCTTCTAGAAAGCAATCCTAGACATGGGATTCATGGGGTACCAAACACGAACTACAAAACAGAAGATATTGTGAAACTCAACATTCCCACATGAAATTGTTTTGACTCTTTGAGGAATTGCTAACATGGATAATAGGTCTGGTATACCATTACACCATGGGCAGATTATTTTTGGTCTGTAGCAAGACATTGGCAAGTTGTTTCTCAGTCTCTGGAGATCCCTCAAAGTTTCCTCAATTTTTCTGAATTATGCCATTGTGAGATCATTCCAGTGTTTCATTCTACACTATTACTAGTATTACGCCAAAATACCAATTGTGCTTGACATAGGACAGATACACAGTTTTCCAGACTGCTTTATCAGTAGCCTCTAACAGAGGAAAGACAGGTGAAAAGTCTCATTCACATTGCAAATAAAAGCAAAACTAAAATGCGTCCCCACATCCATTGCTTTGGCGAGACAAGTTCTGTATCTGTTAGATGATATTTTCTCTTGAGTTATCAGGGTTTCAGTTAGTTTCATAATTGTATCCAATAAGGTTATTTTCTGAGCAAGGAATGTTCTTCATTCCATCTTAAAATCCCCAGTGAATCTCAAGGGTGGCTTTTCATGCAAATGTTCGAGGTCCTTTAAATTAATTGGTTGGTTTGAAACATCCTTTGCTTAACTTTCACACCCCAGTAGTCACATTTTCATTTCTCACTCTACTAAATTTAAATACAGAAGAAGAAAATACAAATGAGAATTGTTTGTATTCTATTGGCTTTGGTAAAATTTCTGTGCATTTTCCATGTGAGTTGTTCTCTAATCTCTATCACACTCTACCCAGAATAAACAGTAGGCAGCAATGTGCCTTTTGCCCACAACAAACTACAGGGAGGCTGAAATGTCTTTGCACAACCAAGAATCAAATTTACAAAAAGCCACTCTAGAAGAAAAATATTCAGTGACAGTAAGAGGCATTTATAGAGTTACAAAGCATCTTACAATCATTTACTCTAATCTCACTATAAAACAGGCCATATGAGCTTCCTAAAGTACTTTTAAAGTAGAGTGACTTGTAGATGAAAAACAAGTCCTCTTTTGAAACTATCCAACAATGAAGAATCCACTCCAATAATTCACAAAGTATTCCTTTAGTAAGCTTTATCTATTGATAAAAATATGTCTTTCTAGCCTGAGTTTCACAGGATCAAGTTGGAAGACACCTCAGGAGGTCTGTAGTCTAACCACCTATTCAAAGCAGAGGCCGCTCTGAGCATAGAACAGGTTGCTCAGAGCTTTATTGTGTCTGGTCTTGCAAGGATAACAAGTACAAAACCTCTTCAGGCAACCTGCTCAGTTACTTGACTGCCCTCATGAGGAAGAATTTCTCCTTGTACCCAGTCAGAACTTGGTCACACACGTTACTAAATGGGGAAATTCCATTAGCAAAATTAAGATTTTTTTGAAAGGCAACACTTCCACCCCACCCACCCTAAAATTATCATTCCTTTAAAATGGGTTTTTGGACTTCCACCAAGATAAATATCCTGCTCTGGGGATGAGATACTTGCAGTGTTTTGGCTTCATTAATGCCTTAGTGGGGAGACAATCAAGCTGCTAGTATGGAACAATTACTACTCTAGAACCTAGGTATCTTGAAATCTTAGCATAATCCTATAAAGATGTACAAGTGCATACTACAATCCATAGAGTTCATTGACTGTATTTTATGCCCTTTCCATTTGCATATTAATTTCACAAGTGTTAAATGTCTCTTCTACTTTTCACCCAATCTTTAAGATCAAAACAAGAGGATTTTTTCTCACTTTGCTTTTTTTTTTTTCACTCTGCATATTAAAATACTGTTTCTATCTTCTCTTTTTCTCATGCTAATTTTCTTTATCTAGAGTAAGCTAATTTCTGTTTGGAACCCTGACTGTGAAGCCTCCACTACCTGCTTCTCAGGAGCATCACAGTTCCTTTGATGAACATTTGCTACTTAGTAAGAGACCACTGTTGGTTATTCCCTAGATTTAGGTTACAAAGTCATAAAGCAGAAGCTCTGGGGACAGTCATTACTGTAGAATATCTCTCACTTTTCTTACATGAAAGCCCACTAGCCAGACACACCTAATAGTGAATCATATGGAGTCAAAGGCTCCATCATTTAATTCAAGTGAGGTCTGAGCATGATTTCCAACAGCTTATTCATTACATTAATTTTCTAGTAGATATTATGTGATTTTTTTTTAAGACTCTTTCCAAAGTGTATCAGGTTCTGAATAAATGTACTTATTCCATCCTTATCTTAGGTTACCATTAAGTACAGAATCATTTTTCAGACTAATTTGCTCTAAGTAGTCTTCATATAGAAATTGCTGAAAGCACTTAAGTTACATAAGGACAAACCTTCCCCAGCGAGACCTTAAAGTCTCTTTTTTTTTTTTTGTTTTCTTAAAACATATTTTCTTTTTTGCATCTTATTTTCTTAGCATATGAATCAGTGGATTGCATTCTGTTGGTTTCCATTAAGATTGGTATGGATTTATAAAAGATGTACCTTCTTCCCTTTAACGACCTCCCAGTCAACAAGTTCTAAAACCATAACTGGCTCTTCTCTGATCCTTTTCTACCTTAGTTGAAGCAAGGTTTTCTTGAACATGTAAGACATGTTCTCTCAGCATCTTTCTGAGACAATTACCTGAATGCACTAGCTTACATTTGCAGATTAAACATTGAAGTTAATCCCAAACACAAATACCAAAACTAAGAGTATTTCCTCGACTCAAGTATGAATTTTGCTTCACTTCCTCCAATGGCCAAAACATCCCAATTACCTTATTGTTTTTAGTGCCATAATTTCCCAATTGTGGTATGAGTATTTTGGGTTTTAAACAGTTCTTCACTCTATAAATATATAGTAGGAAATGTTATTCAAATCTACCTAATGCTCTTCATATTCTTACACAAATAATCACAGAATGTCAAGGGCCGGAAGAGACCTCAAAAAATCATCTAGTCTAACCTCCCTGCCAGAGCAGGACCACCTAAAGTAGGTCATAATCATGATGGCAATTACTCTGTAATATTATCTTCAAGTGTACATTTATCTACAGAATAGAAGAACAAACAAATTGCCTTTTATTTATTTGTATTGCTTGGGAGATTCAGCTAGAGATCAGGATCTGACTGTCCTAGGGACTAAACAAATGTAATCAAGGAGCAATTTGCAAATACACAGTAGTAAATTTTTAGTTGCAGACTTTTCCACATGAAGAAAACTATTAATGAAAAGTTTCATAATCAAGAGGGAGTTACTGTGCAAAAAGCCTGGCAAAGATCTTTTCACCCAAGATCTGTGTACTGCAAATTCATATTTGAAATCACTGGTGGGAATTGGTGAGGTGCAAAAGCTATCCACAAAGACATAAACATGTTTATGTGAGATAAGTCAGACTCCAAGAACTGTTTAACTGCATCCTTTACATTTCAAAGCCCAGCAATAATATTCAAATACCAGAACCTAATATTGATACTCCATTCCAAGGTGCTTGCTTTTTTGTAAAGCTAAAATGAATTTCAGTTTTGATTCCACCTAAAATTCATTTAGATTTTGATGTGGCCTTCTTGAAGGCCACTTACTGTTTCAAGATTTTTGATTATTCCTTAACTAAGAGTTTAAGTTTTCCTACAATTCCAGAATCACTCTAATTGTTTAAAAGTGCACATCAAGCAGCTTAAACAAGTATTTGTTTGTATTTAGCCAACAGTACTTACTAATGCTTTTCCTTTGACAGGCTAAGTTGTTCAAGTAAGAAGGTGGTTACAGAGGAGTAAATGGAAACTATCTGGCTACTAATTGTAAACCATCAAGGAGGAAATTAATGGATATTACAGGTGCCCACATTCAATGAATTTAAGTAGTTATTTCTCTAAGTCTTTGTGTTCCTTTATCTTTCAGAACTGGCACTTTTTTTCACACCTTATGTGAAGTTCACCAAAAGAATGGTGAACAGCATTCTTTTGCCTTTCATCAGATTCTTGACTTTTCAGAAATAAAGAAAAAAAACGTCTTGAAAGACAATACAGACTAAACTGCACTTTTCATATAACATTTGACATAACTCTCAAGAGCCCATTGTTACACTAACTAGAAGTTCATTTTGGATTTTTTCTGTTTGGTTTCTTTCCTTTTAAAATCAAGGTAAATACAAATTGAAGAAAGATTTAAGATGTTAAAAAATTACTTCCAAATTATAAAAGACAACTCCAAAGCAGTTTCAGAAACTTGCATCAGCTATATTTTTCTACCTTGTCAAAGTAATTTCCATAATTAATGAAATATTTGCTATTCCTTTTCACAGATTAGTTGGCTTCATACATCAGGACCAAATGTACATCATTTTTTGGTTTATTTTAGGGCAGAGCAAAACAGAATTTCACACCTTACAGAATACAGCTATGAATCCTACTAGAATGCTAATCAGCTATAATTTTTCCATAGCTTTAAATTTCCATATTAAAACTTTTTTTTTTTCAAAATTCACAGGTAGTATCTCCTAGTTGCTTGTTTCATTGTCAGATCTAAATTGAAAATATTCAAAGCTTCAAAACTCTGTTTCCAAATATTTTGTAAAGGGCTCTAATCACTACTATGCTAACACCTCAAATTAATGATGGTTTATCTGCAAACTTAAACCTCAAAACATTAAGTGGCAGGCATTCACAAATCCTGAGTCCCAGTCTAAATTTTTGATTAGATTATAATCAGGTATCCAAATTGAAGTATGATGAAAAGAGATATTTTTTCTAAAGCCTCATCACAAACATAACATCTTCATACAAAAATAAGATCCTGTAAAATATGCAGTTATCCATCCAATCCCTAATGAATTCGACAGCAGTTTGCAAGACACTTTTCTTTGTTTTACTTTACCTTCATTATTGTAACAGAACTATTTCAACACTTAGGACAGAAAAAAAAATCATAATGAATGAAAATCAGCCTTATTTTAAAAATCCTTTCAAGGCAAAAGCAGATGATAGAGAATGATCAGGGCACCTACATGAGACTTCATTTGTTTCAAAGTAAACTGTCACAGAACTGCCAGGTATGCCACAGTGCCTTCTATACCAGTTTTTAAAATGTATTTCATTTTTGTCTCCTTTGTGTGGTCATTCATAGGACTAAAAAAATAATGTGTCAATGTATTAGTCAGGTGGTCTGTGGTTTTCAAATAACTTTAGGATATTTATTTCTGTACTAAGTGTACTCTAACAGTACAGAGCAAGCTCTTTATCTTCATAGAACATACAATGCACCATGATCACCTGTAATGGAAGAGAAAAAGAGTAGTAGATTGGGATTCAAGATGCATTTGGTATACAAGTAGTGACATGGCCAGGTTAAAGGAAGGAGAATAAAAGGCTGAGAAAAGGATTATTCAAGAAGGAATGATAGGTCAACACCTTTGCTGTAAAGGAACAAAGACTGGGAAGATCAGCCCTCCCAAATGTACTACCTTTAGCAAAGGACTAGCTGTTTCAGAACACCACTGAAGAGTACTTAGGTTGTAGCACTGCAAAAGTCCTTCTTTCTTTATTTTTTTTCAGTATTTTGTGTATGCTTTCATTGAAAATTAAAGTACATGACAAAAACCTATGGCATTAAAAAATGAATACACCACTGGATGAAAACACGCTATAGCTTATTTCTGTTGTTAAAACTCTAATATTAAGTTGAAAAACTGATGAAACTGAAGTAGTCAATACTTTTACTCACGAGGAAGATGGAGATTTTTCTCATTTACGCTTCTTTTATCAGTGATGGATGCATTCAACCTCTTAACCAAAATAGCAGCAGTTTGGTACAGGCTACATAGGAGGTAAAGGCCTGAGCCAAGCTGAGACAAGAACTACTCTAGTTTCAACTTGTTCTCTGAAAACTCACAAAGGATCAGAGTGACACAGTAAGTGCTGATGACTAAGAGCTTTGAACACCAATAGTGACCACCATATGAATAGTGTGTAGCTTCTCCAGTACTCATTTACCAAGGAGCAAAGCTTAGCATATAACGAGTCCCTCTAGACCTTTTATCAACAGCAGATCTTTGGTAGGCAATAAAATCACTCATATTCTTGTCATATCATAACTTCAATTTGTGCCTTGGTAAGTTCCATTTGTGCCTTATGAGTTTTGAAACACTGTTCAAATGATTGTGCTGTACAGTAACAGAGCGAACCTTGCCATCGAATTTTGTTAAGTCACACTTTTACAACATCACATTAAAACCACTTTTGCCAATACCTTTGAGAGTGGTTCTTTAAGTGATCTAAATCACCCACTTGTGACAAACTGACATTGTGGGCAGGATATTAAATCGGCATTCATGACAAACTGGTGTAGTCGGCAGGATCATAAATCAGGATTTGCAATAGGACCTTGCTTTCTTGTAAAGTCTTTTCTTGCAAATAAACACAGTCCAGGTGTGCTGACAATGCCTGTTTTTCTACTCTACACTGCTAAATGGGAAAAGAAAAATGTTTTTGTATTGACAGCAATATAAAGTACATTTTTCATACCATCTGCAAAGATAAGTAATTCATTTACTATCCAGAACACCTCTGAAAAATTCTACTATCACATTTTCTGGATCAAATATAACTTGACAGAGTTGAGCTTGGAGGGAATGAGATGCTAAAGTATTGCACAAGTGAATGGTCTATGATTATGAGAAACCCAGCAGCTAAGTAAGGATTAATTCTAGACCAATATGGAGGTTCAATTTCAGTGTCCATCCATACAAAATACCAAATGCTGAAATAGTATCACAAAAAGATTCAAATCACATTAGTTTTATTAATCAAGGGCAAACCATTACTTGTTACCTTATAGTACACAGCCATTTAGTATGTTTCGTACAAAGATGTTATTCTTATTTAACAGCTTCACAAATGACAGTAGGAATTAGGTGTATCTAATAAGAACTGTTAAAATATTATTTTTTTTCAATCTTGAATAACATTTCAAATAATTTTTACCAACCCAGAAGTTAATCTGGGTCAAGCAAAACTTCTGTGTTTCATAGTTAATTATACAGATGGTGCTCATCTAAATGAGGAAGTCTACAGTTGGCAACATCATGCCCTCTAGCAGGCAACTATTTTAAATAATTTGCAAACAAAGAATTTCAGTCTATCAAAAAGGATGTCATGTATTCAATGTTCTCATCACACATACGAAAAAGTTTTTAGCACATGAAAGAAAACATAAAAGTTAAAAGGTAACATAGTCAGGACCTTCCAGAATCTAGTTTCTGTAGACTCATCATTTCCATTTCATCGGACAACCTGATTGCTGCTTACAGTGTTGCAGATGGAGTTATGCCATATGTACAAACTGACTACTCATGATCTGAGAAATCTGTGTGTTTTGCTTTATCAAGCCTTAAAATTAGAAACCTGTTCACAAAAATTGCAAAGAATTCCACTAAATTAGATGGACATAATCAGTAGAAGATTTTAAGACTGACTCCAGAGGGAGCCTCACAGATCACTTAACATTAATGCCATTCTACATGGTTTTGGCAAGCATATAAAGTGCAAAACACACAATGCCTTTTTTCACCTGAGGTCTGCTCTCCAACTTGGGAGCTTAACTGCCATGACGCTAGAAATTGTTTTACCCAAAGCTTCCTTCATCTAATTGTCTACAACACAATTTCTAAAAACTCATTGTTCATCACCTGTTCATGTGCATCCACCAGCATCTTCTATCAGTTATTTTGAACTGAGTGATTTGCAAAGTGATTACCTGCAAGTACTGCCAGGGTTAGCTTTGGAGTAACTGAGAGTTCTCAAACCAGCTACAGGACTACACCTGTAGTTTCCCCTTCAGCTTTCAGAGTGAAAAATTATGATCAAGTTATCCAAAACCTAAACAATCTATATACACACATAGCTGGGAGTACTAGGAGTGCCATGAACTGGAAATTCTTAAACAAAAAACCCAGTATTAAATGGTAAAGTAATAGAAATACAATGACATTCAACAGTTTAACAGGTAAGTCTCAACTCAGAAACTATGATCTGAAAGTTCTCCTACCACTTAGAAACATACAAAGAGACAAATATTGCTGGGAGTTGTGGGCTGGCAGTTCAGAACTGTGACAAGGGGAGTGAAGAGCAAGTGTAAAAGACAGAAGATCCTCCAAGATGAAAAACAAAAGAAATTAATACAAACTAATTATGAGAAGACTAGAAGTTTTCTAAGCAATCAGCAGAGACTGATATTTTGGAATATGCTTCACACAGATAAAGTAAGGAGAAAACTCAGTTTACATTTGCTTATATATGAGGAATTGTATAAGTCACCTAAGGAAATATTTTCTGTGTTCTGCTCTGAATTGGCTGAAATACATAGAGTAAAAATGGAAACTACTGCATACTGGAGACTCAGTACAAGTGAAAAAACTGCTGCCACACTGCAGTTTGCTACAGTCAGTAATTATTCCTGGTTGTGATTAAGTGAACTAGATTAAGTGAAATTGCTCTAGCAATAATTGTTTTTCAATCTTAGGCCCCTGCACTTCTTACAAGCTTTTTAAATAACTGTAAACTGCAACTCAAGCGTCTTCTTGTGTCTCTTTGGTTGCTTATAAGTGAATTTGTGTTTAAGAAGTACTGCTGAGTTATACAAATTCTTTTTGCCTATCCAGAGCTCAGTATGCTGTTACTGCTCTTCCTGTTAAGCAAACAGCATGTAAGAAATTTTAGTCTTCAAAGTGTTTACTATAGCCTTGAACTTCACATGCATCTTGTAAAGCTCTGCCTTTCTTTAGGCACTCAGCTCATGTCGGTCTCTCTACAAAATAGGTTTTGTTCACTTTCTGGGGCTGGGGAACACAATAATAATGTCTTTTTTTGTCCATCTTAATTTAAATTTCCTTTGATTTTTCCAGGTATCTCTGTGTATGATGCTATTCTTAGTTATAAACTTGGTCAAAAACCTTTCAAGAAATTTAATAACAGATAAAAACTTTGAAGAAGAGAACTATTACACTAAGAAAAAATATCCATAATAAAATATAATGCTTCAGATAAAATACTTGGATCAACCCTCACGTTGTTCCATTATGCAGTATTTTAAAAAAAGACAGACAAGTAGGACAGTTCAGCTGAAGTGAGAACTACAGCTAACTGAAGAAAGTGCCAGAATAAAATTTCTCAGAACTTTTAGTTCTGCTTTTATGAATTTGAAAGCTCCAAATCCCACATTTACAGATTTTACCAGTGCCCAATTAAAGAAAAGCTCTTAAATATACTTCATTTTTTTTCTACTTTCAGGTGAACATATATGATCAACTGTCATTTTACACCAAAGGTCATAATGGAATAGAAGAACATTAGGATACAGTTTCTTTGCCATTATTAACTACAAGGTTGATATTCTTATCCTGGTATATCTGATCATGCACTCATTTGAGTATGATCTGCACGAGAGATCCAGCACTAAAGCCAGTGCAGCTTTTATTACAATCTGATCATCGCAGAATAATTGTTTATTCTGTCATTCTTGATTGTAGCTCTGATTATAGATCTTTTACATCTGTGGCTTTAAAAACTTATTTAATATACTGATATGAATGTATGACTGCTTAATACTGTGCACTACTGCTATCTGAAACAAATGACCAAAAATAAGGCTGTGATCATTTTTCCAGGCTACAACTCTTATCAACAGTTTGTGATGAGAAGCTCTTGCAAGGCACCCTTAAGTTGAGAGAGCCATTCACAAGGATATTAAAATAATATCTTTTCTTGCTTCATCTCTTTCATTTGTCCTGTCAAGACAGATAGTTTCAGACTTCTAAGAAAACACTGTTCATTTAGGAATAGCTGACCTTACCAGCCTTACTAAAATTTTATGCTGGAGATTAAGCAGTCAATGTCAACCAGAATACTGAGATACAATAGCACAGCTATTGCTGAGTCATGGGATAATAATACGATTAAGCTGGGTGGATTTCATTGCCAATGGCAGAGGAAAAAACTTCTGTTCTCTAATATGCACAGATGAGAAAAACCTGCAGAAGAGAAAATCCTTTCCACAATCTTGGCATGAAAATCGACTTTGACCCTTAGTTTATACTCTTGAGGGCTTCACATTTGCTTGGTAAGTTGAAGAGTTTTGATATTTCTCAACTAAGAAAAAAAAAATAACAGAGAAAAACATGCAGAAAGCAAGTTGGCATCTGAACCTGTCTTTAAGGCTTTCTCTCTGCTGCTCTGCACCTCTCTTATTCACTGCAGCAACACCCCAGCAGGGCTGGATTGTGATGCTGATGTGCATGTTAATAAAATAGCATTGTTCAACAGCAATTATCTTGGTCAAGCAGCCTACATTTTATAGGATTTAAAGGGACAAGAGTAGTACCAGAGGAATAACAATATAAGAAGGTGACTACATTTGATATGCTGGTGTGTGTCAAACTTAATATTTGCACTTGTAAATTGGTGGTTCATAGCGTTACTTTAAAGCAGGAGCTCAGGAGATTCAAATTGTGAGTACTGGAGTACTCATATTTAATGTTAGTGAAGAAGTCAGGCATTACAATTTGGCAACACTGTTACTTAATGTGCCTGGAGCATGTTATGAATACTTATCCTGACACATCTAGAGGCAGTGCACAATTAAATAATAATGTATGCAATGAGGACAAAGGATAAGATAGATTGCATGTTCAAAACTAAACCCAGAGAAAACAGGACTGGACCACTGAGGTGGAGCTTTTTTTATGTTAAAAACATTGATTGGACAGAATATGAGCACCTCTGTATCCCACTGCACAAACTAAAACGCATGGTTGGTTGGCCTCGATGCATGGAAGTTAATTTTTATAATCGTCTTTTTAATCTGAATATTTATAAAATAATGAATCCTTAGAAGCTAACACAGGTATACCTTATGTGACACTGGACACCCAGTAGGCCTATTTATACATAACTGACCTAATCAAGACACAGCACAGTTAGGCATATTACTTTTGGTATGTCCTACTGCCACCTACTTGCCATTCCAGTGCAGTGTGGCCAAGTATCTGCTGTAAATTCTTTTTTGGTCTAGTTCAGTTTGAAAATTGATGAGTGACAGTCAGTCTATGCTCTATTCTATTTCACTTTTAAGTACTCCTTCAAAGTCAGCTGTTAGTCCTGGAAATCATTGTTTTGCAATTTCCTTATGTCCAACATTTTTAAAGTCATTTTTCTAGTTGTGGCCATTTTTAAATCTGGCATTTCAGCTCCTTCACCTCCTCTATTTTAGCTGCTAAGGAGTCTGTGTTTTAGCAAGAAGTGGTAGTGCTGCTGTGGTTCTACATGTACACAGTATTAATCAGTGTTAAAAGCATCAAGAAGTGACTTTCACCACAGTGATGTTACCTGAAGCCTGAGTCTAGCTCAATATCTGTGAGACTGGCCCCCTGCCTGCCAGCACACTGTCAGCCTCCTGCCTGCACCTCACATCCACTGCTGTCCCACCAGCCCCTCCATGGGAGCAGGCCCTGGAACGCCAGGCTGACAGGGCAACCCTCACATCCCTCCCTACTACATGTTAGGTACATGGCTGCTTACCAAGCCCAGAGCACATCTGACATGCAGTTAGTGTGCTTGAAGCCATGAGTGTCAGGGCCCTCGATCACCAGCATGCTCTACTGACATCCCAAATATCTCTGTGGCCCTTCAGGGTCAAGACAGCTCTGATACGGCTCAGCCTGTAACCTGAGGCTGCTAAGAGAAGGGCTATGAAGTCTCCTCAGGGGCTTCTCCCCCTTCACTGGGGATCTGTTCCCTCCTGCCCCTTGCCTGCTACCAGGCTGCCCAGGGCTGGCAGTGTGGCTGTCCACAGGCAGGCGAGCAGGGTGAGATGGCAGCTGCCCCTCTCTCTGCACCTGAGCAGACGTGGGGCTGCAGGAGCCAGGACAGCCAGGGCTGGAGGGGCTCTGAACACAACTTGTCTGGACACAACAGCATATTTTGTGAGAAACATTCTTGTATCAACCTTTAAAGAACTTCAGCCTCCCCTGCTTCAGCCTCCTCAGCTATGCAAATGGCAGCTCTTCCCTCTGCCTTCTTGTGGAAAAAATAAAATAGATTAAAAATTAAGTGTCAACACCTCTCTAGGGCAAGAGCATAAATAGAGAGTTCATTAATGGTGTCTCACTGAGGGAGGGTAAGATAGGAAGATATCTGAAGACCCAACTCAGACCTTAATTATCCCTACATTGCTGTAGGAATGCATCTTCATTGCTCGAGGCAAAAAAAAAAAAAATTACCCCTTTCCTGGTCTTCTAGAAAACTGATTTGCTATTTATAAAGAAACAAACATGGAGATTACAGTCTGAGCAAACAGAGGAAAAAAAAAAGAAGCCTGTTACTTGTTCAGCATTAGGACACAATAATAATAATATGCACCAAGTCCTCAGGCTGAACGGAAAGAGAAATTAAAAGAGATGGTGCTTAGGAAGCTGCAAGGCTGGACACAGTGATCAAAAGCTCTTCAGAAGTGGCAGGTTTATCTCCTCCCTGTAAGCACAATACAGCCCTGTAGGAGCATCTCCCCGAAAGCCTTGTGCAGGTTCACAATATTAATAACAACCACTGCTGCCAGGAATGCCTCCTTCTGCAGTTTAATTTGATACTTATTTGTCAATGGTCCTACACTCTAGAAAGATAAGGTTAATATTTACTGTTTGATGCTAGTTGGAAAAAAAGGAAGCTTATAGAAAGCAGGCCTAGCCTGTTAAATGCAGAAAACGTTAATAATCTAAGGGCATTTCTAGAATTGCCATCACATCTCCCTCCCAGTTCTATCCTAATACCAACACTTCTGTATACTAAATCATCAGTCACAGCATTTTACCAATAAATAAATAAATAAATTGGTGTAACCACTCTGAATCTTTCAGTGAATGATAAATGTACCCACATATTCCCTTGAACAGGGTGTGCTGGTTAGGAAGCTCAGTGCACAGGTTTACTGTTGTGTGGTAATCACTGCAGAATACTGTTGTCAGCAACATTAACCAGTGCGAATGCTCACTTACTACAGCAGCAGCTTTTCTTTCCCTCGAGGAAGTTCGCCAGTACCACTTAGCGTTGATGCTCTTAGTTTGGAATATCAAGAGAGATTGATTTGTTAGAAGCCAAACAAAAGTTGAAAGGAAAAAAATTATTCTGCAGTCCTGAAGAGCTGCTGCTTTTCAGATTTACAGACTTGCCAGGATTTTAGTTGTAATAACGCATCAAATTAGAGCATGCCAGATGAGCTCTTCTTGTATATGAGATCAGAAGCAAATATTGATATTGATATGTAAACTATAAGGGAATTATTTGTATGGGTAAAATACTGCAAGCAGAAATAGGTATTTCCTTTGCTATCTAAGTTAAACCTGCTGGGTTTTAGTCTCCAGTTAAACAGGTCCAAAATGTTTTCCATCTTAAACACATCTTTGCCTGTAGATGCCTGTAAGTATTGGATCAGAGAGAGAATAAGGAATTTCCAAATCGGTTTTAGCTCTTTGAGTTGTTCAACATCACAGCTGCCAAAAAGTTTCTTTCATTCTCAGTAACCATTTACCAAATTATACTGAAGAATATAGCTTGAGTTGTTCATGTATAAGTCATTTCTGAATTATGGTAGCAAATTCTCTCTATTCCAGATTATCTGCAACCCCTCCAAATCTTTCAAAAAGCTGTTTCATACTTCCCTCATTTTCTGCAACAGCAACGTTTGAGTGTTACAAGTCATCATATCAGATTGCAGACATTTTTGACACCTGCTGAAAGAATGCATGTTGAAACAAACAAGGAGTTATAGCAGTATGAACCAAAAAAAATAGGTGTTGGAGCTGACTGGAACTAAGGAGGTACTGAGTTAGCTTGGTTGGCTGCAAAGCTTGTAGAAAGCAGACTCTGAAGCTAGAATAATCAGTTCAGCTGTAAGTTACATTAAAAGAGGCTAGAAACGTGTTACCTGAAACTACATATAAAAAACTATGAAGAAATTATATATAGGAGTAGAGGCAAAAGAAAACAGGATCTGAATTTATTTAGAAGCTTGGGTTTCATGAGGAAAAGACAAGTTAATTCACAGTCCTTCAATACATTGGACAACCCCCTCATCTTTAATTGCATAGTTTAAAAGAAAAAAATAATACAAAACACCTCAAGTGGGTTTTGTTTCTAATTTTTTTATCTGCAAAGCTGTATATAAGTTCCATTTCTGCATTAAAAGCCATGCTGACTCAAACAGTCACTGAGATAAAAACTATTGTCCCAAGTAGCTTGGGAAATGAAATAATTCACAAATGAAGAAGCAGAAGGCACATGTTTACAGATAAAACTTGGAGAAGAGACAATGGAGAGAAAGATGACAGGAAGTTAGTCCAATATAGAAAAGGACCCTCAGGCATAAAGGTCATGTGGAAGAAGTTAGAAAACACCAGAAACAAGTTTCTAAAACATATTTGTTAAATTTGTAGATTCTTTGTCATATTTGCATACAGGTTTGTTTCTCCTCTGTAAGAACAGACTCTTTCAGAGAGCATCATTTAGGTCCAGAATTCAGTTAAGAGCCATGAAAAGATGCTGAAATAAAGAGCAAAGACCTGAGTAAGTACAACGACACTCTGCCTAGCACAACATTCCACCTCCTGTAACAGAGCAGTTTAAGGACATCTGAAGCCAGGACTTGCATTTTCCTTGCCATATTTAATACTTTGAGAAATACAGTCTCCATTAACTTGCTGTGGCCTTTCCTACAATATCTCAGAACCCCCAATATCCTCCCAGCAAGGAAATTTACAGTGATATTGTACTTCATGTGAAATTTTATCTCCCTATTAATGCGAGACTGATGCTTGTGATATTTACTGTGTTCCTTAGCTTTAATCACAACAATGTTAACTGTTCTGCTCCTGACACAATTTGTATTTTTTTCATAACTTCAGTGTTTCTCTCAATTCTTTTCATTTTGAAAGAAAAAATCCTGGTATACTAACTCTTATTTTATAAGCTGCTAAATAGCTCCGGATACACTTTGCCAACTTTTTCTGTACCTTTCTCATTTCTATTAGATCCTTTTTAAATAAGGGGAAGTACAGAGAATGCAAGTAAGAACTGTGTGAAGTAGTCAAGGTGTTCACTTTCAGTTTAGAAGTACCTTAAACAGGTTTTTTTCTATTTCTAAGTACTTTTTTCTATTTCTAACGTTCTTGTACTCTCGGTACTGCTCAGGCATGCTATGCATCGTATCATGAGCATCTTTGTTCTGATTGATAACCAGGAATTTGCAGCCCATCGTGATGTACATTCAAGGATTTAGTCAAGTTTATTACCCAACTATTGTTGTCTAAAGCTTATTGCTTAGTGTCTCAAAATCCCTCTGAAACTTTTTTCACCATGTTTTCATTTAAACTATGCTGAATAATTTAGGTGGAGAAAAATATGTAACTCCGTTTTTCACTCTGTGTCCTAACGATTCAGGAATCCATTAAAACAGCACAGGCCTAGTTCGGCTTCAGAAGTTGCTTCTGCCTCAAAAATTGACCTTTTCTACTTACTTTTATTACTTTTTACTAGCTATGAATCCCTCATTCAGATTTTCTTTCTGCTAAGAAATACTAGCTGGCATATGTAGCAGTAATACGTCTCCATCAGCTGAAGACAGAAAATTGATAAAATGCCTTCTCAAAAAGGCTATATGAACTGTCTTACAATCATAAGAAGCCACTACTAGTAGAATGTTGTCAAAATGAACAAGCCATTTTAGTCTAACAGCCAAGGGAAAAAAATTGTTCAAACAGAAAGACTGGGATGAACAATAGATTGTGATGACTTGTTTCATAAAGCCCTACACATATACTACAGCTCTCCTCTTCCCATTACAAGGAACTTTATCTTTGGAGTGGAGATAATGGAAATAAAGCAGTTTGGTCTGCAATAAAAGAAAGCTGAGCTCATTCCACCTGCACAATCTTGGTACCATTAGTCAAATGATTTTTATTTTTTTTGGTCACAGGTCTCTGTGTAGAGTAAGATTTCCAGAGCCTCCCTAATCTAAAAAGGACAGAAAAAAAATCAGTGATGTGAGACACTCAGACACAAGTCTCTCATTATGTAGTAGTCTATCCCTACCATGCCAGCATCTATAGTTTGCAGTATAATGGCAACAAGAACTCTGAATGTGACTATGAGAATAATTTGCATGCTACTCTATTAGTATATATTAGAGTAAGATATGAGGAAGGGTTCAGTTTCAGAGTCATAATGGTCACGTGCTTGTTCATCACCTTACCACAACAGCAGGAATTATGAGTATGGAATGATGTACACAAAGAAAAGCAGTTTGAAGAGTAACAGGGAAGCTATCTTTAATATACATAGTTGTGAAATATTACAAGTATACTAAGATTAGCTGAAAAAAAACACCACAGTGGGCAAGGTAGATATTTCCTTATTACTAATGAGACAGTGCAATTCTTTATAGTGCTTTAACTTCAAAGAAAATCTCTAGTTTGTGTTTAATTAGTCTCAAAAGGAGGTCTTCATTGAATAGGAAATTCTCAAATGACAACAGAAAATAGAGGACTCAGCATAAGTGAAGTGAACTAGAACCAGATGAAGACAAGATGAGTGTCTGCTGGACAAGTTTGCCAATATTCCAGCAATTCAATGTCACTTAAAGCAGAAGCATGCAGCAAGTGTCTCATTATATTAAGGTGCTTGCAGCCTCAGAAAAAGTTGCTGACATTGGGTTTGCATGTGAAGCAACAAAGTTTCAGCAACTGCTGAAGGGTTTTTTGTTTGATGGTTTCTTTTTTAAGAACACAAATTAGGATTCATAGTACAACAGGTAAAGGAAAAAAATAGAATCCATTAAGCATAGAATGGGTCTCAATGCAGCTGCTCCTTGGGCTTTTGGCATTTTGAGGAGAGCAGTGGGTGAAAGGTATCTGTAAAGGAATGATTCTGTCCCTGTCAGATAAAATGTGTGGCTCACTAAAACAAATACAGTTAACTAAGGGCTTTTGCCAGGAAGAAAAAGCAAGCACAATGCCTTCCCTTCAGAGGTCCTTCTATAACTTTGCTGTTTCTATGGTAACATGTTCCTCATATTGAATAACTAATAATTTACACAAACTTTACTTGAGGTGGACACACCACCATAGCCTATTTTGCAACAGTTTCAGCAGAACAGCTATTGATTCCTAAGGTCCACATAAGCCCAAGTGTCAGACCATTTAGACACAGAGTTCCCAGTCAAAAGAAAGAGGTTCTTGCAGTTATTGTACTTATGAGGTATGATTCCCATAGGCTCAAACTACTCAAAAAACTCACAACTTCCAGTTTAAACTGTTTAGTCTTTCTGTCCAGAACCATGATACACCACCTGAAGGAAACCATGAGTTTTAGAGCTTTACATGTTCTCTTGCAGCCTCCCATTGATAATCTGAGGGTTAAAATCTAAAAGCTAGCTATACACTATAAGCTACACACTGTTATCCTTGCATAATTAAGAGGTAAGGCAGCTGTAGTCCATGAGTTATAATAGCTGTATATACACACAAATTGTTAACAATATTACTCAGATAAGATTCCAACTAGGTTTTTGTCCAAGAGACACTTCATCATTACACATGGGTTTTGTTCACTTATATTTCATCTAAAATTTCATCTAAAAAAAACCCCAAAAAACAATGCATTTCTCCTATAGCCAAGCCCATATAAGCAAAAAGACCATTATAATTGTTAACATGTTCCATTGCATAATGTGCTGCTTGAGAAAATGTCATATGTAGTTACAGCTCTGACAGACACATTTGGAAAACAAAACCTTTTTCTGCCAGTTAACTGTAATATATGATATTTTAAGCAAACAGTCTTCCCAAGAGACATAGAAATACAGATGAGATGACAGCAGCAAGATTCAGCAGCTATCCAGCCTTAATTAACAGTTTAAAAAATATTCTCAACTTTTTAAAAAACAAGTCCAATTCAGCTATGACTCTGCACAAGTACTTGACTTCACTAGTTTATATATTTATGCAGAAAGTTAGCAAAACATTTCTGCAGTTTTAATAATACAGACATACTGGGAAAATTGATGTGAGGCATTCTGTGAAAGGCTTTCCATTTTCCAATTCCCCTCCTCTCCTGTGTCCAAACACAAATCAGCATAGTGTTCTATTTACACTGCACAGCTTCATTATCTTTCCTCCTTTTAAGAACAATTGGGATGTATAATTAAGACTCTTTTGTGTATATATGCATTTTTGGAATAACTGCTAACCATGCCTTAGGCAGAATTCAGCAAACTATAGGAATAAATGAATCATCAAAACAAGTTTTCAAGGTGTTAAAAAGCATCTCCTAAAATTTGGTTTTAAGAAGAGGAATATTTTATTTTGACTCTGAATTCTAGAACAAAAACTGATGGTAATGCTGATGAATAACAACTGGTAAAATAAACCTTGTTTAAACATGAGCTTATTTTGTCAAGTTGTAAATGAACTAAAGATGTATATAACACAGGTTACAGACTAGGAAAAGTAAATTCTGTCAAAAAATTAAATAAACTAGAGAAAGAGATGTGCAAGGACAGGATAGACAATAATTGCATAAAGTGGAGTTTGAAAAATCCATGTATGCAATCCATGGATTTTTCAGTCTCTTGCCCTGCTAATAAGAGCACCTGAAATGTCAGGTTTACCTCCACAGAGAAAAGAAATTAATGATGCTGAATCAAACAATGAGCTATCATAGAAGTATTGTTTGTCACTGTCTACAGAGTTCTTCATAGCAATCAGTGAGGCTTATCTTCATTTTCAGGAGATTCAACCTCTTTCAGAAAAATTCCAAGTGCTAATACCACTAATGATAGCATAGCTCTCATTTGGCTTCACAACAAGCAAGTCTTAAAATCTGTTCTGCTTTTCCTTTTGGAATACCATGTGAAAGATTTTTGTGCAGTTAAAAGACTTTGGAAAATACCTAAAGAAATAATATGCAGTGTGCAAATGCAGGATGTGAGGAGTCAATATCTGGACCTTCAGGCAGCAATGATAAATAGTGTCCTGAGTCAAACAGTTGTCACTAATAATATTCAAGACCAAAAACTTAACATTTGTTAAATGTATGCTTAGACATCTTGCTATATACTGCTACAAGTCAAGTCAATTTATTAATTCAGTATTTAAAAGAAAAAAGTGTTTTCAGTCATTTACTACTGGAAAGGTGAACATAAGGTTTTTCCACTTCTTTGTTACTTAGATGGGAGCCACTTGCATTCCTTGCAATTTGTGCAACATATTACAAAGAACAATGCTTTCTAATATATAGCATATTTTCAGAAGAAAACATCCAGAATAAGTGACATGAGGATTTGAGATATCAGCTAGATTTAAGATTCTTCATTGTTAGAAACTAAAAGTAAGAGGCAACACCCTATAATCCAACAACAAACAAATGCTGGTAGACAGATATCCATCACTAGGCAAGCTATGTATTTTTCCTCACTTTTTTTCTTTTACTTTCCAGAAAAAACAAAGGTCATTGTGTTCTACTCCATTTAGCAATCCTGTACAGTTTTTTTGCATTTAGTTGTTATCTGCTACACTGTATCAACTAGGGTTGGTTCTTGATACAAAGAGAACTTTTTTGCCCATTACAACAGAGAAAGCTAGATATCAGTTTCTTGTTTCGCTCAAGAAGCCACTTACTACCTAGAAACACTTTTAGCACACTGGATATTAGGATGCTGCAAGGCACACTGTAGCAGGCAATGATTTGTGGCACATGTAATTTTTTATAATTAGTGTAAATCTTAACACATGCAAATCCTTATTTGCTTTCCCAGTATTCAAACTTGATCTAGTGGTGCTGTGACCCTTCAGATTAACTTATAATGAATAGATAGACCATTCCAAAACCAGATGTACCTAAAGCAGTAAAAGTATAATTTTTTTCATAAGTAACTTCTGTTCAGGCTTTAAAAATCCATGAGATTTTTTTATTCATTGTACAATTTGGTAGTTAAATTGATGTTTTGTGATCGTATCTAGGTCACTTGCATTTACTTGGAAGTAATTTATAAACATTAGCCAGCTGAAGCTTTTATAAACATTCCCATTCATCTTTATAGTATTATAGTCCATTTGGGGGATTTTATAATCAATGTACTCATAATGTTTCCATTAAAAATGAAGTAAGTTTGATTCTGATTAATACAATATTCTTGTTAAGTCATACTTTATAAATCTCCAGAACCCAGAGAAAGTGTGGTGGTTGAAACAGGGTAACAGCTGTATCCATCTATGAAATATTAACGATATCGGATAGAAGTGATACTATTTGAAATTACTTTGTACATCAGACCTACTGTTATATTTGCCCTCCTGGAGGAAATATTCTCAACTCTACATAGTCTAGTTCAAAAGTAAACATTTAATTCACAACTCAAACACCATTCACTTGTCTATTGACTTTATGATTACCATTCAAAAAAAGTTTTGTTTTGGCAATTGAAAAAATAACAGCTCTCAAATAACACAACTTTCAGCATAATGAGAATATTTTCCTCTGATATGTCCTTAGTTTCAGGGGCCTTAGAAGATTTTGTAAAAAAGTCAAAGACATTAATGTATTTTTCATTTCTCAATAGTACTATTCATTGCTAAACAGCAGCAATATTCAGAAAGCAAAAACCATTAGATGTTTTCCCCATATATTTCTTACTAAAAGTGACCTCTGAATCTTAAAAATCATGAGTCCCTGGATCTTGGTTGCAGTAAAAACAGACTACACTACAAAGGGGCTCTATTGAAAAATAAGCTTTTAATTCTCAGAGTGAAGAAGAAAATAAGTCTAGTGCTCCACCACAGAAAATTTGGCCCCCTAGTATTGACAGCATATGCTGGAACAAAGCAAAAATCAAAATCAAACCAAAACCACTAAACCTTAAACACACAATTAAACTAGATAAAAATAGAAATCACTCTTTCTACTCTGATTTGCTAAATTAGGGGTTAAAACTCTCCTATCAGGTACACACTGGTAGCAAATAGTGCTATTTTGTGTTTCCAAACTTGGCATTTCCAAACCCATCCTTTTGGCAATGTACTTTACTTTTCAAAAAAAACAGTTTCTAACTTTTGTTTTTGTTACTAATGAATTTATAAAGTCGAAAAACTTTTTTTTTTACCTGAAAACAGATGAAACAACTAAAAAGAAAAAGCTGAAATAGCAACAGCTATCTAGATACTCATTTTGTTTCTGTTTTGAAGAAAAACACCTTACCTGCTGAATTCCTGTCCTCCCACAAGCTGAATTTCACTCTTAATGATCTACAAATTGCCTCCCACAAAAAAAATACTTGGCTATCTATTTCTTTTTGTATAAATTAAAACAACTGCTGACCCAATTGCAGCTTGAACATTAGTTTCAATTCATTATCTATCACACTTTCTTCTGTGCTACTTATCAAGCACAGGACTTTCTACTTAGCTAAATTGCCAAGTTCTTATTGTTGCTGGCTCTGACAAAGAATCTGCCCTGTATCCTAGAAACAGGATTTAAGACAGAATTTAAACAAAATATAGGCACTAAGTCCCCCGCTACAATCCACCAGGGCCACAAAGCCACTCCCCAACGCTGCAGCTATTACGCTCCCCGTTATGGCAGGAAAGCTTCTTATGAGCCTGTTGCTGCAACTTGAGCTCACAGTATGGTCACTGCCCATTGCAACAGTTTGATACCTAGCTTGCCTGACAGAGACTTAAGTAGAAGAAGGAGAGACTCACTTTTGTCACTTGTCTACCTCAGGTGTTTGCAGTTGCCCTTAGTAGACTGTCCTAACCTAAATGATGAATTTCCATACTGAATAATGGCTCCAATTTCATCAAAACTTTTCCTGTGATTTAGGAACTTCACTGAGGTTGAGTCTAACCTTCAAACCAGGCCTATGGGTAAAACTTACCCTGCCATCCTTCTGACTCACCATAGTATTAGAGAAAGAACGTGGCGGAAAAGACTGGGAATTAACAGCCTCTAAAATGTCATGTTTTCATTTGGTAAGAAAAAGTAACTAGCAGATGAAGATGACTTTAATTGCAATATCATGTAGTAGCCAAGATAATAATCTTTCTTATTCACAATTTAGCACTGTAGGGCTGGTTTGACAGAGAGGCCCACAGCAAAGTTCATTTAATATAAATGACTGAACATCTTAGGGTGAGGAAGATGTATCCAGCTTGAATTAATTCTGTAATGAAAAACCAATGAAGGTTTCTTCCTCACTCTTTAGACACAAAGAGATTCCTAGAATGCTCATAAAAGGAATTTACATTGTGAAACCTAACATAAAGGTACAGTGGGTTTCAAAACTACGCCCATGCTTTACATTTTAAGAACTATATTGTTAACAAAAATTAGACTTAACAATGGGTTACCTGAGATTTTGATTCCATTTTTCTTCTGATACAGGCAACGTGGTCATATATCCACTTATTAGCTCTATAAGGTAATTAGGACCAGTCAGGAGGTGTTGCATGTCCCTGTGGATCTGTTTGGCAGCGGGTGCCACAGGCACCTTTGTGAGGCGAGGGTAGGGCCGCCCTGTGCCGGATGTGACCGATTCCTGCTGGCTCCAGCACAGCACCATGGCTGAGCCACGCAGCCAACTGGCCACATACAATGGAACCTCCCGAGAAAGGGCCAAGACCTCATGGCACTGCAGGGTGAGGAAACGGGAGAAAGAGCCCAGAGAGCGGCAAAATGAGAGAAGGATGAAGTTTCAGTAAAGTATACACAAAAATGATTCTTTTCCCAGTCAGTGCTGCTCTGCTTTGCAAAACTGTATGGTTACCAGCATTCAGGTGAAGACTACACTCTGCAATGTTGCTCACATTTTGTCCATGCACAGATGTCTACTGTTTGGGATGAGGATGGGAGAAAGTTTAGAGAACACGACCAAGAAAAAAACTGCATTTGCTTTGTAAGCTCTGATCCAACATATCTTCAATTCTTATCTCAGACCCATCATCTCCTCAGACTTTTGGCAGGGAAAAATGTTTTTGAGTGATGAAGACTACTGCAACCTGATATCACTTATATATATGCTGAATCTGTGTAGTGGTTTAGCCCTGGTTGGCCTGGTTTTCCTCTTGGATGTGGGTATTTCGGGGGGCAAATGTTCTGGAGTTGTTAATGATCTTTGTGTTTAGCTTACATTGTATCTTAAAATTTGTACCTCAGCTCTAACTGGGGTGGATTAAAGGCCAGCCATTTCCTTAGCAGTCAGCTGTAGCTGTAACAGTGAATATAGAATACTTGTAGATGAGGGGTTTTTTTCCCCATTTTACTTGGAAATGGCACTATTTAAATGTAGTTACTCAATAATCATTGTGTTGTATATGTGGTTACATTAGGGGTAATGATCTGGAAAAGCAGTGTTCCTAACTGAGTTTTCCCAACAAAAAGCTTTTGCTGCAAAATAGGCAATTAATCTTCAAACAGACCATGTAAAAAACAGGTGTTCAATGATACACAGATTGGTGGCATTGGTATTGAAACATCTTGTTTCATAGCATGTTAGTACCAATATGGAGAAAAGATAATCCATTTACAGTTTTCCATGCAAAGCAGACTGACATCTTTATAAATAACTTTTGTTTCTAATACAACTCTTCATGTACCATGAAGACTCTAACATCAGAATGATAATCTGAATGGAAGATGTATCCTAAAATTAGTGATAAACCATCTGCATCTGTGAGCTCTCATACACAACTTTGAAATATCCATTCCTACATTTTGTGTCTAAAATAGAATAAAATAAAAGAACAACGTCTTTATCTATGAAATCTGTGTTAAATGATTCAAGTTATCCCGCCACTTAAGCTATGTTCTGCTGTCTAGAGGCCATTATCTCTGGGTAGTTCAGTTCTCTACTTGATCACTTATTTTGACATATTAACACATTAAATTATGAGAAAAGTGCAAAATACAACAGCCAAGTTCTATACCATTTTGCCTTGCTCTGCATTTTCCTCTACCCAGTTTGGCTATTTCACGGATAAAGAGACAAAACCTATTAAAGTTAATAGGAAAAATAATCCAGTTGCTGAAGAGGGGAGTAAGATCATTGAACCTTGAATGTGAACCTAAATACAAACTACTGCTTAGGTGTGTATAGTGAAGGAAGTCTGTGTATTTAGGCATTTTCAGGAATGTCCCTATGTTGATGAGATGATTGATTGTATTCTACTGTCAAGACAGCTTCTCAGAGGGCAAAAACCTTCACTGTCCAAGTTGGTAGAGCTTACCAGCACACAGCAACAAGGAGAGGGCCTGCTACCTTCTAGTAAAAAAGTTATCTTCATTTGTCTTTGTTATTGTTTTTATTTATGCTAAAAATATTGTTGCTTTTGTTTATTTTAGGGAGAAAGTGCAGAAATTGATTTCTTTTTTTTAGAATAGTACACTTGCCCACTTAAATTATTTAATGCTCTACATTTTTTTTATAACCTAAGTGCATTTTCCTCTGTCAGAAAGGGCCAGCAGAGGTCAACACAGCAGGTGCAGAGCCTGATGGCCTTTTACAAATTTCAGAATGTTATTAAAATTTATTTTTAAAAGGTTAAGATTTTTCTTCTCTTTTTCCTGTCTAAATAATGGAATAAACTGAAATGCCACTCTCTGCTAGAAACGTTGCCGAGTTCACAGCATTTAGAGAACAAACTATCCAAGCTTTGACATCTAATCGACATCACTAATAATATAAAGAAAAAAACCAACTGATTTTAAGAATTCAACTCTACGTGCAGATTACACTTTTGCCAAATAAGGACTATAAACCTTATGATAAAAGGGACTAGTTGTAGTTCTTACTACATTTGACGCTGGCTGGAGGCTTTTAAAAATGCATATTCATCAGCAGCCCTGCTTTCTAAAATCACTTCACGAACTGAGCACTATTTAACACAAAAGCAGCGTGATAGAAGTTAAATTTACGGCAGTCCTTTAAATGATGGATGTTGAAATGGATTTGCACAGTACAGTAACTGTGTTCACACAAACTCCCTATCAGTTCAAGACTTCAGTCTGAGTGATTTCCAATGCAGTCTGTTCCAGGCCATGGAGTTTAAGGACAGAAGCAAATGTCTCTGAAATTTCAGCTGATTAATGTTGTTTTCCAAAGTATTTGTCACCTGTACAGATATCCACATGCTCGACTTGTAAGCAAACTTTTTCTGCAGTGCATTTTGAATGGAGAGAGGCAAATAAAGCCTTTTTTTCAGTGCATGCTGTTGGACATAAAGAAGCCTGCTATTTATTAAGTGTTCCTCTGAATTTCAAAGTCAAAATTGAGAACTAGGCTTTCTAGAGCTTAGAAATAAATATTCTGCCCTTAATAGTTAGAGGTTAACATTGAAAGACTGTACCACAGAAATATATCATCCATCTGTAGTCTGATTTCCAGAAAAACTGCAATAGAAAAAAGCTTTTGTCTCCAAAAGTATTTAATATTATAGAATAAAGTAATGATATGCCTCAATAGTACAAAAAACTGCGTTGTTCCAACAGGCATTGACAAGAACAACTCATTCAGAAAAAAACCAACCAAACCTACTAATGTAAAGAAAAAAATTAAGAATGTAATTAAAGGAAATAATAAGAGAAGCAGAGAGGGAATAGTCATGTATTATATACATACCACATAAATAACTAACATAAATAATTCACCTACATAAATATCAGTATGGAAACTGCCCAGTGTTTTTATCAGTAGTAAATGCTTAATTATCATCTCAGGCTCTGGATACCAAAGTCTCACATTTTAAATTTCCTTGTACAGGTATTTCTCTAACATTGATTCCCCTTAAAAACTGGAGAATACTTATAAGCATCAGAAACATTTAAAAATAAGTCAACCACATCACTACCCCCTCATAGAGACAGACAGTGCCCAGAGAATAACCTGAAAAAATATTTTCTGACAGAATGATAAACAAGAACAGCCATGAGCATCCACAGCTTCAGGGCTAGGACTGAGAATTTGCCTTCACAAGGTAAATCCCACATCTCTGAAGCCAGACCACAGGCCTTTAAGATCTGAGACCTGCTCCAATGACCAACATTTCAATTAACTTAAATGAAAAGAGGATAAGACTCTAAATATTGAGAGACTTAAGGTTTTTTTTCAAGTGATGAGCATTGCAACCTTCCATCTGGAAAGTTTGCAGGTGATTTATACAATGTGACTGCAGAGAGATATAGTAGCTGGCATCATCCCTCTGAGAGAAAGTATGGGATGGTGGCCTGAGAGTCCAAAGCTCTGAGTGCTGGAGGGCATTCCAGGTAGGATTTTCAGAAAAGAAAAATCACTTTTCACTGCTCACATAAACTATACATACCTATTGCCTTCTGGAATTGGAGGTAGGGTAGGATTTTTTTCACTTTATGTTTTAGCTGTTCATCACTGTAGGAGTCAGATTTTCTTGTACCCCTTACACACTATAACTTGCATCAATTGTAGGGTCTACAAATGGAGACTGCATAGCTGATCTTGTAAAAAACATCCAAAACTCAAAGGATATACTTTCATAGCACAAATCCCCTTCCTTCTGTTGCCAAGGAAAATGAGTGCAATTGCTATGCTTTTATAATATCTCAGGGTGTTTAGGGTTTAATTACTGGAATCCCAGGGAATATTTTATATTAAGGCCTAGACTTCATGCTCAGAGAAGTTCTAAGATAAGTTTTACACCACTGACAACTCCATCTCCATATTTATTCCTCTCTAGAGCCAGTAAAATATTCGGCCTAACTTCAGCACGTGGCCCTGAAGGTCTACTTGAACTGGAGTAGTTGTTCCTGAACCACTTAGGTTGTACAGGACTCCTCAGAGGTCTCTAATTTCCTGCCTGAGGCAGATTCAGTTGTTTCAGATTCCTCAGGGTCATGTCCAGCTGAGCTAGGGATGTATCCCAATGTAGAGATTCCACAACTTCCATTAGCTCTTGTTCCAATGTTTGCTAAGAATAAAGCAAAAAAGTACTTTTTTCCATTTGTCGGCAATTTACAAGTTTCCAACCTGTGTTCATTACCCTCGTTCCTTTAAGAAGAGTCTGGCTCCACCTTTTGTCTACCCTCCCACTAGGTAGTTTTGTATCTCAGATGTCAGAAACATCACAGCCCAGTGACAGTTTCACAGTAAATCTTTGGGGGTTTCAGAGTTTTAATAGAGTCATAATCTTTATAACAATAGCATGGAAAACTAATTTCTGAAGTTAGTGGGTGACTGAAAGTTTGACAAGAATGGCAAATTAAAAAGAACAGCATCAGTATCCCTTCCCATATCATTCTGGATTTAGAGTGTGTGTCCTTCTGCCACCTGCTTGTCATTCTGCCAAGGTTCAATGTGCTACTTGTTTCCAAAGTACACAGAATTCTGTCTTTGAGTGACAGCCCCATGCCCACTTCTGGAAAATGGAAGAACAATCTCTCAGGCTGTCTTTGCAAGTGGCTCTTCCCTGTTCACTAGAGCTTAAAGAATTTAGGAACAGCTAACTTTTCATTTGCTCAAAAGATAAAATGAAGCATCAGAAACAGGAATTAACCTAGACTTTAAAATGAAGGGGGAAAAAAAGAGAGATACATCTGACATTTTTAGGGCTACAGAATATCTATCCTATGAGGTTACCCAGATATTTGAAGTCAGGCAAGGAGCATGGAGTGGTGGACTTGGGCTAGTACAAATAAAGTCACTCCATTAGTTCTACTGTTTTATGTAATCACTTGATCCACTTCACTGGTTGCAATGGTCTGATGGGACAAGGCTCTGAAGTAGCTCAGCAGCCTCTTTATTTTGTCAAGTCACTCTGCAGCTAGCTGCTTGTATCACTTCACTCAGACATGCTCTAAGGTATCTAGTGAGTCAGAAGAACTCAAGACCCTTAAATGACCTATTTCTTGAAACTGAATGTCTCAGTCTGAAGTTAAATCTTTAACTTTAAGTCTGTATTTAAGAAAATCTCTGTCCACATCAACACAATCATGTGCTAATTACAAGGAACTTCATGGTCAAGCCTTGTGATCTTTTGTTATTACAGCACTCTGTTATCTTTTAAGTAACCAAAATAATTGCTATTTGAAGAAACACGGGATGAAAAGAGAAAGTACAGGTAAGAGACAGTAGAAGTAATCAGATTAGGGATTTTCTTCTGAAGATTTCCTAGGATTCCTAAAGTTATACATTAAAGGCTAGATTTTTTAAAGTATTTAGCCATTTAAAGATGCAGATAAATGGTAGCACATCTAAAAATCACAGTGGAAGCCTAACTGCAAATTCGGGTGTCTAAATTCTTTCAATACAATGAAAGATTCCGTTATCATCATATTTAAGCACATAAATAACAGTACATGATATCCACATATGTAGATGAATTATGATTCCTACTGATCATAGTCAAGTGTTTAAAATACTATGTTGATAATATAAGTACTGCTCTTCATTGGTCTATATTGATCATTTTTATATCAGTGCAGATCTGAGTAGAGTTACAGTTTTGGATTTTGTACTCATGCAAGTCATGTACTAAAACTGTGCATGATAGTTGCAGTCCTCTAGCACAAAAAAACCTCATCTACTGACACTTCTTTTATGTATCCATGGAAAACAGACTGCAAGGAGGTACAGTGACTTGCCAAAAATAAGTTTGTTTTATTTTCTGTTTTCTGTAATGTTCTTAAACTGGAAGTAGAATTCTCATTAGGATTCTCAGTATCTTACCAGGGTCTCATGGTGTCTAGGATATATACAAGAAAACAATCATTTTCTTTCTAATAAAACATAAACAAAATAATATGAGGTTTTCATGAACAGTGGTTTTTCCAGACAAAAAACCTCAAGCAACCAAACAGTAAATATCATTCTGAAACATCTAATAGTTTTGAATTAAAAGCAAACACTTTTCAATTCAGCACTTCTGTTATGGAAGTCAGTTATGCTGTGTGCCCCTCTCTCTGAAGGCAGAGATGTGAGTTTAGAAGAGGTGAAGTTTGTGAAGAGGTGCTCTGTTCACAAAGAGATTAAATTATATAAACATTCTGGTACAATGGACATTTAACTACAATAACACCCGTCAGTTTGCAATGAAATGAATGATGGTGAAATGATAATCAAGTTTAAAGTATCTTGAAGTAACTGGATAAAAGGACTAGAAGACTTGTGCTTCTCTTGAATCCTGCTTTTCATTTTTAAAAAAGGTAATTTTAGCATCGTCAACAACACTTTTGATGGGGTGAATCAACAGGGAAAAAGCAATTTCTGATGAAAACAAAAGTCGTATTAAGTTAATGCTATCCCTCTATTTTGTAATTACCAGCATATGCTATAGGAATGGATACATGTGTACATTCAAAGATTCCTGTTGGGTTTTGCATAGTCATTGTACAGAACAACAAACTCCAGTATTAGATGATAAAAGCAGTGTCTCAAAACAGATGCCTTCCCCAGAAAGCACTGTCCAGATCTTGCTCAGTGCCGCATGAAGCAAAACTGATATTGTGAGAAGAGAACAAGTTCAGTTGTTTTAAGCTTTCAGAGTCTCATATCTTTTGATCTTCTCTTTGTTCCCTCTTTGTGAAGCATGACTTCCACTGACTGCAATTTATTTAGTTCACAGTTTGCTTATCTCTGCTGAGCAATAACATAGCATAGCATAAAGTTCTCCTGCAAGTATCGGACTATGATTTGTCTTGTTTCTAAAGATGGCATCTCCATTTCTTTCTGTTGTACAGTCTGGATGTCAAATCACCTGTTTGGTGTCTGTTTAAAGTCAACATCTGAACCTCTAATTGCATAGTGTTTGTTTAGTGACTAGAACACACTTTTCATCCAAGCTCTGATTCATTTCCCTTCAGATTTTGTTTAGAGGCTGTGAAAGACAGTTCCACAGCATATGCTGTGGCTTTTAATGTGGATTATCATACAGTTTACATACCAATTAATTAAGAAGTAGGCAATTCTCATAGAAACTGTTAATTACCAAAACTCCCCATGGCATTTCTTATAAAAAGCAGGCATGTATTGCTGTATTGAGCAATTTCCTCATCTTTATAATTTCTTTTTCTATAAAAAGCTGAACATCTACAACAAAGAATAACACTGTACTTGGTACCCAGCTACTGGCAAAGCAGACTCTTGTCTGGGAAGATATTTGTTCATTATAGTATATTTGACTCCTGCCAGTGCCACACTAGAGTGAGAAAAAGGACTGCAATGCATTACAACCTAGTAATTTCCAGAGCTTTGAGAAATACAAAATAAGACGGAGCAATTAATACCATTATTGGTTTATACTCTCAGAAAAGGTACAGAAACAGACAGAGCAAAGAAATAAACAAAGAACTGGCAGCACCAGAACATTTGAAAAGTAACTGGGGCAGAGGCTTCCTTCTTTAGAGAGCAGACAAGGTAATGGAAAACATTAGTGGCACTTGATGGACTGGACCTGATGAGCTGAGGTGTCTTTCACAGAAACGTAGCAGAAAATATTTAGCCATCTGCCTAACATCTTAGAAACTCAGGATGGAGAAGTTCAGTAAGAAATAAAGCCTATTTGTTCAGGTATGGCATAGAAGAAGAGGTGGGCATAGCCAACATCCCTTTACAACACAGACAGATAATACTTTTGCTATTCTATGTCTATAGCCTGTCTTCCAGGAAGCTTGTCTAAAGGCTTCAAAAGCCTCACATGTAATTCTTAAAATTAGCCATTTTCTGAGGAAACTGCAGTACTCTTCAGTAACCTATTAAATCATGTTTTGGATAATTTGAGTTTCCAAAAGCATAGTCTGATGTGGCTAGCTGACAATTCTGTGAGTGGTCAAAATGCTCACTTGATACATAATTCACCCTAATGGGCTGACACCAGCCTTGGCTCAGCATGCAAGTTGTTATGAAAAAGATTTCAGAGACATTACATCAGAACTGACTACAGAGAACATGCTACAAAATGATGTAACAGGTTACTCTAACCTGCATTAGAGGCAAGTCAGATTAGATCAGAGCATTCACCTACCCCAATATACCTCAAATCCCCAGTTTCTGTGCTAAGCAAATCTCAACAGAAGCACAATACTGAACTGGAACCTGTATGTATTTTCAAATACATCTATTGTTATTTTATAGCTTTAATCAAACATACTTAATCATAGCTAAGTTTCTGAGATTATAATAAAGTCAAAATCCAAACCTTTGAA
The DNA here is from genome assembly GCF_028858725.1 of Colius striatus. Lineage (NCBI taxonomy): Eukaryota > Metazoa > Chordata > Aves > Coliiformes > Coliidae > Colius > Colius striatus. The sequence continues at coordinate 6,642,863 of NC_084767.1, forward strand.
TGGTAACTGCTAGCTTTAAATGGAACACACAAATAGCAAGATTGTTGAATATATTCAAATGCATCATGCAGGTCGTATATCTCCTAAAACCAGTCTTGCTGAATTCTCCACACACATTGCTTGCAAGGTGAGGTTTTCAAAGTCACTATAGAGAAACCTCAACAAAGATCAATATGTCCAGGCTTATGGTATAAACCTAAGACAACCCAATACATTTATCTTCATTTATGCATATACATGTTTGGAATTTTTGCTTTGAATTTTCTTGTTAAAATTCTAGTTGTACTTTTGAGCTGAGAACACCTTTGCTATCTGACTAGATCCATTTTTGATCTTGTCACAGATTTGATGCTGGGGAAAGGTAGAATTATGCAAGGGACACATGGAGGTTAAGCAAAAAGAGAATCAGAACAACTGTGTTAGCACTCACAATTCAGAGAATTCTTCATCTGGATTCTGGTGAGTACCAAAAGCATTTGGAAATTCAACAGCAGTGATGGGGAAGAACATCAGTGAAATCAAAATGCATTCCTCCTAGTTCATAAAGTCTTCTAGTCATGTATCAAGGGTGAAAAGACTAATCCATTATGTTAGTCATTCATTTGGAGGTAGGTAATAGGAAAAGATCCTCAGGGACTAGCAGACATTTTCTACTAAGTAACTTGCTGCTCTTTAGTAAGTTCAGTCCCACTGGACACACATTTCTGAAGTCTCAACACATTTTTTCAAGTGCCAAGGAATGCAGTAACAAAACTGTTCTATATAATTCCTGTCCCCAGAGCTTAAAAAGAGCAATTTAAATCCTTGCAGCCATGAAAGCACAAAACATGTAAAAAGGAAGTATTCCCAACCAAGGTACGAAAGATTAAATACAGGTTTTATTCAAAGATATATAACATTTTAGAGGTCAGACTATAAAGGATGAAGTATTTATTATACCAGAAGGTCAAAATTCAGGACCATATGACCTTCCTTAGATTTGGCATTCTGCCTCTTCATGGAGAAGACATAACGAGAATTGACTAATGAACGTTTTGCAACTATTTAGTACTGGTGGTCCAGTTGTTTTTCATTTGTAGTAATTTATGGTTCTGTGGGAATTTTTAAGTTGAAGAATCACAGAATCTCAAAGGTGGGAAGGGACCTTGAAAGATCATCTAGCCCAATGTCATGTGGACAGCTACGAAAAGCTGAATTAGAAGTGATGATGGAAGAATAGAACAGAAAGACAAAGATTTCACATTAGTATTACTTAAAATCCTAATATCAAATCCTGAAATTTAGGAATCTAAAGAACTGTTAGAATCTGTTAAGGTACTCGCTGGGACCAACTCCACCCTACTTCTACATTTAGTTTCAAATCAGCTTTCTCTTTCAAATCTTGTCAAATTCAAAAAAAAACCAAGCAATTTTTCACAATGCAAAAATGATCACAACATAATTTCTAAAAGAGAAAAAATCTTTTGGCATGTTTGTCTGTCCTACTGAAGTTCATGGAGATAATTTGGCCTGGCCAAGCTCATTCTATTGAAGATCTGCTGTCATACAAACATATTCTTTTATTATTAGTTTCTCTCAGAGACAGGCTGGTCTGAGGACAATTGGTGTAACTTCCTAGACTTTCTGTAAACTGTATAACTGACAGGGCTAATGCTCTTTTTGAAAAGTATCTGTAAATGTCCCAGATTATTTTATTTCATTTAAGTCAGTGTGTAAGATTTAAGTTATTGGATCTTAATCATATTGTTAGTGCTGCTACTCTGGTCTTACTTACAAAGTTTTTATATTGAAATTCAGTGATTTGGATATTAGAAAAACAATATAAGACCTCAGAATCTTGTCAGATTATATCTTTTTTTTTTTTAGCTATTTAACTAGGACAATTCCAATATTAAAAATGTCAGCCAACACATCTAAAAATCAAAGATGAAAAAGGTAAAAGAAGATGAATCTTCATGATACTTAAATTTTCTAGTAAATCCTTAATTGAACTTGTAAAATCACCATCATCATCTATATTTCAGAGGATCATTTCCAACATGTGCAGCTTTTCTCTTTCTATGTATCACTTATTATTCAATTTGATTCAGCTATTGGTACATTTATAGTGAATAACAGCAGCTTTGCAAAACTACCTGAGATGCTTACTGCATACAAGGGCCCTACTGTGTTTTCATGTCAATGTTTTATGCATGCCAGAAAGTGATGATAAAGCATTTCTATGATTTAGAGAGGAAAAGCACTCAAAAATGTATTTCTATAGGTCTCTGAAATTGTATCATAGCAGGATTGTGTGTCTTTCAAGTATAAAAAATAAGAGCAATGCATGTTAAGTTTATATTCCTTGAATCTAATTTGCTCCTGAAATGCATGAAGGTATTTACTACTAATGTAAAAGGTAGATGTGCTCTAGTTGTAAACCCAGAAAAAGAGCAGGCAGGTATCATACCATTGTTCACATTTCATAGTTTTTCCAGTTTGTAACATTCCCATTAATTTTCCATTTCATTTTCCTGCATAAAAACTGTCAAACAAGCCAATCTATGTCACAGCTTTGTGATGTACAAACTGTTGGACCCAATATCATTGTCCTCTTCCTTAGGGGCCCAGCTTTCCATACTCATGTCTTTAACACATTAGATCTCATAAAAGGCAATGTAATAAATACATTTTCAAGATGCCTTTTACGCCTTATAATTTTGATGTTCCAATAAAACCAGATCTTTTCAAAGGACACAGCAGTGTCAACTTCATTTTTTTCAAGCATTTATTAATTTATATCTTTTACCCACATGCTCAGTTTCTGTTTTATTACTTTATGTGTTTTTACTGGAAGAAGAAACATGATGAAGGAGGATGACACTGCAAATGTGTAAATATTCTTGAATAACAATTTGATTTAGAGACAGATCTGTCTTCCTCACATGTAACACTTCTTAGATATTGGATTGAAAAGGATGAATAGCCTTCACTAGCCTGCTACTGTTGGTAAGCCCAGATTGAACTGATTCACAAACAGAGAGAAACTCAATTGAGAGCAAAACAGTACCATGTTAGAGGTCTTCTTGTAGTTCCAAGTCAGATAGGAGCTTAAGCCCTCCAAGCAGAACAGTTGTGTTGAGTGATATGATGAGCAGCATCTATGCTAAAGCTGTGAGTTGTTAACTAGACCTGTGCTCTTGATCTGAAGAGGTGTCTGCACACCTAGTTTGAAAAACAAATTTAAAATAGGACTAAATGTAGGTGGGATGCCTGCTAATTTAAGAGCCAAGTTATTGCAGGCTCCCTCTATCATCACTGGAGACAACTAGCTCCCAAAGAGGAAAAACCCATCTAAAACCCGAATCTGGAAGCCATTTTCATTTTTCACTGATGATAAAAAGAACATAGAGTACAGTTTCCTAAATTATAAATCTTCTAAGCATTACTTACTAAGAATTCTAAATTGAAGAGGGTGGGGTTCAGAATCTAAACTCTGCTTCTGTTCCTTGGGTTGATTTTTAATGAGAAATAGAGATTATCTCTCATGAATGGATGTACCAACTGTTTTGCTATTGCAACATTTGCAAACATCCTATGTTTTGTCTTCTTGAAATTTGTTGCTGCCTGTTCTAGAAAAAGGCAGAGAGATGTTATGCACTCACCTTACACTGGTGAAGCTTACCACACTGAATCTATTTGAGTTCATCTACATCAGATACAAGTTACTTTCTATCCCACATGTCCATTCATCTGTCTCTGGATAAATCTACTGAAAATACAGCATTGCACTTACATCATTTATGAGAGAGAATACTGAGTGCATACAGGTCATAAGGCCATTATGGAAAAGAAAGGTGTAAGAAGTGGGAAAAAGGGGAAGAAAAAATCAAACAAAAATGGAGGTTATTCTTGGAGTTACTGTAGAGTAGAATGTTCTCTGGAGAAACATTACAGGAAATAAATGTTTCATGAAAGATGCTAAAAAGACACATCATACTGCATTGAATGAATGCTATGAATAATGCTGTTACTGTGCCTGCTCTGCCTGAACATTACTCTATTGTCTGTTCCCTGGTTCAGTGTTGCCTTCCACAGTGAACAGCTTCACAGCACTGTTTTTTCTACCTGATGTAAAGGTTCAGAGGCACTTCTCAAAAGAAAAGACTAGATATCAAAGTATGTATTGACCTGTCAATATGTCTATATATATATAGGTAGCTATAATTAGTATATGATTTATGATGTCATTTAGGAACTGATCTTTCCATCACTCAGCTTACTTATGTTTTCCAGTCAGAATATATCTATCAATGTTTCGGAGTTCATGAAAAAAGAAACCAGTACGATCTCTCTGGAGTATGTATAAAGCACAAAGAGACAACACCTAACCAAAATTAATATATCAGTTCAGAAGGCTATTCATTTTCTGTGTTCACAATGTAAGACCTCAGTAATTGAATTTTTGATTGAAATGTGGATAAATTCAACTTGTTTGGTAACGTGTTTTAAAGAATTGATGGGAAAATTAATTTTTCAGTGATGAGCCTCAGAGAACAATGGAAGCTTTCTATTTATTTGTTCCATATTTTATGTCATCCATAAAATCTATTTAAAGTTGAAATAAAAAGAATTCATCCAATATATACTATTCTCTAGTGTCTTTGGGTTGCCTGTTCAGATTGACAAAAGCTTGTGTATCATTTGCCACCTGTATAATACAGTTTTCTCTATTATCAGTACTAGCACTTACTGTACATCTTGCAAAATTTGTGCAATGTCATTGATTAAAGCTCAGTTTAAGGCAAACATTGGCCCATTGCATAGACCTCTACAAAACAACTCCAGTGCGTTAAACTTCCTCAAACATTTTTAAGGATTCACTTCTAATTAGAAACACATTTCACTTCCAAAGGATGGTATGATTACAAACCTTTACTTCAAATACAAAATATGGAATACTAATGCAGATAAAGATCTCGTGTCAGCATGGATTCAAAGAAGCAAGAAAACTAACAACCTGCTTCATTGTGTTGTCCACACAGAATATTACTGCTGCATTCCAAAAGAAATACAACTTTCTTATTTAAATCACAATAAAATGATATCATGTTTTTCAGAAATTATAACATTTAACAACTTTCCTCTAGCTATCAAATATTATATGATGGAAGTATTAAAGATTTGGTCACTACTAAGTAAGAACTTTAGAGAATGCACACTGTAAAGGAAAAAATGAGATTACTAAATATTAAGTAGTATTTGAAGGAAATACCTTGGGATTATATCATTAGAAAAGTAAGCTTAAAAGAAAACTAAATAGGACAATCATGATTAAATAGAAAATAAATGAATATAAAGAGTTATATGAATACTAATACAGAAAGGTTTAGTTTGCTTAGGGCTAGATGTGTTGTATAAGAAGATATAGAAGACCTCAGTCTTTGGAGAGATGATGAAATCCGACATGAAGAGTAAGAAACAGAAAATGTTTGCTGAATTTTAAGCAAAGAATATGTAATTTATTCTTCTATATACAAAAGTGAGGGGGTTTTTTGCTAAGTAATAGAATGAACTGGACTAACATTTCCCAAATGGTTTCTATAACTTTAAAAAACCTCATAGTTAATCTCAGGGTTCATTCTGACTCATGATACAGCTGCAGATGATAAGAAGCACTTTTGATCAAAATTTGAGACAAAGGAACCAAAAGCAACGCATAGTTTTCCTTTTATGAGGAGACACTTATCATAGCTGACTTGAAACAATAGCCATTGCCATGTAAGGGAAGTGGTCTGCATGCAAGTCGCATTGATTCCTGGAGGAAGTACAGTTCTGACTGTAGTGATGGTGTTGACACCCTGTATGAAGTTTGCTGTGAGAAGACTTGGTGACATGGATCTGATTGCTTTCAAGTTGCTCCTTGCCGGGCATCTCTCCATGGTGCTTTATCCAAAGCATAAGAATCAGCCTCAGTTTCAAAGATGATTAGATATTAGTGCATTTCCCTACCTGAACTAATAAGTCTTACCTCCCTGTGATGGAGCCCCTGGCACAGGTACAGTCCCTTACTAGTGCACTTGAAACAGTCAGTTTTACTGAGCATGGATAATAGAATGAGTCCCCAAACAAACCTCATATTTGGAAAAGCAACATATACAGTTTATGGTATCCAGTCATGAAACTGACACAATACAAGTGGAACAATGTGACACAGGTGACCCATTATAACAGCGTGACTATAAAGTCACTCATAATACATACACTGAATTTGTGAGTAAGCCACTGGCTCGGTCTGGCTCACATAGAATTTCTCATTGAAGAAATATAAACAATGTGAGAGCTTTTTATATACAGGGCAAATAAAGCAATCGGAGCATTGCCTAATAAATTATTTCTTTTGAGTTGCTTGGCTTCCCAGGCACTAAACATTTGTAAGCAAGAGAAAAACTTAGTCATGGCCTGAGAGAAGAAAAAAGAATATTTTGCACATTGTGGAAAAAAAGTCAAAAAAAGCCCTGAGACAGCACCTCAATCTCCCTTTTGATTCACAAGGAGTCTTGAAAAGAACTCTAAGAAAAGGCTTTAATTAAAACAGAGTTCTATAACACACAGTAAGAAATGAGCCGTTAATGCAGCAACTGTCAAGTCCCTGATCAGTTTTGTACCTCTGAGAGCACTGTGTTAAAGCTGCACTGAGGAAATACACATCTGGCCCATTTCTTCCTTCTCAGCTTTTGGTTCCAGAAACCTTCTGACTTCTCAAAACTGAAAATTTAAATCACTCCTCTGTCTTTGGGCTCCTCACCCTTAATGTCAACAGTATCTACATAGCATAGTAGATTTGGACCTTATATTCAAGATTCACGTTTCTTCCCCATAAATTCTGAGCTTTTGGTCTCCTAAAGATTTTTCACAAGAGGTCTAATCTTCTGTTCTTTGAGGCACACATTGTGCATGTGGATACAATGCAGAATCACAGATGGTATCTGTAGATTTGTTCTTAAAATACGATTACTCTTAGCAGCATGAAAAATGCTCATCTAGACAAAAGAATGAGCCCAAATTCTGGATGTATTGCTTTACTTTTGTACTGTTATGGTATGTGGATAGTTCACACTCAGCATCTTTATCTATGTTAACCACTTTCCACAATATCCCCTCTTTTAATCTTTTTTTTCATGAAATTGCAAAACATTACAGAACAATCCTTTCAATAAATTTAAACATATTTATTTATTAACATTTATAACAAATACTGATAGTTTCACATAGATTTATTCTGATTTTTGAACCAAATATGAGACATCCTAATCTTTATGACCTTCAACAAAGTTGGAGAAAACATGAAAAGAAGCTGTTAGCTGAAATGCAGTCACATCCTAACAGGTTTTCTCTAATCTAAATATGTGCTTTAGGATTTCTTTAAAAGTCTTGAACTTGGCTATGTAGATAAGCTGACATAGCTGTCATTATTTAGCTATTCTGTAGTTTTTCTTAGAGTTCTCAATAGGACCAACAAATCAGGCCCACAAATCTGGGATAACACTTTAGGAAAATAATTAGGGATTTAGAGATACAGATAAGGGAAGATTAAATTTCTGTTTCAGACAAAACACACTGATAAAAAAATTAAGGTTTAAAAAAAATTACACACTATCTACTTTTGTATTTTTATGGGGGAAGAGAATTAAGGATTTACCTTGTACTTCCTTCCTACTCAAGGTGATTCCCAGAGGCCTCAAAGAAAATTTCCCCAACTCTAACGTGCTGAAAGGACATCATTCATCTACCAAAACAGCCAGATACATATAATCCAGCAACACAGATTTATCTAGAATGGTTTATATTCAAAACCTAAAAAAAGGACTAATTCCAATCTAATTTTCAGGCAAAAGATATTATTTGGTTTGGGGTTTTTTCATAGCTAGAATTTATACCATTGAGTTGCTAAGTAACTTCCAAACATGGAGTTTACTTTGAGACTGTAAGAATGGGACAGTGATTTCCATACTATTTTATAATTTACCCTAGCAAAATCTTTATGGTACAGCTGGAATGTTAATCTCTGAGCTTCACATTTTCTGCCACAGGCAATTCTCAGAAAGAGATACAATCAGGCAATAAAAATAAACATACCAGCTAAAGGGTTGTTTATCCTATTGATTTTCTATTTAATCCCACAAAATGCCTCCCTTCCAATACTAACAGACTCTCAAAAGAAAGCTCAAAGTGATACTATCTAGTCTAAGTATACTTTGGCATAAGGCAGCAATAACACCAAAGGTTAAAAATTGAGGAAATAGTAACTTTGCTGCCCATTAGAGCTGAAAGACTTAAAAAGATCAGCAAATCAGGGATGTAACAAAGGGGTGACAGAAGACATAGGGAGAAGAGGAAACACATGCAGGTTTTTAAATGAGTAGAATCAGTTACAAAAGTTTAATTAAGTGACAGAGAAAATGTGTCATGGGTATGTATTGATTTCAAATAACAGTTTTCACAGGAAGAGCTTATCTAACATTCTTCAGCCTGACATTTAGGGTATTAAAAAACAATTTCAAAGATCTCCCCAGGACACAACCACCATTTTGTAGTCATCTTCCCTGCAAAACTCAAAAATCAAGACATATTCCAAGTTTTTTTTTTTTCCTGCTCCATCCTACTTGTCAGTGATTTGTACTTCAGGAATGAAAACCAATGGAAATCACTGATAACTAAAAGGAGTCTTAAACAATTGCTTGCATCTCCAAGTTCACTGTTGTTTGGAGAACTGACTGTAGTATCATGGAACCGCCTTGAGGAGCCCTGAGGAGCATGTGGCTTCTGTCTAAGAGCTCTGGGAGAGTGAGAGCAGCAATGTGCACTGCTGTTTCAAGCTAAAAATGCAGAAAGCCAAACTACAGCAAGACCTTGTTCTCAATACTGAGACTTTTAGTGAGTTAGCAACACTGAAGTCAAATAGGATTGAGAAGGCACAGACAAATGTGTCTAAGTAAGTGGGTTCTGGAATTGATAGTGAAACCAGTGTATTGTCATTTTAGCAAGTATGAGGAAAAGGTGACATTTTTCTAATGGGTTATGCGTGTTACAGAGCTATTAGCTATATGAATTCTTATACAATATTTGAACTAAAGTATGTTAAACTGATATTTGAACTCTAGGTGCATAGATATTAACTTTATAACTTTTAATTGATAGATTAGAAAAAATCCTCATTAAAGTACTTAGCTGGCCTGTCATTACCTGATATACATAACTACTGTAACCGCAGGAGAATACACTCCTGAGCTGCTGATATTACTGGCACACAACCATATACTAAGAAATTACCTTAGGAAAAAAAATAAGATTGGCTTCTTACCTAGAAGATAAGAAGAATCAGATTCAGTGGTAATCAATACATTCAGGGATTTGGTATCAGGGAAATTGCAAAGCTCTCCCAAGTGGAAATGTACTGAGAATAACTTACTCCATGAAAATGAAATCTAAAGTACATATGCTTCTGGTGTCTAAGCTTTTGAAAGTCAGATCCATAACTATCTTGAAACTGTGAGCGATTAAAGACAGGAAAAACTCCGCTTTCATTTATCTTTTCTTCATGTGCTGTCAAATCATTTTCACCAGCAGTTCTCTCAGTCACGTCAGTGAGCACTGCACACACGAGCTGGTACAACACAGCTTCAGAGATCATTCTCTAGTGAGGGTGGGAAAGTGTGTTCACACTGCAGAAGTGGTACTGAAATATAATACACCAGAAAAGATGCATTTTGTTCAGAGTTGCTCCTGCAAGTGGAATCTGCAAATAACACGTTGGGCTGAAGCTCTAAGACAGCCCTTTAACAGCTGCTGCAGTACTGAGCAGTTTGTGATTGATATTCTTCCTCTAATTTAAGAATACATCATGTATTTTTTAAATGTGTGATGCAAACAAAAAATTCATGTTTTCAGTAATATAGCTATTAAAAATCTGTATGATTAGAGATCTGAATATGATGCTTTTTTCACCCCTACACCGATTACTAGAGAACTGTTATCTCATAAAACACTGCATCAAGCTAAAAATGTTAAAAATGTTAAATTCTGGTAATTCCAGCATGTCTTTACCCCTACGAGCAGTTCTTAGGATTTGTTCTCAGTCCATAGGAAGCCAGGTAGCTTTCACCATAATTGCTTAATGTCTTAAAAAAGAGATCATTCCTCCTTGGGACCATAGAATAGTCTTTTGTCTTTTTGCCTTTTCTGCTTCTCTGTGGGTAAAATATCAGTTTATTTTCCTGACTGACAGGCATTAATACAGTAGATAATAAAGGTGAATCAACTGTGAAACCTTCAAAAGATTTTGTTTCTTAAGAAATAAAGTAATTTATCCTTTAGGAATAAACCAAATTTGAATTTGGAGGAAGTAAAGGATCAATATCTTCATGTCATGGCAAATAATTAACATACAACTATCTATTCTAAATTGATATGTGCGAAATGTTTAACCATGGGCAGCAGCTGAGACATGAGTCCTAAGATGAAAAAACAGAAGAGTAGTGAGATCATTGAAAAGTATATGAAATGAAAGACGAAGAATCCCAAGCCAACAAGCACATGGTCTGAAGTAATTGTACTTAAAGGGACCATCAGCCAGATCTTGCCAATTCTATTGACTGAAAATATGAAATTAAATGCTGCATGCAAATCTGTCTGGAAATTATTTGAATCCCTGCAAGTCTGTCAGATTCCTGCCAGCAATACAGATGGAAAACAACCTCACCCAATAGAGTTTTTAAAATAAATGAAAAAAACATCTATTTCAGAATAAGAGAGGATTGAATAATCCACAACTAGTCCACATTTTGGGGTTTTTTTTCCCCCTTTACAGCAATTCTTGGTAAGTATGTTTTCAACAGCATTCCCAATAAAATCAGGTTTTATTTATCTAGAGGGTTGAATGCAGATGAGCCTCTCAAGCTACACAGAACGTCGAGTTAACTGCAGCAGCAAGTTCTGATCAATTATTTTTCCAGCATCAGATGAAAATTGATGACTTTTGGGAGAACATTGTCATTTAAAGACTTTTGTCTATTGGAAAGTTTATGTAATGTGAAGATCTACAACTGCAATTTTAATGTAGCGATCTGAAAATTTTATGTGATCTGGATAGACAGGTTGTTTGTTTTGCTTTCCTAGACCAGCTGTTTGGCCATGCTATGTGTGGGAGGTACACTGAATGTTGTTTCAGATGTGAATAGTACAGTACAAGCAGATTTTACTTTAAAAAAAGCCCCACTTATTTATGAACCTTCATAGCAGGTTTTCAAGATTTTAATGATTTCAGTAAGAACTAACCATCAGCTCACAAAACAGATGGTTGTATTACTGCCCACCAGATTTAAAAATATCCCAAGAGAATTAAAAACACACAACAAGTCTTCTGTAATTAATCCAGTAACTAAAGATGGTACTCTGGGTGTTAATTAACAGCTTCGCTTTGAATTAGCTGAGAGAGAGAGAGAGAGGGGAGAAAATATAAGTTTGTGATTTTTTTTTTTCCTGTTGTTAATAAGGAACTTAGCATGAAGAGTCTCTAAAGAAACCTGTGGAGTTCTTTTCACCTTCTTATCCTGCTAAGTATTTATAATTATTAATGAGCTCTATAAATCCTCACTATTACTTTTGGTTGTGACTCCTGTGGGCATTAAGCAAAGATTTAGGTCTAACATAGACACAGTAAGCTTATCAGAAACTGCTTTATAAATGTAAAGGTACATTCCAACAAATGTTTCCCACAAAATGCAGAAGGCACAATTTTCCTGGATTATTATATTGACTTAGCTTTATCCACTCCTAATTCATATGGAGTAAATGAGATCAGTATTTGGCTCATTGGTTTTGTTCAATTCTAAATTGATTATTAAATACAAATAGCATGTTATTTTTCTTTATACTAGGAAATGGCTTCTATAATAGAGAATATTTTCCTCAAAATATTCTTATAAGCAGATGAAAATGGCTCTCTTCTTCTGCTTAATTAATACCTAAGCATGTGTTGGAAAAGATAGTGCCAGCTCTATGGTGGGTCCATCAATCTTTCAAAGACTTCAGTGAAATAAAAGGAAAAAATCCACTGTTCCCATGATCGGCTTAGAGTTTTGGATAGGATTATGAAGCAACTTGAAAGCTTAAATGTTATCATTATATTACAATGGTTTCACTGTTTTTTAATCTAATGATTTTATTTCCCAGGTAAGGGAAATAAAAAACTGGATTTGTTGTATTTATAGTAATAAAGTATAGTGCTGTTCAATGAAAAACACTGAGGTCTTCCACAAATGCATTCAGTGTTCATGACTATCAGCAGTATGAGCAGAGAGCATCCTGCTGAGAGCGCTCCCCATGCTCCCCAATGGACTAATAAGAATTGAAAGAGACAGTGAAAGATACAGAGGCTTACAGGCACACTCAAGTCTGAAATGCTTTTGTAACTCTCTTTGGAATTCTGAATGCTTATAACATGTTTGAAGAAATCTGTAGAAGATGGTTCTTCATATAGTTTCGATATCTCAGGAAACCACAGGGATCTGTTCAGTACATTGTCTGCATCATAGAATCATAGAATCATAGACTCATAGAATCAAAGAATGGTAGGGGTTGGAAGGGACCTTCAAAGATCATCTAGTCCAACCCCCCTGCAGAAACAGGGTCACCTAGATCAGGTCACATAGGAACATGTCCAGGTGGGTCTTGAAGACTTCCAAGGAAGGAGACTCCACAACCCCTCTGGGCAACCTGTGCCAGGGCTTCCTCACCTGAACAGTAAAATACTTTTTTTCTTATATTTAAGTGGAATTTTTTATGTTCCAGCTTCATCCCATTACCCCTTGTCCTGTTGCTAGCTACAATAGAAAAAAGGGATGTCCCAACCTCCTGACACTCACCCTTTAGATATTTATAAATGTTAATAAGATCTCCCCTCAGTCTCCCCCAGACTAAACAGCCCCAGGTCCCACAGCCTTTCCTGGTATGAAAGATGTTCCAGTCCCCTGATCATCTTGGTGTCCCTGTGCTGGACTCTCTCCAGCAGTTCTTTGTCCCTCTTGAGCTGAGGAGTCCAGAACTGGACACAGGACTCCAGATGAGGCCTCGACTTTAATACCAGGTTTATTTAACCAGATTTCATACAGACAGTATGAATTCTCATTCTTGGCTAAACTAAATTCCATTAAATTTAACAAAAGATCCATTTATCTTTACCTAAAGAGTCAGAAAAATCACAACTGTAAAATTGAGGGTGTAAATTTTTGAACATCAGCAAGCTGACAGGAAAGAGCACTCCATGCTATCATTCCATTTTGTCATTGTTTTGCCTTGGGATCATGTCAAATATCAGTAAAATCAAAACACTTTTAAGGCTTTGGCAATGAGGAGTTAGCACCCAATAGCTCTAGGTATTGAACTAGGAAAAAAAATCTGGATTCATACTTCACATGAACAGGCTAAAAAAAAAATACCTTAATCTACTACCAGAGTGTTTAACTATATGTTTAAGACACTGAATGAGAGCTGAGCTGATAAGAAAATGGCAGAAGTATCCAAGAAGTATCTATAATGAACTGAGATTGTGTAAGAAGAACAGGTGGAGAGGATGGAGATTTCCTGATATAGTACACTTTGGAATTTGAGATGTAAGTTGGAAGCCTATGTTAAGTGGATGTAATATTTAGTGAAGCTGTCATACACAAAGTCAGTGTTACCAAATAATAAAATGAGCATAGAGTGACATTCTTTGATGCTGTGAAGATTTCTATGAAAGATATTAGAAGAATTTATCTAATGCTTCAATATGAAAAAATATTGATAACACAAAGTCATATTTTATATTTATAAATGTATTTTTTCCCTTAAAAAATCTTACAGTGTTGTATGGATCCAGATTCTAAAATTACATTTTGTAAACTCTAGAGTTTTTACTCTAACTATACATGCATTGGGAAAAAAAGCCCACCTATGTTCAATGATTTTTGCAAATTCTGAAATATATGGTATAAAGTAACTCTCTCCCTGGTTTTAAATCCTTCTAATCTTTCAGAATTTATAAATCTGTAAGATTTGGTTAAATATATAAGTATGTGGGAGGCTACCTGAAAAGTAAATAACTTTCTATAAAGATTCATAAATCACAGTTTACTCAGTTGGAAGGCAATCATAAAATTGGGACTGGAAGGTTCTTCAGAAGGCTTTCTCATCCACCCTCCCACTGTGAAACTTGCTAACTAATTTTTGCATCCCAAGTTATTTCAACAGATGAATGAATTCCAACAAATGTAAGTCTCTTAGTCCTAGTTTCTTCTCCTCACATATTTAAACTGTTAAGGAAATAGTCAGAGAGAATACTGTTTACTTTGAAAACTTGTCCATTTTTGGAAAAGTTCTGTCTTCTTCCCTCTCTATGCAGCTGCAAGATGAAACAGGTTATGGTATATCAGTTTTACGTGGGACGAGCAGGGTGCAAATGTCACTATTCAAATTGGTTTAAATTTCCCAAGAATAAATCAGCATTGCAACCCAAGCAGTCATACCTTGAGAGGTAAACTACCCAATGTAAGTATGTCAGGAGGTTGGGACATCCCTTTTTTCTGTTGTAGCTAGTGACAGGACAAGGGGTAATGGGATGAAGCTGGAACACAAAAAGTTCCACTTAAACATAAGAAAAAACTATTTTACTGTTGAGGTGAGGGAGCCCTGGCACAGGCTGCCCAGAGGGGCTGTGGAGGCTCCTTCCTTAGAGGTCTTCAAGACCCACCTGGACATGTTCCTATGCGACCCGGTCTAGGTGAACCTGCTTCTGCAGAGGGGTAGGACCAGATGATCTTTGAAGGTCCCTTCCAACCCCTACCATTCTTTGATTCTGTGAAATGCAACCTTGGCCATTCTTCTAAAATCTACCTGAGGAAAAAAAAAATTCTTAAAGGGAAAGATAGATTGCCCACTACAGACCAGCACTTATTTTTGCATGGCTGTGAAAAGTGCATCTCCCTGTTTGACATCTTTTAAAACTCTTAGTAAGAATATAATGTGGTTTTGTTCTTCTTACCTAGTTCCTAATGCTCTTATGGAAAGCAAAGATAATCAATCTACTTTTCTCAGGCGGCACCAGGAGATAGCGCTCTGTAGTCACTGCATGTCTCTTCTCCTCCAGAGACTTTGTGCTGACTGTCTTAATTATTGGCATCCGCCAAAGCCAATGAACTATGATAATCTACATCAGTTGAGTATTGTACTTTTATTCTATATTGTAATACAGCAGTGAGCTGAGGATCAGTCTGGCTGTGCTGGGTGATAAGTACCTAGAAGAAAACATGGCTTGAAAGATGAACGTCATAGCCTCAACATACACGCTCTTTGTTAATGAAGAACCATGATGTGTTTACCACAGAAAGAGAGGAGTATGTCAAACAGAACAATATGACAGCCAGAAGGGAACAGATGGGAACTTTTCATTGACTACTGCACAGTGAAATTCAGCTATTTGCCAAACTTTTAGCGAACAATACCCTTTTATATATTTAACTCCAGGATAATAACCTCACAAAGTCCAGCAATATCATTATTGCAGGATATAGCTCGAGCATGTGCTTCTAAGAATTGTACAACACCACTCTGGGGGCTCGAGAAAGTCACCAAAAACAGCGTGAGCAGACAATTATCCAAGAATGTGCAAGAACAGAGTTCCTCATGATGATTAGCCAGTAGGAATGATAACTAGTAGCAATCATCCGATCGGAAAGTACCGATCACATCATTGCAGGCTTGCACAAAAGAAAAAAAATCGCTGCTGATTGAACAGCAGAAGCAGCGCACAATAGAGATGATTAAACGGATGGTGGTAGACATGGGGCTGCAAGAATAGCAGCTCACGCATCAGAATCTTTGACTAGCAGAAGCTGTGAAAGTAAAAATAGATGCTAAAAAGCAGCTGATAAGAAATCAGAAAGGAAAGAGGAATTCGTTGGATAAATGGAGTGTGATCAGGGCACACTGAAATTAAACACAAGAAAGACAAGAAAGGAGAAGCACATATTCATATATTTGGAACAAACTCAAAATAAAGTATTAACTACATGATATGTGAAGATATAATTACATAATCAGAAGATCTGTGCAAAAAGAACTGATCCTACAGCTACTGAGACAGACAATAGGATTAGACCATGGAAAGGATAACTTTGCAAAAACAGCTGATCAGACAGCTGGAACTTAGAAACAGGAGGCCATACAGCTGTTTGCTTAGACAGTAAGAACTCAGCAAATATAACTATGGGACAGCTGCAGTATTAGACAACATCAAAATTAGGAAGCAAGAAAGAATATGAGAGTCCCAGGACCAGGCAATACAAATAGAAAATAGCATATAATAAACAGAATGGAAAAGAAAGCAATTGATTATAAAAACAACAGGATCTGACAGCAGCAGGGCTTGGCAGTGTGGGATCAGACAGTAAGATCAGTTGACTGGACAGGGACAGGAGCAGACAGCATATGCAGCCCATCAGGC
Source organism: Colius striatus (assembly GCF_028858725.1). NCBI lineage: Eukaryota > Metazoa > Chordata > Aves > Coliiformes > Coliidae > Colius > Colius striatus. The sequence continues at coordinate 6,659,385 of NC_084767.1, forward strand.
AGCAAAAGGATCCAAAACCAGGAACAGTTCTTTGGCGAGAAGCACAGTAACCCAAAAGAGGCAATTCATCAGATTTGACAAGATGAGTGAAGTCTCCTGCACTAAAAATGGAAATCCATGCCACTGTGGAGCAGAGCAAGCATCACCATTTAGTCCTGAGCACCACTAATATAGACCCCTGTATGGAATGTGCGGCACCTTCCTCTGTCACGGCACGTGGTCCATTCCTGCTGCAGGTTAGCAAGAGTCAAAGGGAAGGGGCTGGATCTGTGGAAGCATACACCATAAATTGATGACTATAATCCTTTACCAAGGCAAGGTCTCTGTCATTTTCTCTCATTGCTGTTTCAGGCTCCACTGGTTTGAGAGGCTTATGAGTAATGATTAAATCCAGAAGCCTCTTTTTCTCTGTACAAAGCACCAGAAATTGTCTTTTGTATCTTCTTCCTGCAGTTGGCAAAGTTCTGTTTTAAGCTGCAGTAGAGAGAACCCTTCAGAAAAATATTATCAAGGTATTGAAGGAACAGAGGAGATTATAGGTCAGTGTCTCTAGATATCATCTGGCCCACTGCAGGAGTACAACATGTGACACTGAGAAAGAAATAGCACTAATACATCATTGATCCCTTAAGCATATAGGACCACTATTAATTTCATCTTTCATTGGCTTATTCTCCCTGTATTCTTGCCAGTTTCTGACGACTGTTGCTGTTTCTATAAATCACTGGAATGCCAGGAAGCATTACAAAAATCACAGAGAAGTGAAACAGCATTTTTCATTCTCTCCTCTGCTCTCCCCTCTTTTCCCACAAAAGCCACAGAGTTATGCCTGTATGGAGGTTTTCTCAGTTTTCTTACTCAATCTTTGAAGATCTGTGACAATATCACCAGTCTGGTCCTCCTAGATAATGGTTTGAAAAATGCCTAGACCAGTTCTTTTACCAAGAGCTGGTGTAGCTAGCACTACTGTTGCAGCTCAGTACTGTCTATCTATTGCAGCCAAGAAAAGAAAGATGTTAAAATCAGAACTGATCTTCTACTGGCTATATTGACCTTTGTTAGTGCTACAGCTCCTGGTGACAATTCTCTTCACAGAGAATTTGATGAATTTCTTGATCATTCCTCAATGACTTGAAATCACATTATCTCATCATATCTGCTCACAAAAACTTATCATTGATTTTGTCTGTTCTTGTTTTGCTGTCCCTTATTTCTTTTCTTTGAAAGATTTTTCATCTCTTCCAATAAGACTCCTACATGCCAGATACGCTGATGAAAGCTCATGGGATCAACTGCACTACATTTTTCATGAGGTTTCTCATCCCTCTGCCTCTTAGTCCTCTTGACAATTAAAGCATTCATTTACATGGCAAACAGAATCTTTCCCGGCCTCTCCTTTTGCCCAATCAACAAACCAAAAAAGTGAGTATGTGAGAGCTTCAGTTTCCTCTATGTATATATATACCCTGAAGTCATAGATAACTCAGAATCTCATTCAGGTCCTGACACATGGTCGTCAGCTGTTCTCACCTGATGGCTCTGATATGAACATAATTCTGCTGTTAACTTGGGCCACTGGAGGCTGCCTGAGGTTGCAGGCAAAAGCTCAGGAGCAGATTTTAGTCAAACCAATAGCCTGCTCACTTTGCCTGGAGAAAAAACAACAGAGGCACTGATAGTTCTCAAGTGGCTTGCCATATCTACCTTTGTGGCAAGTGTGTATTTGGCCTCTGCCTTGTCCTGTTCTGCACTACACTCATTCAAGGCCTATCTATGCTAGTCAAGTATACTTATACCTCAGTCACATTTCCCATCCCTGCAACCATCAACATTTGACCAAGTATCCTGACCATGTAGCCTGTCACACACCTTTTAGTGGGATACTTTGGCCAGCCACTCTGACAGAAGTAGTCCTGTTTGCCTATGAATATTCTTGGTACTGGGAGAATACATATAATGACAGTCTGAGGTAGAAGAATGTCTTTTTGTCTTAAGTATACAGTTCTATGCACCACTAGGCACTAGGGTGTACAATGCAGATCTCTGAAGCTGCTTCTCTTTGTCTGAAAGACACTTTACACCTCCGATCAGACATGTGGGAAGAATCTAAATTGTACTGATGTTCCTTTAGTGTGAATTATGTCTGCTAAGTGGCAAGTCACCAGCTGCAGTGTGTTATCACTTTTTCAACTTCATTCACAGAGCAGCATGACCAAATGGTTTGCAATGTTAGATTTGGAGCAGGAAAGAAGTCATGGTACAGCTCCATAAATGTGGGAAAGCACTGTGGAGTGTATGCTAGAAGCTAGAGAGTGGTGTCTGATTTGAGAGACTTGCTATCACATTTTTAAGGACAGCCTTGCAGTATACAGCCTCACCATGAGTACAGAAGTATGATGGTGAAAAAAGAAGTATATAGAATGTACTGGAGATTTGTGTCACTAGAATAATTTATTCTGTCATCACTATTGCAAAGAAACTAGGTGCCTGAATCCATCATGTCTTCCTAACCTGTATGTCACTATATTCTCTGATGCTTTAGTAATGTCTAAAAGAAATTAAGGGTAACTATAACATCCTGGATATAGGATATTCTCTGAGAGAATCTACTATGCTTTGTAGCTGCTGTTGACATTAAGGGTGAGGAGCCCAAAGACAGAGGAGTGATTTAAATTTTCAGTTTTGAGAAGTCAGAAGGATTCTGGAACCAAAGGCTGAGAAGGAAGAAATGGGCCAGATGTGTATTTCCTCAGTGCAGCTTTAACACAGTGCTCTCAGAGGTACAACACTCATAAGGGACTTGACAGTTCAATATACAGAGCAAGGAAGTGAATCCCAATATTGCCACCTGATATGGAGAGGAGGGCTATATCCCCAAAGTGCCCCTTTCAAGCCTTATGTAAAATACAACAGTGGGGTTGGGTTTGTTTTGAAAAAAGTGACGTTAATTGAAAGACAACAGCCAACACTTGTCATTTGCAAGGCTGTTTCACAGCCTCTCCTCAGTCACACTCACCATCTCCCAAAGTTCAGAATGACAGAGCAGCCCAAAGCAAAAAGATGATTTCTGCCTGCAGCTCAGCATGAGGTATGTATGACAGGGTGAGGATTGGATTGAAGCTCACCCTTTCAAGTCAGCCTTTGCCTGTGATGGGAACTGGAGGAGCCAGAGCCATGATGGGGAGCTAACAAGACCTCCTCCTTGTAATAAGCTCCCCAAAACACTTTAAACTGTTCTCCATGCTGCTTTTAGGTAATGCCAAGATCAATCATAGCCCTTCCTCTTTGAGTGAGTGGGCTTATTTATGCAAGTAGTTTATCTTGCCTTTATTTCCAGGCTTAAAAAACACTTACTGGTTGTGCAGTAACCTTAGGGCCACGGCCCTCAACACTTGGCTTCCCATACATTTAAGTGTTAGGGTCAGGAAGCTGAAGGGAAGCTATATCTCTGTATTTGAGTCAGGACAGGGCTGCAGTCTCTGCTAGATCTGGTCCCAGGGTGGCAGGGCTGAGGAATCGCACCCATTTTGCACTGCCACAGCTCAGTATGGCAACTGATCTGTGCACATAAGATCTGCTGTCAACCCTTTCTACAGCCTAATTTGGCTTTATAAAAGTATCTTTAAAAGAAACTTTAAATAGAACCAAAAAAAGCAGTGAGTCTGGAGGTATAATGCTAACTGCTGACGCTGCCAAAACTCTCTTCTAAAATACCAGCTGAATTTGGGAACTTAGCAGCGATCTGTTCCCTTGACTTATGATAAGGCAAAATCTTAAATCCTCTTTATTTTTACTGCCACTAATGCAGCCTTCACATTGTGTTTAACAAATAAACTAATGTGTGTACATAAAGAAAGCTATTTTCTGCTAAATAAGTAGATTTTGGTTTCCAAGTTAATAGATAATTGTAAATAGTAGCTGCTTAGATATCATCCTTTAGAGCATTAATAGAACCATCAGCACAGTGAAAATAAGGAGAGAAAGAATTGTTGTTTCAACTGCGTACTGACTTGTAGTTCTTTGCAGAAAGAAAAAGAACCCTTCACAGGATGTAGCTACAAAGCAGCTGTTTAACAGCAACAACAACAACAAAGGGATAATTTTCTACAGCTGAAGGAACAAGGGGAGAAAAAATAGCAGTTATCATAATAGGATGTGACGTATTATAAATTCCAGGAAGAATCAATCTCTCAAAGGAGAAAACAGTTGTGTTATGAAAGGTCTCAATTCTACAGAAAAAAGTAAAGACACCTTTGGAATTATCTAGACCATTATATTGTCTTAAAAAGAAACTTTGCAGTTCTGAGTTTTATTTGTTTTTGAGGGGTTTACTTTCATTGTTCACAACATTCTAATCTCAACAAAAGCTTGTATTTTATTGATTGAGACCACAGGTCTTGCTTCTCATCCTGAATTTGTCAGCGTTGGGTATTGATGTAGCTACATTAGAGAAAACACCAAGGAAAAGCCATCATTTATATTTGTGGAGCTAATAGTCATCCAAAGCTGAGGTCAGTTCCATTGATACAGACTCTAATCCTCCCCCTCTACACTTGAATTTGTCCTCATATAGCTGTCTTTTGATAGGCTGCTGTTCCTTAAATTGAGACCAAGTAACAATATACATGTCCTAGCTTCCTGCAGGAAAAACATGAGAATGTGGTTATTGCCAAAGAGAGAAGTAAATGGGGTTTAATATCTATAGTATATAACAGCTATTAAATGCTAGTTTAGTTTTTTTTTGCACCAGTGTAAATCAGAGAACAACCAGTTCTAAGATTTTGGCAGTTCCAAAGTCTTGTCAGTTTTAAGCTATTTTTAAAAATATTTGTTGATACTATAATGATTGGGAAGATGAGCAAATACTTTCAAAAGGTATCAGCAATCATGTAATATAGACATTGAAAAGCCTGTTTCCCACAGTAGCCCTGTTCTTGAGCAGAACTTTTTAGAGCAGTATCAAAGGACTTTCTCATTAAGTGCCTGTGTTATTTGTATTAATATATTGTTGGTTTATGTATCCATAGCATTCTTGTGATTAACAGAGATATCTTCCATGAAGAAAAACTGTTTTAAAAATTCAGTTTGATCTCTATGGGATTATAAACTCACATATTCAGACTTTTCTTTCATATGGTTCCTGAAATGTATCTATGTTGTATTTGGGCATCTCCTATGTCTGAAGAAAATATATTGTGGAATATGTTGAGTATGGTTTGCAATCCTGACATTCAGAACGTTTATACTTCTTACCTGACTACTTACAAACGTTTTCCAACTGACCTTAATAGCTTAAAAAACTTAGCATAGGAAAGAAGCTATATTTGTCAAAAATGCAGACATTATTGCATTAGCTGATAATCAGATATCAGATCAGAATATTTAAATTGATTGGATATGTTAATGACTCCTAGCTTAGTTGCTGGAAAATGTGTAGTATTACAATATGAGGCTTGGTCACAATGCTTACAGAAAAGGATAAAGAAACTCACCTTCAAGCTGCTGTGTGCCCTCATTATACATGTTAAAATAATAGCATTTATAGTCTGAATTTTTTCCCTCTAAAAGGAAAAAAAAAATAACTTACATGAGGTAAAATCTCTATAAAGTAAATAAATGGAAAGAGAAATTAATTTGAAGGGGAAAAATAAATCAGGAACAAACTATTAAATACATAAGAATCAATAATATTCATTTCACTGTAATGAATACAGTTAGAAATGGCTAGCAAGAAAGATGGCAGAAATCTCTTCTCTCTACACAATGAATTTTTCCATGATAGTCTCTGCAAAACATAGAATGGTAGAATCATAGAATGGTAGGTGTTGGAAGGGACCTTCAAAGATCATCTGGTCCAACCCCCCTGCAGAAGTAGGTTCACATAGGAACATGTCCAGGCGGCTCTTGAAGACCTCCAAGGAAGGAGCCTCCACAACATGGCTTCATATATTTAATTCAAAGTAGCCTTCAGATATCAACTGCATCATAGATTTTTGTTTCAAAATTGAATGCTAGTAGTTCTTCAGATAAGAGATTCAAATTTCAGCCTGAATTTTATCTCAAGAAAACAGTTGCATACAATATTTATATAATGTACAGCTATTATTAACAGCCTTGAACAAAGTGTTGTGCTTCATAGACTGCTCTGTGATAGCCTCTCCCCTGGAGTAAACCTTTTCTAGTTTAAGCAAGGTAGGATCAAGCAGAAACCGAATTCTGTGATGACACTAAATCTTCACTCCCAATGTAATATCTTTGGAATAAATCTGAATGAAATGACTCAGCTTTGCTACCATAAAGAGAGTGGTCAGAAATTTAGCCATCATGGGAAACAAAAGTGATATATGACCCACAGGGCTATGAATCCACCTAATGACAATGTCACATGACTGATTTTGACTAAAAGAGAGCACTAGAGACTTTCCCAAGGGTAGTTCACATCCCTAGCTAAGACTTTAGATGTAGCATACTGACAGTTTGAACATGCCCAGTTGTGCAAGGTGCATACTAGAGTTTGAATATACGTATTGTGATTCATTTGTTGGTATGCATTAGCTTGTACTTGCTTTCTGTTTTTGTCTGTGAATGTTGTCTTCAGTAGACAGTACTCTAGAAAGTGCATTCATAAATGCTAGGGACAGAAGTAGAAAACATTTCCTTACATCATGCCTTATGTAACATTCAGACCATTGTTTGTCTATATCTGTATCTCAGAAGATTTTGTAGCTGTCATGGCTGGCTCAGTGAATAATGTTTCCTGACTAAGATGAAGGGAGTCCCTTTTGACTCCCTCTCTTTTCTGCTCCACAGAGGTTTAGCAGACTAGTAGATCAAGCTGTAAGTGAAAAAACCATAAATATAGCCTATAGAAAAGGCTGCCAATGTCAATCCCACAAGATCTCAAAGCTTTGCAATGGCCTCTGCTGTGACTGTATCGATTTCTGTCATATTCAGAGAAAACTATAGAAACCAAACAGTTACAACCAGCTTTGCCAGTTATAAAACATGATGTAAATTCTCTTTCAAAATATACTCATAAAATACTTTGCCTGTTTATACTTTGGCATATAGGATTTGGTGAATTTATGATTTCCCAAAACATACACAGGTAATAGTATGTTAGTATTTAAAATCCTATTACATCTATCAAATCAATTATGAGGTTTAACAGCATTCTCCTAGATTTTGTCCTGAATAAAGGAATTATTAACCAAATGAGGCTATTATATGCTGTTTAATTTCATATAACATGCCCTGCACAGTATATTTCAAATTACAGTGTCACAATCGACAGAAAGAAAGAGGACAAGAACTTTGTGAAATAATGTCAGACTAGCATAGCTATTGAAACCTTGACTTCTTAACTTTTTGATGGGATTGAGATGTGTCAAGATTGTCATAATCTTGACAATTATGATTTGCTTTCCTTCATTTACACTCTTCTCTTTGCTTTTTTTTTTTTACAATAGAAAGAATTTTCTGAAATGTGCAGCATATTAAAGCAAGTTTAGATACTTGAAGAAGTCATGAACTTTCAAACCACTGTGGACATTCATGGTGAAAAAGTACTTATGGATAAATCACCTAAAATCCTTCACAGTATAAAGCTTCAAAGCTGTGTAAATTCTTCAGGCAGAATACGCATATATCAAATTTTTGTGTGACCTAGGGCCAGTCCAACTCACAGTAGATTGATTATCTTCAATGAAATCCTGCTGATCCACAGTTAAGAGTAGTCACCCATGATCTTTTAATATACTTTAGCTGATTAGTGCTGATTCTGCTTTCTATAACTATTTTCATGGTATTATTCCATCTACTTTCTCTGGAACTCATTTGCTCAAAAGTGAGACAGATCCAAATCTGGGCCTTAATGCAACCTAAGCACTTAAGCCACTTTACAGTAGCTGTAAGATACATAAAAGAGTACATACTTGAAAGCAAAGGGTCAGAAAACTCCAACTAAACAAAATAATGATCGCTGAATAAAGGAGTACTGTACTCATACTGTATCTGGTAAAGGATAATCAATCAACACCATACATTTATTCCAGCAGACCTGAATCTGCTTGTAAACTCACAATTATTGTCATATTCTCAATCACAGCTGCCTGTACCAGCTGTGAAAAAAAGCCTGGTGTGTACATCCACATTGGCATCACTTCTTCACCTCTTGTACAATCCATATACAGCTCAGTCCTCATTTATTGAAGAAAATTAAGAACTTAATGTGACTAGCTCGTATTTCTCCCTCCATCACCTGCATGACCTAAGAGCCCTAAGGGGATGGTAGAAAAGTCTCATATTGTTCTTAAAACTTACTCTTAATCACAACACCTACATCGAAGACTTAGTAGACTTAATATGTGCCCTTGAGAAAAGGAAGTAGAGTCTTCACAAACTCACATTTCAAAGGCACTAGATGTTCTCAGATGCAAACTTGCTTTCTTGGCAACATCCACAGCATGTGTAGAGCCAATTACAAGAAATCAGCTTTATCCAGTCAATAGTTGGATCAGCTGTTCTATGGAAACTGGAGCATTCAGAAGTGGTCTAAGTAAAAGAGGAAAAAGTGGAAAAGAATCTTCGAAAGGGAGAAAATATGTTTTAACATTCTTGGAACTCAAAAATAGCTAGAGAAATTTGATCAAAGTATTCCAAGAGAATCAACATCAAACAAAAAAACCCCAGAAAATAACCTCCTTAGGCCATAATAAACGTTGTGCTTGCTAAAAATATGTGAAAGACAGAATTAAATAAAAATGGTTTGAAATCTGAATTCTAACTGTCTATGCAAAAATTTATTAAAATATTAGACCAAAATAGTAAAGCATCTCTCTATAAATATAGTATCTCTTTATAAATACTTATTAAAAAAATATCTCTTTAATCTAAAAGTTCAAAATGAGTATTTTAAGTGTATAGAACAAAACAATGATGAATGATGTTCTGAGTTCACTTATTCTCTTTATGGTATTGATGACATGTGTGTTCAGCTTATTTGTGGAAAGAAAGTCTCATTTTCTTCTTATTTTGGCATTGTTGAGACGGTAAAACTCATAAAAAGCAATCTGTCTTCATAAATGCTTCATACATCAGCCCCAAAATAGACTGCGCTGCAGAAAACCAATTTGTAGAAAAAAATATGTGGCTGCTAAATGTCTGTTATGCTAAGGAGTCAATGTTCAGTGAGTTTTATGTCTTGGAAAATGCATAAACTCTCAGAAAATGTATGCAAAATGCTTTGAGATGTCTCAAGACATAGCTGCTGTAGATAGCGTACAAACTCCTAATTGCATGAGGCAGCTCTTGGTGATATAGAAATGATACTTTTTTTTTCCTTTTAATTGCACGTCATCACTGTAATTTCCTCCCTCTGCCTTTTTGAGCTCTTCACCAACAATAGCTTGTAAAAGAAGTTGTCAACTATAAGTTGTACACAAACAGGGCAGGAAAAGCAGTAGAATATGCATATGAACGTCACAATGCCAGGATATGACACTTGTTGCTTGCTAAATAACAGATGATTTAAAATTTACTAAGTGTTTAGTTAAACTAAAATTTTAAGTACTAAGGATCATGTAAATCACAGAGCCTAGATCTGGAAACTTTGTCTCAGCTAGATAACAGACTCCTCAGCAACACTAAAATATTCTAATACCTTAAACTATATCTGTCATAAAGTGCACCTAAGTGGTGCTCACCGATCTCAGAGATGTGAAAGAGTGCTCATAATTCATCATGCAGGCCTCTTTTGACAATTAGTTCTTCTAATATCATTTTTAGCAAACTGCTTAGGTCTAATTATTTGTGGAACAAGTTCTTGCACAGCAAACATTGGTGCAGACAAAGACATAAATGCCAATATGTGTTAATCCATTTGGTAACAACGCTTTTATTTTATAGATTTTATAGCTTATCATAGAATCACAGAATGGTAGGGGTTGGAAGGGATCTTTAGAGACCATCTAGTCCAATCCCCCTGCAGAAGCAGGGTCACCTAGATCAGGTTGCATAGGAACATGTCCAGGCGGGTCTTGAAGGCCTCCAAGGAAGGAGCCTCCACAACCCCTCTGGGCAGCCTGTTCCAACTTTATTTGCATTTTATGTCTTGTTTGCGCTTCCAAAAAAGGAGACCAATATGGATTTTTTTCTACCAGCCCACTAATTCATAACACAAAAGATTCACACTTCATTGTAGTTGATGAGACTAAGGTAACTTGTTTGAAGATAAAACAGTTTTTTTCAGCAATAAGTAGCATGCAAATACTTGTTATTCTTTTACTGTTCTGAGGACCACAAAAATACTTATCAGAAATGGAAAAGAAATAAATTCCATGCTTTCTTAATGCTTCCTTTTCCATCTGTTTGTTGAAGGAATTGACAAAATAGAGTAAAAAAAGACCCTGAACACAAACACCTCTACCGATGTCCTACTTTTGACTTGCTAGAAACAATTGGGATGAAGGAGCAACGACCACGTGAACGACCTTGTGTCAGGGTTCCACAGTTGCACTGGCAGGAACACACTAATGAGATATTGCAGCAGACTGGCAAGACAGCACCAAGAGCCTCTCGATGGCTTGAAAATCATGATGGAAGTGTACAAAAACTGAAAGCAAGTTCACGATTAAAGACAAATGTAAGAAAGCAGCACCTTGATGTATGGCAAGGTTGGTAACTTAAGGATGCAAAACAAGTACCAATTACCAAGGGACATAAAGTAGCACAGTTAAGCCCTACAACACATTTTAAGGGCAGGTTTAAAGAAAGTATGGATGTTACCTAACATAGAAGTAGAGAAAATTAAAGATCAAACAGGGAAAGCTGATATAACCCATGCCTTATTTAATTCAGTTTTCCCCAAAACCTAATTAGTGATCATAAATGCAACCTAACGTGGTATTAGCTTGAAACAGTCAAAGGGACCAGTTAAAGAATATTTTTAAATTGTAGAAATATTCACAGGTTTCAGCACAGAATATGTCAGGAACTAGCCAAACAATCTCTGCACCATTCAACAGGACATATACAGAATGTGGGATGGCACAGAAAGCCACAGGAAGTCAGACATAATGTTCACCCTGAAAAGGAAAATAGAGGTCCCAGGACATTAGTGATCAGTTACTCCTGCTGCTGCTCCTATATGAAATGTACTAACAAATGTAATAATCATTTCTGAGGCAAAGAGAAATAATGAGGGAATAAAAAAATGCAGCTGACATGAGTTTGACAAGGATAAACTATATCAAAGCAATTGAACTGTCTCTCGGGTAACCAGTCTACTGGAAAAAGGAAAAGTGTTAGATGTTTTATGTGTTGATATGATAATAAGCACAGTCTAATACAACTAATAAACATATCAGTGAAAAAAGGCTAGTAGAACTCACTATAATATAGCTACCCAACTGCAAGCAAAGCAGCACTTACAGAACAGTTATCAATGATTACATGAAACGGCAAGTCTCACAATGTCTGTCCCAAAACCTATTCTGTTGAACATTCCCTCTTAGACTTTGATGTAGATATTTTTATAAAAGTAAATTGGTTATACATATCAATATGAGAGGGACTGAAAGCACTTTGGAAGACAGGATCAGATTTTAAAATTATATTAATAAATAGTTAAAAATTAGCAAGATGAAAATCAATAAAGTACATCATTAGGGATCATGATGAAAAACTCATATTTTAGCTTAAATTGTGAAGATTTTGAAACTAGATTACGAGTTTTGATCTAGGTACTTTCATTCAGAGCAGGACTTTGGACTGGGTGTTATTTTTGAGACTTACATTTTTACACTCATATTTTATAGTATTTTTGATAGAGGTTGTAATTTATTATGAACAAAGTAATCACTTTAAATTTTATGGCAATGAATTAAATATGACAAAATGGAGATTTAAGACCACACAGCATGTGTAGCTTTTTTGAAACACAGACCAAAGTAAAACTTCCTTCAGGAAATGTTTACATCCTCACTGCAAACCATCAGTTTTGTGACTGAGGAGCAGGGATTTGTGATTTGAGAAGTGAGGTTTGTGTCTCCCTCAGAAGAGTGTCTTTTTGTGCAGAAGTGAAAGGGCAAAGGAAAGGGCACAGCTCTATTACTAGCACTGTTCTACTGCTGGCAGGGTGTTTGAAAACTAGAAATACTTTATATTAAAAACAATACTTGTGTTTCATTCCTGTTCTCACAAAGGTCTTAAAATAGGCAGAAGTCTGGAGCCCTGACTTGTGCAAGGGCTGGGACACAAGGCTCAGGCTGTTAGTGGCAACAAGCTTTAAAAAGTCACTGACCTTCTGTGAAATTAAAGTTCAGGGTCTAAACATGGGATAAAACAGAAACAGTGAGTCACTTTATATGTCATTTTTAATGGGACATTTTCCACTAATCAAGTTGCAGATGCTGCAGTAGACAGAAATACAAAGTGATTTTTTGAAACAGTTAAAGAAACCCATGAGGGTTTTTTCTGTGATCAGAAAGCACTATGAGTCTGCAAAGCAGCAGGTTCCATTGCTGGCTAACATGTAAGTCTAAGATCATCCAGTAAGCTTCCATACCCAGGGGACAAAAAGTCAAGAGTAACACAGGTTAGTAAATTATGACTCTTGTAAATTAAGATCATCCAGAACCTGCACAGTCACATACTGTGAGATTATATTGTACTGTTAGGCTCCATGTTATCTGCCATAACTTAAATGTTACCAGAAAGATGAGCCATACAGACTCAGTTTTCTAAGGATTTCTTTGAAATGAATAACACTTTGCTACACTGGAGTAGGTGTGCATCATCATTATAGAAATTTGGTGTATAATGCCAGCACTATGCTCCACTTTGGAAAATTTTAATGACATAGTATCATGGCAAAAAAATGAATTGATGCTCCTAATTTAGACACTAGAATTCTGCTATCAATAATTGTGTCACCAGGAATTCTGCTATTAACGTTTCTGCAGTTACTCTGCAGTCAAAGTCCTTTTGCTAATTTAATGTAGCTACTGTCAGATTTTTTATCAAAAGAACTTTTTGCCAATAGAGATTTGTAATTCTGCTAAGACAGTTTTCCAATACAAGATAGATATAGAGGTAAACTCATCTAAGTACTGCTAAGACTGTGATACTAAGTGCAAAATTTTATAAATAAAACCCCACTGTTGTGTCACTTTAGAAAATTTCTAATTGGGAGGAAAATCATCTTCCAGTTACAGTCGACTGATGCTACTTATTTTAATCTATTTGCAGTGTGTAATTGACCCCAGAGCTTCAGACAAGTTTGAAAAATGTATATGTAAATGAGTAAAGCTAAGAGAAAGTGCAAAAACCAGCACAATCACTCTCCAACTTGCAGAAAAGAGCAATGTCTACAGAAGACTACAACATGTCCTGTAGAAATGAAATTCTTTTCAAGGATGAGGCCACCTTTTTCTAAACAGCTCTTTTTTTTCCCCTTTTTCCCCAAAAGTGACTTGTCTTTCTCATCCCTTTCCTTTTATAGTTTAAAGCCACTTTCAAAAACATATCTTAATGTTCCAGGTGACCTTTGCTGCCACTTCTTTTATCTAGCTGCACAAATTCACTTTCATGTGTGAGCTCCAAGATGTCTAAAAACCCCAAACCGATGACTACTTAAAAGCATGCCCAGGCTGCCAGCCCTCAGAAATGCTTTTTTAGCCCCATAACAGGATTACTATAAGCTTTGGTTCCCTTAACACCAATGTTCAATTGGCAAAACAGCCACATCTGCCTCTGAGCATGGCAACGTGCACACTTCTATTTAAATCCAAGGTTTTTCAGTGACATCAGTTAGACATTTTAAGAACTGTAAATTAAAAAGTAGAGTTGTTCTATGGCTTAAAGATTAATGTTACAGTACCTGGAAATCAACCTTAAAAGTGAGTACTATTAAATTTTCAGAATGTCTTAGAATTCACCAGATCTTTCTTGAGGAAAATAGATTAATGCTAACCATTGATTTCAAGCATTAAAAGAAGATGACCTGAATTCATTGTCTGGTTAAAACCACATCCATACATGCAGTTTTCAGTTAATAACTGTACAATAGATAAATATTTTTCATAGTTTTTACATTTATAAAGAATCTATTCTATGGCTTCAAAATTTCAAACTATAAACTACAAGAAAATCAAGGTCTAGTCAGGCCTAAAATGATACAGCAAATGGAACCTCAACAGATACATCAAGATATGTCAGACTGGCATTTTAATGTAAAAAACAGCATTGGTAAGTATAAGCACATACAGAAAGCATTATTGCTTGAAATTGAACTGACATCTGATAAGATTAGCTAAAATATGTGAGGTGAAGATAGAGGAATAACTAAGAATGAGTTTCTCAGTCTTCAGCTCAATAGGCTGTATTTTACGTAGGATGCTGCATAGGATACAGCCTCTATTCTAAACCCCTTGGCTAGGTATTAAAACTGAACACATAGCTTCAGAACCTCCTCATGGGAAATATACTGGAGTTTTATATGTTTGAATGGAATGACAGATGGATCTACCCCAGGTGGTATGCATTAGAAAACAATGAACTGGGAAATTAAATGGGAAAAAGTAAAAAATGTCTGGTGCTAGAATATTCAAGAAACAAGCAACCAACCAGGGGATCCTAGGAGATAACTGACTTCACCAATACCTTATATCATTAATTTGCTTCATATGTTAACATGTAATTATTTTATTCACACGTACATTGGTGTGGAATCAGAATAAAGCCCCAAGTGTAAAACATTGTCACCAAAGGGTTTTAACTCGTTACCAGATGTCATCTGATTATACATGTAGTTTCTTATTTCAATTATTTGTTTAATTCTATCAGTTTCTTTCACATATCCTCTCCATTCTTTGTCTCCTCCTCTCTTTTATTCTGATTGATATCAAAATGGACTGAAAAACATGAAATTACTCTCATATGTTTATGTAAAGCAAAACCAGAAAGCTAGGAACTCTAAAATTTAAGAGGAAATCCATCTTGTCCAAAGGTTAAAAAAGACAGAAAAAAAAATGATACCCTAATAAATAGAGAAAAAAAAGAAAGAGAAACAATGAAAATGGGTCTATTTTATATTTTTTAAATGTTTATGCACCTATGCAGAAGGAATCTCATGGAAATCTTGAAAAAGACTGTGGTGCTAAACATCACAGGAGCACTGCTAGAGAAGAAACTGCCACCTTCCTTTAGCACTGGCAACTAAATACAACCATATCATTTTGCTTTCCAAAAAAATTGTTTCTGTTCCCAGAGTGCAAGATTCTAGATGAAAATTGTCACCCTGGAGCGTCTAGTACTATGATCACATAAAAACCCTGTAACATAAACCAATAGGTACTCCTAAGCAATCTCAAAGCATGGGAGATGCTGTAACTATTTCCATTCATGGAGTGAATCAAGCAGTGCAATAGGTTTCTTGAGATTGCTAAAAACAGAGCAAGCAGTGGTAAATGTGTAAGATTTATGTCTGGTTTTCCTGATGTTGACCCTTGCAATATGTCACTGGACCAAAAAAACAGCAGACTACTAGAAACACGACTAAAATATGCCTACTGGCCAAATGGGATGAGTAATTTCACTTGGCTGCAGTGGTATTTAAGAGATATTGCAAGTGCTCTTAGCTAGAATTATTGGAGAAAAAGACAATCAGAGGTGCTGGCTAGAAATGGTTACATCTCTGCCAGAAATCCTTGGAGGAATTTTGTGGAAAATACAGTCATTCAGCTACATTTGGAAAGAAAGGAGGAAGACCCACTGAAATATTCTGATTTATGAATATTCAATGGTACATTATTATAGAGTTAATCCATCACTGAGGGCATGAAAGGCAGCTATGGAATCAGCAAGAAGGAAGCTCTGTGAGGAGTAACCACGAAATTACAGCAAGATTGATGCTGCTTTACTTTAGGCTACACTTCCTATTTGCCACTGGCAGCCAAACAGCCATTTCCCATCTCTGCTTCACATTTGTTTTCCACTGTCTCCTGTGTATTTGCCTGTGTTTTGCCCTTTTGCAGGGGACTTTCCCAGAGCTACTGAGGTCTTTAAACAATGTAAAGCAGCCATTAATGCAACAAAATAAACTCTTCACTTTCATCTTCATTATTTTTTAGAAAATGCCTCTGTTGGGAGGCAGTGTTGTTTTCACTGATCACACCAGCAATTCAAAGTTTTGACTCTTAAAACCTTCTATGTGCACATTATGATTCATTTTACTGATGGGTTGCAGTTCAGTAAACTCTGCCTTGGTGATCACAGAGGTTGGCTACAGGTAACAGAGTGTGAGTTTTCCTTAGTTTAAGCAAGCTCTGGATTAACAAACGTTACAGACAGAAGTTTGGGGAATTGCTACAGGTATAGTAGGATACAACATTGATACAGGTGAGATGAGCATTTTTGGATTCAGCAGTTTGTCCATCCCATAAGAAAAGCTTACTCCATCTCTGATGTGCAACAGTTCATTCAGTTAAAGCTTTATGAACCAGAGTTGTAAATAGCCATCATTTCCCAGTTACTAGAAGACAATTGTGTACTGACTGTGTAGCCTGTGTTTGCTGTTGGTTTTCTGAATGTTGGCACAATTCATTGTATTTTATCTGTTTTTCATGAATGCTATCTTCTGTTTTCTCCAAAACAATTTGAGGCAGAATAGTGGGTAGTGAGTTTGACAACAGCTGTGCAAACATAGAAATGGTTTCCCTGTGTGTCTGGAATATACCCAGAACAAAACTCAAAGCACCAGAGTGGTTACTAGAACTACAACTTCATTCAACCACTATGTCTTTCTGTAAAAAAAAAAAAGAGTTAAACACAGTACTCCTAGAATTGAGTTGTCTAATAATTTTGAGTATTTCCTCTTTTGCTTTCAACTGGATCAATTAACAATATTTTGTAACTAGTCACGAATTACTTAAAGATTGAGAAAATCCCTCATGAATGTTTAACTGAATTAGGTCTGAAATACATAAAAACCAAGTGAATTTGGAATTGTTCTAGAGCCTCAAAGGTATTAACAAAGGATTATTTAGGCTTTTTATTTAAAACAACCCACAGAGCAACTAATTAGTTGGTGTCTTCATGGGCTTTTTGGACTAAATGATCAGAAAATATTCTGTTGTTGTGCCTATTTGGTTCAGAGAGCTGATAACACAGAGGAGCAGGCAGTTTCCTGCTTTCATGCTGATACTTTCTAATTGTTTTAATGTTGTTCCCTCTGAAAAGTCCCTAACTTTCTAATAATTTGTCTTTTTCTTGTTATTGCTCAAATACTTTTATCTTTTTCTTGTTCCTTAAGGCATTAATGAATTGCTTGAGTATTTTTAATGGTCTTAATGGCCACTTTTGAAACTTGATACTACTAGTGCAAGAAAATTTTAAACACAATTTTAGTAGCATAAATTGAAGACAGTAACAGGGAGGGAATACATGGTAGAAGTGGTTCTTAGGACAGAAAGAGAATGATGCATATGAGAAGCAGCTACTCTAGAGAAATATGGTCATATTTTCACATAGAATATTTATGATTTTACTGAGAAAAAAAAAAGACCCAAAAAAACCACGTTTAGGTTCTCTTACTGTCATATAATTTGGCTTTGCTTTCAAACTAATCCTTTCAAAAAGGCTTCAAATTACAGTTAAATTCTATTAACAATTTACTTGTGCCTCTTTTTATCATTTGTTTTCATATATTTAATAGCATATGTGACAGATGTTATGTGGATAGTGATAGCTAATGAATAGAATGTTAAACAAACCAGATTTTTTACTTAAACCCAGCTCTGCTGCTGCTTTACTCTCTAACTCAGTTTTTCTACCTTAAAATGCAATTAGCAGTAGTTATACTATATGAAAAAATTACCTGAAGGGAAGACACAAAAGGCTAACTTTATAAAGCCAAACTTCTGTGCATCATTCTTTTGCTTTTTTATCTCTTTTTGTTGACCATACAATCAAAAGCAAACGTTACTTCTCTGAGATCCCCCAAAGGCTGTTAAAAGATTTAAAGCAGTATCCAGACCTTTTCAGAACTAAAACTAAGTCCCAAAACACTCCAGATGCATCCATTTCTCTTTCTGTGCGTGGACATATATATATATATAGCTTTCTCTCTTTAAAGCAATTTCTTATTCCTACAAAGCACTTTCAGAAGTACACGTCTGGAAAAATCACTGCACTGTAAGACTACTAAAAACTTGATCTCGTAGGATTCCTGCTCACAGATTTCTCTAGAGACTGAGTCCACCCACACAATTGATACAGCTCCAAAGAGCTTCAATATGTGGAATCATAGTTTTTAAAATCTGATGACACTTTTCAGCTCCATATTTTAACATAATTCTTTTCTTTTCCCTTTTGGTATTAATAGTATGGTGTGGGTAACTTGTCTACTGATGGCTGAAAGACCATGCAATACAAACTTTCCTCCCTCTGAAAAGCATTTGTCATTATATTGCCTCTGTGTGTCTGTTGGATGCCGCCTTACGATCTTGTTAGTTGTTTTCAATTGAGTTTAGTATAGCAATGCAAATCCTAAAGCTAGTGGCTTCCTCATGATTTATTAAAACATGTAGCTAGGTAGAGGAGAAATGCTAGAATTCTTTTTTCAAAGGCTGAAACTCAAGAACACTCTTCCTAAGCACAAAGGAGCCACACTGAAAATAGACATTAGGAGTGCCTGATGAAGTGAAAAGTTTGTATAGATGCTTTAGGTTTTTTTATACATCAGATGTGACTGTAAGATACAAAAGCACTGAAAAGTTTCATTTCACAGCACCAGTTGTTTAAAAAGAATGTGAAACATAAAAGATTTTCCTTAAATGAGGTTGAAAGACAGTGTTTGTGCTTCCTCAAGGTGCTATGTCATTCAATCAACCTGTGTTCTACAACACACTGAAGTGAGACAGAGCTTGCATCGTTCTAGTGAGTCAAGAATAAGATACATTGCTCCAGCATAAACTCAGTTTAGCATGGAACAAGGCAGAAATGAAGCAACACAGCCACACTGAAAAGTTAAAATGAAGAAGCCACCCAAGAAAATCAATAAAGCTCTGACGCTTTGCAGGTGTTAAACGGAGTGGCAGGTTCACTGTCCCTGAAATTAAAAATAAATAGAGGAATATCAAATACCTCCAGGACCTCCTAGAAATGCCTTTTTATTCACAACATTTCCATTTTATGTTTCAGTGAATAATTGCTGAACATTTTCACAGCCTTCCATGAAAGGAATAGGCTGCAAGTTTTCTGCTGAAGTAGATTAAATTCTTAAGCTATGTCAAGTGGCCAGACTGAAAAAGACAATCCTACAAAAAAAAGCTGCCTCAGTCCTGCTGTCTCCTTTCCAAAAACATCAGCACTGGAGCAACATGTCACTTTTAGCATCTCAGGATGCATTTTTTGTTATCTGCCTTCTGAAATGTATCTCTTCCTGAGAAAGAAAAGGCTTAGAAAAGTGCCAGAGTCTGGCAGGCCAGAGAGAAGCACATGGAGCATCTTTGTTTATTTGTGATAGAAATGAATCATGTTTAAAGGAGTAAGTACAGCAATGCTTCTAGATGCTTATTGTGCAGAAATGAGTAAACCTACAAATTACTGGAATAACTGAGACACCTGCCTTTGCAGTACTCTGTACTGAGAGTCTTTTGGAAATGCACCTTTCAAAAGAAAACGATCTTGATTATTTTCCTATTGGTGCATTCTCATCTTGATAGTGACAAGAACTCTAGTATGCCACTGGCCTTCCTATGTCAAAGAGCACTCTGTGCATTTTTGATCTGTGTGGCCTTTTCCATCTATTTGAAAATTCATCTAAGTCCAATTAATTAGAAGACAGTAGAATTTGTACAGTTTCCTCCTGACCACAACTTTTGATTCAGAACATGTGCTAAGTGTTGGGTTATTGCAGGAAGAAGTCACTCATGCGTAGTCTTGTTAGCAAGGTTTCTTGTATGCAAGTTAGAAAGGGCATGAAACTGAGATGAAAAGATTGAGCATTTTTCACTTATTTTAATCTCTCCTTTTCTATAGGAAGTTTGCAAACAGAAAGCTCAAGGTGAGATATAGGAAGCAGAAGCATGGGAAGAAGAAATTAATGATGTCTGACCTAAGACACCGGGATACCACCTGAAGGAAAAAAACACTAAATAAAGTGTGCTCCACAGATAAAGAAAGGATATGTAAGATTAAAGACAGCTTCTGCAGTCCTCTGAGCACTTGGCTAAGGTTCACGTGTACAAAATATGTTATTTAGAAACAGGCATAAAAAAATTAAGTATCTAGATTGAGGTAGAAATTGCTCTTTTATAGTACCAAGGCACACAGCATACGCCAGTCTATTTTATCCTGAAATTTCAAACATACTTACAACTGATCATTGTGTTTTCTATTGGCTGAGTAATTTCCTCCACTTCAAAAACGTTTCTTGAGTAAGAAGTGAGAACTATGAGATTAAGCATTTGACAGATTTTACTAGTGTTGACATTCTACTTCTATATCAACAGGTTTTATTTTTCTATTTATGCTTTAAAGTGATACCTAAACAATAATGCTGTAAAAGTCTAAATATGCACCATAAATAAAATCATAACATTTTATTCTCTATGAACTTTTTTAAGTATAAGGTTTGAAAGATTGTCCAGGAAAAGTGTGACACAACATAATTACCTCTTGTAAGAATGTTGGTTTTTCAGATGGATTAAGATAGCAAAACAACTTTCAGAAAATCTAAGATTTTACAAGAATTTCATCATCACCTTAAATTCCAGAAGTGTTTTAGAAGGTGTGAGTGTACTATCCATCAAAACCACTCTGCATGTCTGGGACATGGACCATGTTTTACTTGTTTGAATACTGACAAACAAAATCTCAGTTTTGTGGGGATTACCTTTGCACTACATAGGGAAAAAACACACTTGGTGGGGTATGAGGTGAAGGAAATTGCCAAACACGTGCTGCAAGTTGAAACACATATACTCTGTTGTTGATGATGACACGTGTCTGAATGAGATGAGCCTTGATTCAAGGGAGCTGGAAACAGCTTGTCAGGTATAATGACAGGACAATAAGTTTACAGGGTGGAGGAAATACAGAGGGAGGACTGACTTCAGACAGAAAGAAAACGTGTTTCACCATCCAGAAGTATTGCAGCAAAAGGACAGAAAAGACAGATTTAGACAACATCCTTCAAGAAGGGTGTTATTTATCTAGACTCCAAGTATGCCTGTAGGGAAGCTGGATCCTGTTTATATGCAGAAACCTCTGTTTTTACACAAATTACATTGTGCAATGTGACCCCATTTTCCCTTCCTCTCCACAGATGACAATAATGACATAAATATGAAGAAAGGATTGTGTGCTAAGAAGCTTGAGTTGATCTAGTGAAAATCTTACATGACTGACATAAGCAACAAATCTATTATTGGAACAGCACAAACAACAGAACAGCTAGTGCAATACTTGTATTAAATTATTGAATTTCTGTGGGCAGCATATAAAAAATACCTAAACTGAGTTCTGATGGTGATATACAATATGGGAAAGGGATTGGTTTTTTACTTTTTTACCATAGAGTATGCTTGTAGCACCTATAAAAGAACCTTTTAATTCCATCTAGGTAGCAGCTGAATCCAAGTCTCTAAAACATTAGTGGAAATATGTTTGATGTGACCCCATTTATCTAGATATTTAAGTGTCCACTGAAGACATTCAGTAGGATAGAAGATGGTGCAGTATTTTACTGCCAAACCTGAACAGGCAATAACTGAAATACTTGTGAAGAAGTCTGTTTTTTTGTAATCTTCTGCTGTCACTTGTGGAGTCTTTTCTGCAACTCCTTGCTCATATTTACAACTTGAACACTGTTCCCATTTACACACACACTTACTCACTGCTTTTTGGCTGCTCCAGCTGAATTTCTTCTAATTCACCTTGCAACAAGATTTATAGACTTAATAGGTTTTTAACGACTGCAAAAGTTGCTTTGCTCAGTGACTCCATGAGAGTCATATTCCCCAGTGAGAACTGCATGCATCAAATGTGCAAAATGTAAACAGGGAGAGTCTAAGAATGTAAAAATTGGACTTGCTGTACATTGTTTTTTCAACAGAAAAAGCAAAAGAACATTGTGTGGGACAAGTCCCTTGAGAGCTTGCATGTTTTCTGCTTTTCTTAAATGATTCTTGTTCACTATCTTTTTTTTTTTACGTGGACTACACTGCCCTCTATATAAACAAGCTCCTTATCTTTGCAGAAGATGCAGCAAGAAAATATTTTCATCATATGTCCCATCACTTACCTAGGAAGGATCTTGCCAGATATTGATTCTTGTTTCATTTTTATGCTTGTTATTCTGTCCTGCTAACTTTTATTGAAAACATCTTATGTCCCTTTTCCATATCCATATTCATCCATCTTCCCCTTTCCATTATATAAGAATATGTGTGTGCATCAGTTAAACTTGTAAATGGTTTATGTGCTTAGGCCTGAAGGCATTCTAGGATGTTGCTCATATACACAATATTGAGAGCAGTTCACAAACAATGATAATAGCACACACAGAGGTATATATTTCAGTGAGAATGCAGAAAAGCAGAGACATATATGCACATAATAGGGACAAAATCAAGAAATTAAACATCTCTTTAAAAAAGAAAAACAAAAACAGGCTAGGAGAGGCAAGAAGGGCTGAGCTGAGGTTCCCATGCTGCTTCCCTGGTATAGAAGGCAAACTAGTCCTTGATGTACTCTCCTCCCCTGCAGCTCTGCTGGGAGCCCATGGTTGTGCCAGCTGTCTGTATAGCACATGTCTTGGCTACAAACACACAGACATCACTGCAGACTTACAGTTGAGAAGATGCTTTGTGCAAAGGGAAGAGCATCTGAAGAGAAATTATTTTCTGGGTATGCCAGCAATTTGCAGGTTGGAAAAAAAAACCCCAAACCTAAAACAATACAGGTATTAAACTAGAAGATGAAGTGCTTTCCTGGATTCCATCCCCAAACTCTTGGTTCTGTGAATCTACAGATATAATGTTAATGTCCTATCATAAATTAACCTGTAGCAGTGTGTTCTGCACTTTAAAGATCTCTCATTTGCCTCTGTCAGAAGTATGGAATTTCTCTATTTATTACAATATGGCAACCTAGAAAAGAAATACATTTACATATGCTGCTCTGAACCCGTAAGAAGGGTTCTTGCCCTTTTGTTAGAAATAGTACTATAACTTGTTATTCCATAAAAATATATTTATCAGATACATGAATAACATTTGTAAAATCTTAGCTTTTCTTAATAATAATGATTCATGTCTCATCCCTTTACACAACAATAATTACCAGAAATAAGCAAATAAATGAGTAACATGACCTTCAAGTGAATGTTCTCACAATTGTCAGAGATCTTCTAGGGAGTAGGATAACTTTTTTACTCATCAAGATATGCTTCATGACACTGCTTCTATTAGTACTAACACCAATACATTCTGGACAATTTGCTGTCTGTATTAAAAGATGTTATAATTCTTAGCTTATATTAATACTAACATACTACTTCTTCAAAGCAAATGTGGACTTTGTAAACTGTTAACTGACAGCAAAGTGCACTGGATTGGTTAAGTGGTAACAAACTTCCAGGGTTCACACTTTGGACCATCGGAGGTTTGCAGCCTACAGTCTGAGGATCACTGGATCACTTAGCTTAATATTTTGTCTTACACAAGTGTTCTAAACCATGCAGGATTTCTCTGCCTGGGTGGTGCTGAATATGAGGAGTCAAGGTTCACTGCAGTTGTAAGTAAATAGTTCCAAGGAGGTCCCATCAAGATTTGCAGAAGCTTTGAACTTAATAGCTTTTTCTACTGGGAGATGTTTGGGATAGTTGATGCATAAAGCACATGCTATGTCCCTCGATATGCCAGTTGTCCAGTATCAAAAATGCCATTTTCGTAATTGTCTTGGCCAGCTGGTAATATTGCTTCTTGGGAAAGAGTCTCTGAACAGACATAGGTATGCTTAAAAGGGAACCCTGCCAAAACATTTGCTCTTTACATTAGTCAAATACTCTTTGTCCCAAGTACATTATCTGTCATTAGAAGAATCATTCCCTTTGCATTCACGTGGTCAGTACATCTGTCACACTCTGTTTCTGGCTCATTGAGAAAAAACATCTTTGTGCCTTGACAAATAAAGAAGAAAAAAGGAAAGAAATACACAAAAGGGTTAAGAAAACCAAGAAAACAATTCCCCATTGCCATTAGAAGAACTCGGACATTCCCTCTTCTCTGTGTTTTCTGGCATAGTGCATAAGGTTTGAAATAGAAAGAAATGGCTTTTTCTGAAAGTGAACACAATTCTGTGTAATTTAAAGACTGAGAGTCCAGAAAACAGACAACGTGGAGTGTCATCAGCTGCAATACTGAACCTTACAAATTGTAGGCTTTTAATTTACACTGAATTTCAGTTTTTTGAATGGATCCATCTTCAGGTCATATTCAGTATGTGCCAGCATGCACCAGGTTTTAGATTGTGACAGTAAAGTAGAACTACATTCAAATCCCACCTCTCAGAGCTCCTAAATACTGTGGGAAAAAAAAAAAAATGAACCACTCAGTTGCAAATGCCAAAATGTAGATTTGAACATCTTCACAGCAGAGACTTCTTGCAAGTCCATGTTTGTATGACATTTACTGTCAGTCTGCCTCGACTCAGGCAAACCCTCTGGGCTGTAATGTAAGCAGCAGTAGCAACACTTTAAATTCTCCGCTTTCTCTGCTTGGAAATAAATATTATGGAACCCAGATGGAAAACTAGGAAAAGGCACTGGTTGCTGTTGTCGTGTCTTCTATAAATCATTTGGATGTGCTTAGCAGCATTCCCAAGTCATACGCCAAGTTAAATATACAGAAGCACACCATGAAATCCACATGACAGTGCTAGAAAAGATTCATTGGCAATTAACTTAGAGCTGTACTTGCTTGTCATGGAATCTACAGCATTATCTCCAAAAACTAGTGAATATTTTGCAAACTGAACAGACTGAAGGACAACACGGGGTCACATTTCAATGCCAGAGTAATTTCCAGTGGAAAAAATTTCCTTCTACACATTTTGCAGCACCCCAGCATTTGCACTGAAGTGTCCTTTGCCTTCACATGAGATGAAGCTTGATGCTGTAAGAGTTTCAAGCATCAAGTTGTTATATCAACAGACTACAATACACAAATGAGAGAAGGAAACCAGTCACTATCAATTCATGGCTTAGTAAAATATGACTGAGATTTCATTTACTATCACCAAAAACTCTTCTAGACTATAGCTGACAGCCATCCCTGCCAGGTAGTAACAACCCTTATCTTCAAAACAGTGGCTGAGGCTTATCCAGGAAAGAGCACAAGAAGTCTTATTACAATGAAATAGTCAGTGCCAGGTCCCTTGAAAAGGATCACAGTTTTACCCTTCTTAACACATTTTAAATGCAGAATTGGAGGAGGAATCTTTTCAGTATGCAAGTTCTTGAAAGTAAATCTAAGTTGCATGATTTTATAGTGATTTCACCTTTTTCTAGTATCTCTGTAACTGATTTATTACATTCTCCCTTATGTTTCACATGAAAGAAACATACCAATCTTCCCCTTGTCTCTCTTCCTCAAGGAAAAAACTCCACTTACTCATCAATTTGATAAATAATTGAATTTCCTGTGCCAAGAAATTAGTCTTGCAAACATACTATAGACATTTCTGTACAATCACAAGTCCACAAAACCAATCAACTAGAGAAAAACCATTTTGCATCATCAAATATTGATTAAGTTAATGAAAATTTTGACAAACAGTCATCTGATGGAATGAAATTAACTGCTGTGTGTTTTTACCAGATATTTTTCCTTTGTAATTAAAAATGAGTTTATATGTCAAAGAAAATTACATGAAGAAATGAAGTGGAATTAAATTCATTTTATATTACAGTGAAAATGCAAATTATACTCTTCCAATATAAATTATAGTCTTTTCCCAGGACCACCCTTGCTATTTCAGAAGCAAAATTAAGTTAGAATGTTACAGAGACTTGTACTAGACCAATTATTAGTATTATTTATTAAGACAGTTAGTGCTGGCTAAAAATTTAGTCTCTTCTGTGCTTCAGAAAATCTCTCTTACATTCAATATACGTGCTCAGATCAAGAGGATTTTAGAAACATCCAAAACAAAGAGCCACAAAACTGCACAGACAGTATTAATAAGAGCTACATTGTAATGATGTGAACTGTGCTTAAAGTTCTTTTTGCCCTCTTCTCAAAAGTTGCCTCTCTTTTAAGCTATGAGGAGTTACACACTGAATAAAAAGCTACATTCACAGTGTAAGAAAGAAAAAAGAAAGGTCCTAACAGTTAGTAGGCAATTATCTACCAGGTATGTTTGCAAATCGAGAGGCTTAGGGCAGCAAAGGGGAAGTAGTGAAAAGCACTTTTGCATGGCTTGGTTTCAGGCATATTCCCATGAGAAGTTGTGGCCTGCTAATATATTTTCTAATAGTTGTTTTGCAACATATGGTTTGTGAGCATTGAAAAGAAAATAGTATAACCTGTAAATAAATGTCATTTTTACGAAGGACTATGTGTGCAATTAGGAGATTCCCAAAAGAGCCAAGTGAGGTTTAAAAGCTACTCCAATGCCTTTGGGCTAGAAACCTTGGCACAGATTGAACCAGGAAAAGATAATCTTGATTAACAGTGCCTCAGAGGCAGAGAAAAAGCAGCAGTGATTCTCAGCAGCACTGCTGCAAGGCCTGCTGGCTAAAGCCCAACAGGAGGTTAAGCTACACTCATTTTTTAGGTGTGACAAATATTTCTCCTTTAAACACTCCTGGGATTGTGTATAAAGACTTCAGTTCTTGCTGCCCACAGTAAGGCTCCTAGTGCCATTGGCAGGATACTCCAGGGTCTGCATGATCTGTAGAAGACTCCATGACAACTACTGGAGTTTAGGAAATTTCTGATACCCCTGCCATGCCCCACATCTTTCCCATCTCCAAAGAACAGTATCAGTACTTGGACTACTGGATGATTATGAAGAACATTTATAGTCATTCTCAACAGATTTACAATGATACTATCTAGAGAACAATAAAACATTATAACTTACTCTAATCCAACGTAAAACTGATGTTATTTATTGATTTAGTCTTTTTTAATTACAAGTCAGGAAACAGTTCAAATACTGTAACTGCTTGTTTCTAGTCAACATAGGTTCATACAACAAAGAAGAAAGAATACCTCCCAGGAGTGCTTAACTACCTATGGCTAACTCTTTTTTTCATTTTATTCTCGAAGAGAAAAAAATCTGGGTTCAGGCCAGAACTGAGTTTCATTGTTTTACATGATATCTCCCAAGGATGGCTCCTCAAAGACAACTACCAAGCTCAGCATCATCAGCTTAGCTTATATGGTGCTGTTTGCTGTCTACTGTCCTCCTTCCTTTCATGTAATTCATCTAACCTGTTTTTCAGAGTGAAGTTACAGCCCATGTGAACAACTCTTCACATTATTTATCCTGAGACTGGTTTCAGCATACTTGAAGTGTAACCTGTAAGTAACATCTTTCCAGCTGAAATAACATTTCAGTTTCCATTCCTATTCATTTTTTTTTCTCTGTTCAGTGAAACAACCACATGATTGACAATTACACCTTATAGCCAATAATTTCTGGGATGTTTATTTGCCCATTGAAACTAGATTAATTCACTTATTTACAAAGTGTACCAAAGAGGTGTCACTATTCTGAAAACTCCTAGTCAATATTGACTCAGGGTGCACCGAATCAGTGGCCAGACATGACAGCTCTATGTTCACTGCAATGGACCTCATTTTGAGTTTTATTATGTCTCTCTTTTGTAATATCTTCATGTGTCTGAGTGACTATTTATGTCCAGGAAAATGGCATTCAAGCTTTCAAGAAGCCTTATTTTACTTTGAAGCAGACTTTGTGAACACGTCACTGGAGATACACATTTCTTCCAGTTCCCTGATTCAGTTATCAAGTGAGAGCTGAAATAAATGCTTTTGCCTTTTCCTCTAAATGCCAGACAGTAGATGACAGATTGTACTCACAATCTGAATTAATTGTGAGTGCAATTTTTGTAAAGACTGATGTTGCACAGGCAACTATAGGCCTGGCTTTGAAAAGAATCTTTTCAAGAGAATCAGAGTAGCACTTCAGCATATGTCTAATTGGAATGTCATTCTGCTCTCTCTGTAATTCAGTCAGGTTTAAGCATATGACTCAAGTTAGCTCTTGCTGAAGTGTTTTCTTGATCCTCGTTGAATAAATATTTACAAATCCAAAACATGCTTATTGTTCTTCTAGGGTCTGTTGAAATCTTAATTTTTATTAAGATTTGTTATTAAATGAATCAAACATTGCCCTGGTTTTATGCCAGACACGCTCGAGATTCTTCTCCACTTTAGATGAAGGTAAAAAGCAACCCTCACGTAGGCTTTCACAAAAACAAAATTCAAAATCAAATCCCCAAATTCTCAATGATTTTTCCAAAAGTGGTTTTCTTCATTTCCCAACAATATGCTGTTAATTTTTTTTCTAACCCAGACAGGAACCCTGTTCTAGATGACTTTGGCTAGTCTGTATTGAACAAACTTTTAAACACCTTCTACAGTACATTATCTAGGCAAAGAACCATCATTTCTGTTTTGTCTTGCAGTTTCAGTGCATAAAGCCATTCCTCTCACACCATCTCATACACCCACAAAGGACTGCCTGAAAGCTCACCTCCTACCTTCTTGCAGCTGCTGCCCTTATCACCAAGTCACTGACAAATTCTATCATGGTAAATTGAGGTTTTATCATATTTAATTTTGTTCTGGAGGAATTTCTTTTGAAGTCTTCTGCAGAGAAAACTTCCTCTCCTGAAGCACAAATTGAATGTATCACAGAGCACTGGACTTGTTCAGAATACCACATTTAAAGCACAGAGCATAATGTTACTTTAGCAAAATTTCACACTCTGCATAACAATAATTACCATTTTTATACAAAGCAAACCATTAGGCACACATAGATTAAAGTCATCTTAAGCCTGCCACAGGAAAATGATTTATTTTGCTGTACAGGTGGTGATTATATTGTTTCTAAACTGGACCATTACTATGGTCTTGTATATGTTGCACAGCTTTCTCTGATTTGCTCCACTGCCATTGTCAGGTGAAGAACAACTGTGTTGGCTCTATCTGTCTCAATTACTGATAATTGATAACAGATAATTGGTAACAGATAAGATTTATTAGGCCCTTGATGTTACAATAAGTAAATGAGTAAAAAGAAAATACTCTCTCTCATTATGGCCCATCAGGAATACATACACACTTTAGTCAGGTGCAAAGTAGTAAAAATATGTATTACTCTGAACAAAAACCTTTGTTCAGTGAAATGCAATAAACCTGCTTAATGCCTTTATTTTCCTTTGATAATTGCCAAGCTTTAACTCTTAAGCAGATTCTCTTTTTCAGTGTATCAAAACAGTTTTAGAAGGAAGACTTTAATTGTAAAACAGCTACAGGTAGCTAGCATGGAACAAATGTCAGTGATCATCTTGAGTCAAACAGAAATGCAGGAAGACAGGTATGTGCATGCAGGATGTTCATCTGCTTGGATGGCAAAGTGAAAAAGCACCCTCTTATGCATTATGTGATCCATCATGGCTTAGAAAATAGAGGAGAGTTTATTGAGTATGCATAACTGATAGGGTTTTCCTATGAACTAGAATCCTGGTTTGAAAAGTTTGAGATGACTCCAAACCAACTTCTAACACTGGAGAAGGGTGTGGAGAACCATGTCTGAAAAAAGTACACTGCTCCCACACAGGTAAGAGCCCACCTGAACCTGGACTACTTGTGTTCAAATCCACAACAGAAAATATTCCAAGTAACCAAATCTGCTCATGACAGTTTTTTATAGATAGCTTTTTCCATACAGACAAGGATCAGAGGAGCTTTTTCTCAGAACTAAATTTCATTTGTGAGGAAAAGACAACTTCCATTGAAAAACATGAGAAATAATTTCAGCAAGGGTTTGGTATTACATTTAAAGTCAAGGTCATGAGGCTTTGAGAGGAACCCAAGCTCACAAAATATGGTTTAAAACCAGAATCACATAATGGTTCAGTTTGGCAGTGACCTTTGGGGATCCCTTACATCACCTGCTCAAACTGGAAGAGCATCACACCAGGATGGGTTTTGAATATTTTTGTTGATCAAGACACGAGGCCAATCAATTCCAAAACTGCTTAAAGCTCCTACTGTCCTCAGTTATGTGCTGCATTAGAAAGCAGAGAGAGAAACAAAGAGGGCATTTATAGCATGAAGACTACTAATTGAACTCACTGTGATTAGCAAACTGAGAAAGCAGTATGGAAATTATTGAGGCAGAGTACATAGACACCATCAAGTTATTGTTTTGACAGGGTGACTTTTCTCTCCATGGGGACATTGTATATATTTGTGTATTCAGAGAACAGTCTGCATAAGACTTGTAGAAAACAGAGGGTTTGGTATGCTGGGAAGGAAATTGGACTTTTCTCTCACAGAATGCAATTATGCAGCAGTAAAATAAACATGACTATTATTAAAGAAAGTGACATGACATAACATACATAGTCTGTACCTTTGTCCAACATGCAATCCTTGCACAAGTCAGATCAGTCCCATTATGTCAGCACCCTGGAAGCAGCAGTTCTGAGACAGAGACAGGTGACTTTGCTTTATTTCTGATACTCTCCA
Source organism: Colius striatus (assembly GCF_028858725.1). Classification (NCBI taxonomy): domain Eukaryota; kingdom Metazoa; phylum Chordata; class Aves; order Coliiformes; family Coliidae; genus Colius; species Colius striatus. The sequence goes on from NC_084767.1 coordinate 6,690,182, forward strand.
CTAGCTCCTAAATCACAGTGTGCAAAGGAAAACTATATACTTGACACTACTGAGTTGCATGATAGGTCACTACGGAATTTACTCCCCACATATTCATTGTTTGCCAAGTCCATTAATGTGAAGGCTTAGTGTCCCCATACATTGCAATGACACTACACAAGTTTTAAAAGTGAAATTGAATGTTACAGTACATCACATTGGCTGAAACGACATGTCCTGCTATTGCCTTAAAAAGTGACTTCTTTTGTAAAATATGGCACTGCTGAGAAGTTACTTTATAAACTGGTATCAGATTTCTACATGACATTGTGTTGACTGATTTGCATTGTATTGGCTGAAGTTACAGATAATTTGTTTTTCCTCAACTTCCAACTTCATTTTTAATTGACAGTCAAGGACACTTTTCTTGAAAGCTGAAGCTCAAGCAGAGATCTGCCCAGCCCTCAAACCACCATCCCACGACTCAATTGCAGATGGACAATAAGGCTGTGTTTCCATCTGGAAATAAGGTAGGAATAATTTAACAGGAATTTAGAAACATATTTGTAAGCATTAACTATATATAGCCTAGTGAGGCTGTATCTCCAGTCCTCCTTTGTAAGCAACCAAGTGCCCCAAAAATCCTCACAGCTTGTTTTATTAAAGTCTTCTGCACAGACTCACAACTCTGTACAAGATTATTCCTCCACTTTAGTCAATGAGGAAGCTGAAGGTAATTTTACAAAGTTGCTTTTGTAACTCTGCAACCCAGTGATCACTCATACTGTTAATGCTCAAGCCAGAAAATAGCATCCATCTGAAACTTGCCACACTCAGAACTTTCCATTATGCACACATGGCTCATATTAAATATTACTAATTAGAATATCTCTACAGATTGAGGTCATACACTAGTTCAGATAGTGAGAGTAACACTATAGCAGTAGCAGGATTACACTCAGATCCGTTTCTGATCACATAGATAAATTGGATTGGTATTTTCAGCAGTAAAATGATAGCTCTGCCAGTCTCCACCATAACTCAAAAATGGATCACAGATCAACAATAAAATTCTCTAAAAAGTTTCAGTTTAGCACTTGGATGCCATTTAAAAATTGTTAATGATGCCTTCTTCAGATTTCACAAATATTTGTGTAAATCAGTGAATTCAAAGGGTTAAATCAGTGTCAAACCAGCATAGCAGTGAATCAAAAAGCCCTTGCAACCAACACAGTTCCACTTCTGCTTTGACAATTTACCATAAATATGTTCACACATTAATACTGTAAATAAATATTTGACCTTGTTGAGCCCAATAGTCAAACGAAGTCTAGGCTATA